>NC_053171.1:51581248-51893748 GCF_016835505.1 Polypterus senegalus
GATGGGACAACATCTAATACATGTAGAAGACTCCAAACATTATCCGTTTCCTGGGTTGTGCTGACATTTGAGGGATTAGGGGATACATGGCTTTGTCTGGCTGTAACCCTAGGAGACCTGATCAGGTCAGGGATCAGAATGTCGTTGAGAGTGTACTTACCAAACTTTCATGTGTTTGATGAACTTCAATGCCTCACAGCATAAGCAAATTTCTGGTCGGGGGCTAAAAATTTATTGCTAGCTTTTACTAAAAGTATATATGCCAAAACTATTTGTTTTTCCATTCTAGAAAACATTGTGTGTCATTTTTCCATTAGGGAGTTTTAATAAACAATATTTAAAAAGTTTTATTCAACAGTAATTTTATTCAGCTGAAATTGAAGAAAGGTCACAAATTAAAGAAAGAACTCTGCAAAGCTCTCAATAACAGGGTGTGATGGCATTACCTAACTTGCACGTTTACTACTAGTTCACAAAAAATTGAAGTTTAAGACATTTGAAGAAATCAGATGGAAAAAAGAAGAGCAGCATCTGCTTGGTTAACCATAGAAAAAAAATACTAACTTCTCTCTAACACTACGACCAATTTATTAGCAATCAAAATGCATATCAGTTGCTTAGACTATCGAACCAAATTAGATACTTTAAGGCTGTGATGTTAATTTTTAGCCACTGCATTTATACAGGAATATTGTGGATAAAATGAAACAAATAGACATGCAAATAAATGTATTGGGAAATGTAATCATAGATAAAAGCAGAATGATATGTGAGCATAAATATTTAAATGTGTCATGAAGTAGGGAGTTTTATTCCTTATTACTTCATATATTTATTCGATTATTTCAGTGAACTGTCATTTTCACGCATCAAAGTCAAGAGGGTGGGCTCTAGCCAGTGCTGTATTTTGATTGGTGAACCTTCGGCAGGCAGGATGTAAACCTTTAGCTATCAAGTGCCACATTTAAAGCACTTATTTCAGATACAGACTCCTGATGGTGCGTTTCTTGAATTAAAGAAGTGATTTCACACAGTAATTCTGGTGCTGTTTCTATGCAGTCAAATCCGTCCCAGACTTGCTCAATCACAACTTTTAGCGTTCTCTTAACTAATGATTCAAGGGTTACACTCGCTACAGCCCACCCTCACGACTTTGACTAGTGAAAATTAGTTTTAATTTAAAGATGTATTTCATTCCACATGAGGGATCACTGAAATAAATACAAAGATATATCTCGTCAAACATTTAATTATTCATGCTCAGATATCATTGTGTTTTAATGGCTTATTTTCACGTCAAAATATATTTACTTATTTATTCAGCGTACATGTTTGAAACTTTGTTATAGGAGTTTTAGCATGTAAAGTGCACAAAAAAGATTTACTTCTGTATGAAATATACAGGCAGTATGATATCGTGCTTAAGGCTTTGTACTTCAAACACTAAGGTTGTGGGTTCAAATCCTGCTGCGGACCCTGACAAAAAGAAATGTAACCAATTGGATCTCAAATGTTCTAAGCAGTAATTGGGTTAAAGGCGTCAACCCAACAACTAAATAATAAAATATTTTAAAAATGCAGACAGTAATTGTGGTATCCGAGTGCAAAACTGAATTCTAAAATCGGTATTTCCAGATAGAAGCGATTACACAGTATTAAATAAAAGTAAGATGATGTGCCTTTGGCGAAGGCAATACTTAAAATAAAGCAGCCTCGGGGATGAAAAAAATCAGGACCCCTTAGGTTATTGTACGCCAATTAAGATCACTTCAAACCTCAAGGAAGACACTCCAGTAATAAATATTGTCCCAGTGCTCGCCGGGTATGCATTGACGTTTTAAAATCTTCCGATCTTTTGCTTTTACGGCGATCGTTAAACAGAAAACTCTTTCTTTCAACGAAGACCCTGATGTTTGCCTACCTTCCATGGGTGATTCTGCCTGAGATCCGTAAAATCATCCCCGTAGATGGACGCCAACGCCTCCACTTCATTCTCCTGTCGGTCCCGGTAGTCATCGAGCGGATCGGCGTCGCTTCTACCGGAGCTCATGTTATGCTAAGCGCTCATTACAGGACTACAAGCTCGATTGCAATGAGAAAATCTCACAGCTATAAGGAGCTGTTAATCGGCAATTGTTTTCCATGAACGCAGCCCAATCTAAGATTTGTATAATGCACGGAAAAAAAAAACTCCAACCAAAAAATGTGCAAAGTTATTGGGGGACTGCAGCATGCGCAGCCAAACCTTCGAGCTGCGTTGGCGCATTTCATCACATCACTCGGTCGCAATGTAGACGTGTCTGCGTGACGTCAAGCGGCCGCAGCCTACAGCAAGAGCTTTTTGGTCTAAACGGTGTTCCATAGAGTGGCGAGTATCTCTGTATTTTTATCGACTGTCGTTACAGCTTTAGTAGACATCCAGGAGATCAGTGGTAGAGATGAATTGAGCCCATTTGCAGGATAGTACTTATTTGTCAGGCAAAGAATTTAACGAGTATTAACAAAACACATTCTGTTGACAGAATGGCACTGAAAAGGAATGTCGTCAGCTTGCGTTGAGCGTTATGGTACCGAAAGCAGCTGGAATGCATGTGTGCAATAAGGATAACAGCACAAAAATGATAATTGTTATGTGGTTTGGAAAAGGATGTACTGTATTGGTGGATCATGGATTTAGTTTTATGATCATTTAGCTATGCATGAAGTTATATTGCAGTGGCGCTGTACAAGTTATATCAGTCATGGATGAATCACCAAAAGAATGAGAGTTGGCACTACATCATATATAGCAGCAGAGCCTATGAAAACGGCAACCCATCACAGTCGCACATGCATTTTCCAACTAGTGCGGCAAAAGGCAAACGGTTCTTTTAAGGATAGCGAATCACTTCAAAGAGCCATGTAAAGAGCAGAGAATCCAACCATTGTGGCGCTCAGCGCCGACACTACACTGTTTTATTCCAGTAATGCCCATTTACACATGACCGAATTGATTTTATGGACCATTCCATTACTACCTGCCAAAGTGACGGTGAGAGGACATTTCTATACAAGAAGGTCACAGGAAGAAGCAGGTGTCAAGGCTGTGGACATGTGGGTGCACTTGACTGTCAAAGAGCAACAACCAATTGTAACGAGATACAAAGGGCATCGAAAGTGCAAACGTCTCTTCAAAGATTTGATGTCTCAAGCCTATTTGTTTAACCTTGTGAAAAATACCTTGGTTTAACCTCAAGTGTTTGATTTAGACTTTTAAAACGCTGATTTTGTTGGCGAAGCAAACTGCCATTTCATTGTGATTTTCAAAATCTGAAGCCCCCCAGTTTCCATTATAAGAAGCGTCTAGTTAAAGTGCTGTTGGGCGACAAAGAGGGGTGCTATTCAGAGCATTTATGAATTTTCCATTTTAATTAAATCTCAGTCATATATGAATAAACAAAGTATACAGTTAACACAATTATGTAATTGAATTCTGTTGTGTGGGAGATAATTTAAAACATCTTTGCTTTGGTAATTTCTTAAAAGAATATGACAGGTTAAATGATCACACAATACTCTATGTGAAACAGAAGTTGTAAGGTATGGCCACTGCAGCTGCAACTTCATGCTGCGATTGTCCCATTCTGCCATATCCTAAAGGTGTTCTGTTGTACATGGAAGGCTACTGCAGAACACTGAACACATTGTATTGTTTCAGAAACCAGACTGATTTGTGACATTGTGCATTGTCATGCTGGAAGTATTCTGTGTCTGTTAGCACAGATATGCTAATATCCTTAAAAGCCAGACATATTTTAAGTGTTTGAGGAATTGGACTGGGTTTTGCAATGCTGCTAAGTTATTACAATGTGTTTTGGGATTTTGCAGGTAAGTAAGACAGAAGTTTTGAGGTCAGTTAGTTCTACTTTCTAATCATGGTGCTAGAGAGAAAGCATTTTGGAGATCTGTCTGAAATAAGGCATGGGGCACTGGATTCTGCCTTCTTGAAAATGGTATGTTTTAAAGTGTTCTTTCAGAGTACTTCCATGTCATTAGTGGCTCAGTGTTAAATATTTTTCATGCTTTCCATCTTTTTTTCAGACACATTTATCCTGAACAGGGTTGCGAGGCACCTGGCGCCTGTTTCAGCAAGCACCTCTTCACACATAAACAATTATCCATCTTCATCACATTTTATTATGTAGATATCCTGCAGTTATAAAAGAGTTAACAGGATTATCACGGCCAAAGGTTCTTGGCATTAGTTTCTAATGCAGTGGGTGAATTTAAAATATATCCACTTTAATATTACAAATATGTAATGAAACGCCAAGAAATAATGTACTTTTCAATTAAAATTTATTTTATGTCATAAATATTTAAGGAAAAATATTAAGTGGATTAGGCCTAGGCAGACAATTTGGAAGGATGCCTGTCTGAACCCTTGGTTGCTCAAGTGGTACCTACCCAGTCTCATATAGTTTCTCCAAATAAACAAGGTGCTTTTCACAAGTGTCTGCTATTCGTAAGGAGCTCCTAGACAATCTGAAGAAACTGAATGCATGACTAGGCAAAAACACTAAATTTTGTGCTAACTGGCATGGCATCATCGGTGAATAATTTTTTCATTATATTAAAAGCCAACCCCAACATATTTCATTCCCTGGTGTACAGTCTTCATATCTCCTGTGTTTCTGCACAGTTTGTTTCCACATAGTCAGGTTACCCTTTTCTATCTCAATGATGTGGTGACTAGCTTGTTATGTCTGAGCCATAAACTGCTTTGTGACTGACATTTCTGGGATAGGCTAAGGATCATCAGGCCTCATGGAAGACCCTTACAATGAGGTCTGCAAGTCTATTTTTGAGCTTTACACAGTCCATGGTCTCCATGTAGCAGGCTTTCACTAGAATATTTTTTTTAAAAAATGTGTGAGGCCTGTTTGTACTCTGGGTTATTTCCAAACATTAGATGTGTTTTCAGCTTTTGGAGCAATGGAGTAAAATGTAAATCTTTGAATTAGTATTTAATTGAATTTAGAGTGTTTCAAATAAAATTTTGTGTACTCTGCTTCAATTTTATATTCTCAATTTTTCTGAAATATGTTTTTCATTTGAATAGAATGAACATGAGAACACCCAAGCGGAAGATTTGAGTTGCCACCAGAGTATAGAGGATATGAGGATTTTACTTGCAGCAGCAGATGAAAACAATTTAATGTATGTAATCTGTTTATCCTAGAAGAGTGTTTTTGTGAGTGTGTGCAAAATGAAATCCCCTGAAAATGGGGAGAACATGCTCCTTATTCTAGCAGGAACCAAAACTGGTAGCAACACCAAAGCAGTCAAAAACAATCGTTATTTCAATAGAATGTGCCCTGCAAATAACATCATTTACAAATAAACTTACTGAAATGCAACCAATTATACATTTTATTCAAATGTCAAAAAAATTAATGTCTTACAGCCTCCTGTAATAGAGATTGACTACACTATATTGCCAAAACCATCTGTATTTAGTAATATAAGAAACACCTTTTGCTGGTACAAGTGTTGAGTCACATGCACAACTGTGTATTTGCCACAGTATAATGATACTAGCAATAGAACAGGTCATTATGAAGGGCTCAATTCACTTTCAACATGGCATGGCACTGCTACAGATACCCTATCAAATGTAAGTGCCATTTTTGTGAAGCAAACATGTTTGGGAGCTGCAACAGCTCATCCTTAAAGTGACAGGGCTGTTTAGGTACGTAATTCATCACTATGGAACGCACAACTGCATCAGAAAGCAACATCAGCACAAAAGCTGTTCATCTTGATTTAAATATCATTGGTTTCCATGGCCAAGCAGCTATAGTCGAGCTTAACACTAATGCTCAGTGCCAAGTTTTGGTAGAGTGGTGTAAAGCTCACCACTGTTGTACACTGGAGAAGTGAAAATGCATGGTCTAGATTGATGGAACATGCTTTACTTGTTGGTCATCTTATGGGCGAGCCTGGATTTGGCAAAAAGCCTGGAGAATGCCAAATATCTCAATGCTTAATGTCAGCTGTAAAGTATGGTGGAGGAGGCAGCGTAGTCTGGGGATGATTGTATTGGTTAAGGCTAGGCCTGCTTGTTACAGTGGTGTCAAAATGTAACACTAAACCATACAAGAACATTCCAGACAATTCTGTGTTTCCTGCTTTGTAGCAAAAATTTGTGGGAGTGAATGTCTTTTATTGTGGTAGCATGATAATGTCCTGTGCAAAAGCAAGGGACATGCAGAAATTGTTTGGTAAGTGTGAAGTGGAAACACCCATGGAATGAAGTGAAGTGCCGTTTGTGAACCAGACTTAAGTGCCCAACATTAGTGCTTGACCTCACTAAATGCTCTTGAATACTCTCCCTGAATGGAATCAAATCATTGCAGCAATGTTCCAATAGTGGAAAGCCTTCCTAGAAGTTTTTACAGTTGCAAAGAGTTTGACTAAGGAAATATTGTTACTACCTTTGCTTTTACTAGTAATGTTGGACAAACAGGTGTCTAAATAATTTTGGACATATAATGTAAATTCCAGGCATTACCTGACTGGTTATGTTCTGTGACAGATAGACAGGCAATAAACCGTGTCCATACAGTCTATTTATTAAGCATGATGTGTGACTTGATTATAACTCTTTCAGCAGCAGTACAGCTTGGTTTCCAGGAGAAGTAATTAAAAAGCGGACATCATGATTATAAAGTATTTCATTACTGAATATATTTGGCCCAATAGTTTCATATGCCCTTCAGATATTTTGGAGTACTTAAAAACGAATTAGGACAGCTCCATGTTAGCATTTCAGCATGCTGATATTTTTTAATAAGCACTAATTTTTGGAGGTCATCCAGTGTTGTCTCTGAACGGCATCTCCCTGAGAATTCAAATGCTGATGAATGTATGATGAGTCTGGGCTTTATTACATTCCAGTTTCTTTACTTAAAATTTTCTATTTCGTCTTTCTCATTGTTCTTTTATCTACAGCTCAGATTTGTCCTCAGGACGTTTGGAAATTTGTCTTTTTTCTCTGTTACCTGCGCATCATCCTCTGTATAATTTTGCTGCCTCTTCGGCCTGTCCTGTTAAGCTAGTTTCTGATATGAATGTCTTTCTGCATGGTACCGGCATTGTGCGGTCCTTATAATGTTGAAATGGGCTTTTAAGCTTCCTTCATCTATTTTCTTTGTGCTAATGTGCTACCCCAACTCTATTTTTTTAATAAAATAAGCATTTTATTCACAGTTCTTATTTTACTCCTAGATTATGTTCTTTACTTGGCCTAGATTCTGACCCACTCTGTAAACTTTGTTCTCTTAACACTTTGGGAACTTTCTTCCACACGTCCTGGGACTGTGTCTTCCTGTACCTGGTCTCCAGTAATTGCTCTCCTTTTATGCTGCCACTATTGTGAGAACAACTTGTCTTTGCTCTCCTCAGTTATTGTGGTTTTTTTTTGTTTTTTTTTTTAAACTTTTCTCTGCCCTCTTCTTGCCTATTTTTCATCAGCAGGTTGTTACTTTATGTTAAATTGCTGCCAAATCTTGCTGGTGTCTAGGTGGAAGAATCAAGGTAGGTCCACGATTAATGCTTGGTAGTCTCCCTTTATTAATTTAAGTATGCTAGAGCTGTTAGCAGCACACATAAATGGTTGTTTTGATAAGACCCTTTTACATTGTGAGTATATTGCTTCATTAGTATAAAGTTATAATACCTGCTGGGTGCCCTCTGATATTCTTGTATTTTGTTCTTCTGTCTGTTTTCTGGAGCAAGGGTGCTTTAAAACGGAGGCATAGTGATGCCTTATGTTACCTTTTAGTTTTGTTCCAGTTTAGTATGGTAAAAGGTCTGGTGGAAGGAGAAGAGATGGGAGGGTGTTGGCAGGTTATAATTCTGTTTATTTGGTTTATCTCTTTCTAAATCATGTTACTTCTTTTATGTCTTTTAACAATTGATACTTTTGTATACCTTTCAAGTAAAAAATATATTAAAAAAAGTATTTAATCACTGACCTAGGGTACTGAATAGGCAGAGGGAGCAGCAAAATCTTGAAATCACAGGAGTACAGTTTCATACCTCAAGAGATGACCAAATAAATATGCCCATGCTATAAGGGCTGTGGTAACCATTGCACTGCATATTGGGAGTGCACAAACACGAATGCCTGTTACATTAACCACATTCTGACAGAGATATTACATGAGAGCACAAATAAACATAAATCAAAGAAAGCAGAGCATGATTGTATATTCAAATGTGAATGTCCTGGTGATGATCAACTTCCTTATTCTCTCTGTTCTTTACAGACTTCAGGACTCATATGTTTGTATTGAGTCTGAACTCAGTAAGCAGGAGAAGGAAATGAAGCAACTCAGAGACACAATATCAAGGAATATGGAGGTAGAATTCTTACAATATATACTGATTTCTTTGTTGTGTTATTTTTGTGTTATTCTCAATTGAATGTGTATGTGAATTTGCTCCTAGAAGAAACACTTAGAAGTAATTTCCCATTTGAACTTTATGTTGTGCTCTATGCAACATCTCACTTCAAGTTTGTTGCAGTTACCTGAATGTGAGATTTTGCTTATCCTACAAGTCAACCTAATACATTGTAATTGCTTTAGTCTGTTTAAATTCTCAGTGACCATCATTGTTTTCTCCACTATAGTTACAGACTTGTAGGCATTAGTGTTTTGACCTTTCCTGTACCTCAAAACACTTACTTGTTCCTTAATATCTTTTATATGCTGCTTTGGAAATGTCTGGAAGCTGGAAATGTCTTGTTGGCACATACCTAGCCTGCTCCATGACAGATGTTTATTACCTTTCTGCACTCTAAAATAAAGACAGTGCCATCAAATGGATTTATGCTGTCAGACTAAGATGGAGGATAAGGCAATATGACTGTAAAAATAGTGACCAAATGCTTAAAAAAAGTAGAAAAAAGAACAAGCAAGCATAAAGTTACATATAAAGTGCCTAAATATGACTGTAGCAAACCAGAGCAAAAATGGCATGACAAAGATTCAAGTTAAAACTACAATGTAGAGGACAAAGTTGGTTGGCTTAGTTACTAATCACTACTGGAAATCCCAGAGTGTATTAAGGTTGGAATTCATTATAGCTTAGTAATGCTTCAGATAACACCAAAATGGCAAACAACAGGCACAATAATAAGCACGCTTGAGTGTGAGTATTGAAAGGGAATGCATATGGCATTGAAGGCTTTACCTGAGTGTTGCTATTTGTGGGAAATTGCCAAACTTTATATTCTATGGTATTAAACCAATGCAGAGAAATTTATATATAGCCTAGGAGAAGAAATCTTGAAATTATTATGGTTTAATAAACTTGTTAGATAGATAGATAGATAGATAGATAGATAGATAGATAGATAGATAGATAGATAGATAGATAGATAGATACAAATACAACTGAACAAAAATATTTTTTTCATGCTAGGACGTAAGTAATGCTAAAATGTTTTTATGGTTTGTGAATTTTAGGGAGCAGACACAAGATCTAAATAACTCACTGCATGTGTTGCTGTGTGTGTCCTTGTTTTTGATCAGGAAACAAAAATGTTAGAAATGAAAACTCAAAACTTAAAACACCTCACAGAGTGCATCCTCGAAGAATTTCCAAATCTGGTACAGAAACGTCAGGAAATGGAAAATGAAGTAAGCAAGCCACCTAATGGATCATCATTTTATTAAAAAGATATTCATTCGATATGCTAAGCAGCAGCATCTGTGCCTATGTCTGATACACTGTATGACCTTAAAGGAAGAAAATGACAGTGCATTCTGTACATGTAAAGTTTTATATAGAAAAGTGCTGTTTAAATAAAGGCTGTATATATCTTGGACGCAAGCCAAGACAATGTGAGTAGGGTTGGGGTGCCACAGGCTACCTAATTTATTGATGTTCAGTATGGTTTAGAAAGAATAGAGCAGGCAGTGACAACTAGGATGCTCCTGGTCTCTGGGCTGGTCAACAGCTGATGACAAATGGCTAATGCTAGACCATTAATGTAGTGGGTGAAAAGAAGAGGCTAGTGAGGAGGTAGGGCTAAGGAGACCTCACAGTTTCCTTTGTTGGTTGCAGTCTTCTTCACCACGGATGAAAGTGAAAATAGTCGAACTCTGTGTGGCTCTAAGTGCATTCCCCTGAGTCAAGAGATGTATGAGATATACACATTGTGTCCGGAAGGTTGAGAAATATTTAAATTATGTAAAATACATTTCTAAAAACTGTGAGAGTCTGTTAATACTCACTATATCTTTATCATAACTGTAAAGTATAATCTCTATGCTAGATAATAAAAAAGATTTAAAAACTTGACCTAGTCTCTAATTTGATAAAATGTACTGTTGTTCAAAGGATGTAACTGTTATATAAATATACAGAGTTACAGTTTTGTTCTTTATAATTTTACTTGTACTTGTGTTAAAAGAATCTTTGTACCATTAGTTTTAATTTAATTGTTACAGTCAGGTAAATTGTTAAATTGAACAAACACTCTATTGTAGGAGTCAGCTGACCCTGACATGCGACTGGAAGAAAGCCAAAGCAAACAGGCAGGCAATGAACAAGTTGGTTCAAGTGGCCAGGCTGAGCATCTCGAGCAGCATTCTTTCACAGGATCAAGCTCTAGAAAACAGTGGGAAAGGCTAAGTGAACAGAAGAATGTGAATATGCAAGAGGCCACCTATGAGAATATGAGTCTGGAGCAAATGAAAATTATACTGCAGCAAAAAATGGATGAGGCCATACTGTATGTTATTTATTTCTACTTTTCTTTTAAGTCCTGCACAGACAATGCAGATTTTAGCACATGTCATATTAAGGGAAACTGCAGAATCAGGGAGTGCAGGTTTTTATTTCGTTTCTTATTCTGACATTTTTTTTGTTTCTTTGTGTTCAGTAATTGAATAAGCTTAGTGTAGTCATGTATTAATATTCATTCACTCAGTTTCAGAACATCTCATCAGTATTTTATTGTTATTACTGGCAATATACTCTTAAGACCATCCATTCATTTTTTATAGTTTATATTTCCCATTATGTAGTCAGAACCCAAAGTTAATTGGCAGAAAAATATAAGAAAGGAGGAGACATTTCTGTGTGATTCTTGGCATACAGAATGTTAGGCAGACATGCAACAAATGGTAGAAATAGAAGAGCTTTTTGGTGCTGGCAATAGCACAGTAGTTCGCACTCATTCGTAACGCCTCTATAGTCTTAAGATGTGTGCAGAAAATGGGTTGGTGGTGCTAGAAACCTCTTTTAAAATTTTGTTGCTTTCTTTTACAATATGAATCTAATGTGGCTTCTGGTTGCCTAACATCAGTCAATGCATAAGATAAGATGAGAATCACATGTTTTATATTTTTGAAGACAGTTTCTCTTCCCAAAGTCTTTGTGACATTTTAGCCTGATTTTTTCATTCACCTCTTCATTGGTTATGTTGCAAAACTTTTACCTCATTGCTTGTTACCTTTTCTTGCTTATTATTACAAATTACTGTCACGCATCAGCCACCAAAACAACATTGGTGAGAACTAGCATTTGACAGAGGGCTGATTACAACCGGACTGTGGCCCTAGTAGTTATCAGCCTTGCTATGTTAAAATGGTCTTTATGTTGCATGATCATGTCTGTCAGAGTACAAGTATAGCAATGCAATTCTGCTTCTTAAAACTGGTGTGATGAACTACAGTGTTTCTCTATATCATCATATAACATTTATCCACTTCTGTTTGCTGCAGAAATCAATCACAGTGATGCAAACTGGTAACTAATTGTCCGAAATATAATCAGCTGGATTGGTCATATGTCTTACATCTTTTATATAACATAATACGTGTGAAAGTGCATGTTCACATTGCAAAGGAATGAATAGCGAATTTGGGGTGACCCACACAAAGGAGGAACTGACATATGAGGGACTGAGATACCCGAGAGTTAGTTTTGCATCCCAGGAAGGCCATAGAACTGGCAATGAAGTGCTCTTTTCAGACTACAAAAATGAGTATTTGATAAAAGTGCATTATTATTTAAACCATGTTAATGAATTCAAGAAACACATTACGTTCAGTCTTTTTTAATCCAAAAGATAAACGTTTTATCAAGAAGTGATGCTGCAGTAAATTGTCTATATAAAACATGAGTTATATAATTACTGCATATTTCTTCAATGAACCTCAGTTACTTGACCAATTACACCCCAAAAATGAACTTTAGCATTGCCTCTTTGCTCCATTCTTTTTTCATTTTCTAAGTCTTTCCACTAGCACCAGCAAATCACCTGCATTAAGAAATAAGACACAAGAGGGCAAAGTATTATCCATCTTCTGAAGCCTAAAACACCAAATGAACTCAGTAAATGTGTATTTAGTTGTGTTAAACTTTCATAGTCATCCTGAACTCTGCTTATCAAATTCATTTTCTCAAAATGCAATAAAGTGATCTAGACAAATATGTTATTTAGGTACTATAAATCATGTGTTTTCTGTTTGCTGATCATTTTGATCACTACCTACTTTATATTGTCTTTTTTTCAAGCTTGTGTATTTTTAGTGCAGTGACAAAGCTTTCTTTAGTGACTAACATAAATAAATAGTTAAATAACTTTCTAAGTTCTAGGCAACCTAATATGTACAGATTTTCTTGTATGTACAGCATTTGTTGTATACAACCAAAAAAGATCTGAAAACGTAAGGCAATACATTTGCAAAAATTGCCACATATATAAGGGAGAAAAAACACACACTGAGAATTGATATGAAAAACATGTTTAGTATACCAAAAGCTTTTTGTAATTATACTTTTACGTGGTGGGAACTGAGTGGGAACTAATTATATTGATTTCTGTAATTTTCATTTTTCTGTCAGGCTTGATGATATTTATGTCAACTTAAAGCATCAAGTTCTTAAACAGGGCAATGTGATAAGGGAACTTAATGAAGAACTTGAGGTGATAACATTGGTAAGTCTCTCTTACACCAAAATGTTAATAAAAAAATGGTTTTTCATTTAGGCTGATTTTCCCAATTTGTTTAACAGAGCTTCTTTGTTCTTATTGTTTTCAACTCAAAAGAATTAGCTAATTTTTAATTCCATTGCTTTCAGGTCCTTTTTAATGCAAAATAAACAATGCCCCCACATGGATTTTTCAATGCACTTTAAATGGCAGTCACAGCTTAGTTAGCAATTCCCAGCCTGTCAGTGCTTTCTGACTTTTTATGAAATGTGTAGTTCTGTTCTGTCTCACTCTAACACTTCATAAAATATCACATTTGATCCTGAAGTCTAGCTCTTCACTTTCAAACCTGAAACTCTTATTAATGGATAGAGCTACTGTATCTGGTAAAGAAAGCATTGCAGAAGGTCTGGACTCTTTCAGCCAACCTATATTCTGCAGTTGGTAGATATTGCTCTATTGCTTCTGTTGTTGCTGCTTTCTTGCACACTGACTGAAAGTACAAATATATATGATTGTGTTTTTGTCTGCAGTCTGCATTCATTCCTTTAGACACTGACTTGTGAATGTTCAGGTTATGAGAAAGTTTCCATTCGGTGCACATTTGGTTTTTGTTTCTTAAATAAATATTAGGATGTCATCATCTGTCAAACATCACTGAGTATTCTGAATAAAAATACTGTTACACTGAATTAAATATCCATCCATCCATCATCCAACCCGCTATATCCTAACTACAGGGTCATGGGGATCTGCTGAAGCCATTTACCGCCAACACAGGGCGCAAGGCAGGAAACAAACCCCTGGGCAGGGCGCCAGCCTACTGCAGGGTGCGCACGCCCACACCAAGCACGCACTAGGGACAATTTAGAATCGCCAGTGTACCTAACCTGCATGTCTTTGGACTGTGGGAGGAAGCCAGAGCACCCGGAGGAAACCCACGCAGACACGAGGAGAGCATGCAAACTCCACACAGGGAGGACCCAGGTAGTGAACCCAAGTCTCCTAACTGCAAGGCAGCAGTGCTACCCACTGCGCCACCATGCCACCCTGCATTAAATATACACAAGTTAATTACATTGCTTAAAAGGAGACTTCACACAATGAAGGTCAAACTAATCAAACTTAATAGTATAGACTGATTCTTAATTTCCTTAGTTTTTTTCTGTGATTTGAAAAGTGTTTTGATATAAAACAATGCAGCAATTTTTTAGAAGTGATTAGGAACCAGGAGATGCATATGCAACAAAAACCAAGAGCAAGTAGGTTCTGAAAGCCAGAGGATCTCTCTTAATTAAAGTCCCCTACAAAATTCAATATTGATAGTTAGAAAAAGAGAGCTGAAATGTATGTATTCAGATTTGTCAGAGAAACAGTCAATAAATCACAGACTAACTGAAATTTTTTATCCACAGTCTTGGACAGTGTGCCACATGCTATTCTGACCTTTATGTTATTAAGTTAATAACATCACCACCCATCACTTCTGATGACCACAATAGCTAGCAGCACATCAACACGTAACCAGACTTTCCCCTGGGGACAAGTAAAGTTTGATCTATCTATCATTGCATTATAGTGTGGCAAAATAGCAGCTTTAATAAAAAAAAAACAAATGATGTGAAATTCAAAATATAGCGATAGCAAAATCTGCAATGCTGAAAAAAAATGTTAAAGAACACAATATATTTGAGTCCTCTATTATTAAAAATTATAATAAAATATTAACTGACCACAAGAAAAAATTCTAGCATTTAAACCAAAAAACATTAGGAGCATGACAAAAGTTTCTAAAATGTACATTAATTTGGGGATAGGCTCTCGTCCCTGTGACCTTAAATTGAATTAAGCGGGTTATATATTATGTACTGTAAATGCAAAGGACAAACTTAAAATCATTCCATCATTAGAATCTGTCCATTGTTTTTTGCTAGAAAATACAGCAAAGTGAAGAACACCACAGATCAAACAGGTATTAGCCATAATAATGTCACCCTATTGATTATGAGTATGGGATGCAGAATTAGCAGTTTTGAGAGGAACTGCAATGTTTAAGTCCAGTTAATTAAGTTAGATGTTCCAAAGCAACATTTAATGCATTTAAGGTTGCAATGGATCTTAGATAAGCAGCTCAGTTTGTGTTTTTGCAAATCAACCACAGCCTAGCTAGCTGATATAATCAATGAAACCTGTCTGTTGAGTTTTTTGCACCAGGATGCTCCATCTACAACAAGAGAATTGTGTATTCCCTCTTCTTTTTCTTGGTATATCGTTGTCCCTGACAGATGCTGGCCACTACAATTGTTGCCTGGAGACCATTTCACTTTAGGTGTCAAACTTCAAACTCCAAGGGTCACTAGGTAACAAAGTATCCTTGTGGCCTGGTTTGGCACTCTTCCCCAGTCCCCAAAGGGTCTTAAAATATTAAGCCTCTCTGTGCTTTAAAGCTATACATTTGAAAAATCAAGATCCTTCTCAAAGTTCATGAGCTTGTAATATAAGCTTTGGTATATGTGAATTTTCTCAATATATGTGTGTATTTGTATTTATGTAACATTTTGCTGCATAGATACCTAGTATGTGATAGAACTAGAAATAAACAAACTCGAGGAGAAAAGAAACATAATGCCAAGTCTTGCTAAGCTCCACTGCAGTCTTCCTTTCAAATCAATAAACATACAGTACATTAAGATGATTTAAACTTGCATTTTTATGAATTGTTTGTCTTTGTTGTGTTATCCATCTGAAACAAGCAGAGGATAATTGATATGCACTTCATATGATTAATTAAATTTGAAACAAAGGTCTCCGTTAGACCTCACATGCACTTGGGGAGTTGTCTGTTTGATTTGTTATTGAAAGATGAGTTTTTTATACAAGTTTATTATTATTGTTACATGGATAAAGTTCAATGAAATTCTTATTCATATGTGCTATTCAATATACATCATGTTACCACCCTACAGCTTATGTTTTCACTGTTTTACTAATTTTGTTTTATCTGAACTTCCTCTGGCCATCTACTGCTTTATCACATCTGATGTACTAGGCGAAGGCCCCATTTAAAAAGTAACAGTGACTGACTTGTGACAGTGTATTCTGCTTTCAGTGAATTTTCCATCCACGTTCCTCTCAGCTTTAGTTTTGATGAAACTCCATCAAATTGTTGTTCCTTTTGTGGCTTTGGTGTATTATAGAGTAAGGTGCATATTTACACATTGATATTGGCATCTGCTGTTGCATCTTTATATGATTTCCTTTTGATAATTTTTTCCCACCAGACAGTAAACTGTAAATTTTTTTTTTTTGTGGATATGATTTTAGTCAAAAAATAAGAAATGAAAAGCATGATTTGATCCAACCTTTTAAGAAGCAATGCAGGTAGTGAAAAGTTACTTTGTGTGTCTTCTTTTTATAAGGAAAAGAAAAAGCGGGAGAGAGAATTTCACAGATTAAAACATCTCACAGAATGTATCCAAGAGGAATTTCACACTCTGTTAAAGAAGGATCAGCAAACGGGAAGGGACGTAAGTGGCAAATAAAGTGGCATTATTCATAGGCTTAATGGTGCACTCAATACATTTTATTGTATTGTGCTTACTGGTTTCATTTTCAAATATGTAAGTTAATTCACAATACTTGGCAATGAACATTAATCTAGACAACAAAAGAGGGTGTATTAGGGGTTTTGTGTCTGCAGTGACTGTCATAGTTTTTAACTTAATTTATTTTTATATAGAACTCCTCATACAGCCTCAAAGTTCTTAAACAGCAATAGAAGAAGTTCAATCATATTGTCTACATACATGAACATATATGTTCCAGGTACACCCCTGGACTTGAGGACATGTTGCAGCCTGAGATTCCCAGAAAATTAAACCAGTTTAGTCTTGAGCAGAGGTTGCTGCATGGAGATCTATTCCAGATCTTCAAAATTCTCAAAGAAGTTGATACATTAGATTCAGCAGAATTCATTCAGCTTAAGGGGGAATCACATACTGGAGGACATCAGTAGAAATTAAGGGGAAATGCAGCTGAGAAGCACTTCTTTATGCAGAGTTGAGGGAATCTGTAACAAACAACTGAGACATGAAGTTGAAGCAGAAACATTGACAACCTTTAAGAAGAATCTAGATAAGATATTAGGACAACTTTTAGCTGAACAAATGAGCAACAAATGGACTGAATGGTCTCCTCTCATTTGTCAAATTCAGATTAGATTTAGAAATACTTTGTTAATCCCTAAGAGAAACTTCAATAATTTGGACCAAACATGTAATTAATATAAGCAAATCATTACAGTGTCCACTAGCAGAGTATTGTTTAGTTCAGAACTCGGTTTAATGAGGCCTAAAATTGTTCTATACAAAAATACAAAACAAGTTCAATCTGCCTAAAGTTGTCAAAATTGATTCTGGCTTCTTGGCACCTGGTAATGGGAAAAATCAAGTTTTAAAAAAAGCATTAAAGGAACAGAAACCTGAATTTGTGATTTTAGATTTTTAATTTGAATACTATTTATAATTTTAATAACAGAAATCAGAACCAAAACAACATGCAAAGGAAGATGATGTCTTGCTTAATTACATATTTTTAAGAGAAACTTCATGGTGAAAAATTAGTTGTAAATTGAAAAGTGACATACAATTAGAAACTAAAAAAGTGTTTGGGTTCCAAAAGCCTTGTCTATTACAATTATGCCAAAGGTATTTTGGAAAATATGCTTCAGGCCATACCGTTTGTCGCTTTCAGTAATTGAAGCAGCAGTTCTTACCATTATGTCATTATTGCCACCCTGATTGTATGCGTCTTCTAAAAATAAAATGTAAAATAAAATTCCAATCTTATAAAAAATGCAAAGTGTAAAATAATGAAGTACAAACAGCAATTCGTTTTTAGGAGTGGCATTTTGGAACAGTCTGAATGTTCCCCACCACCTCCTTCTCCTCCTTTTATATAGAAGCTTATGGGTCAAGCACAACTTCATTGTAATGTTAAGTGTGACATGATCTATACAATTCAACAGCACATGCAGGTCTAGTGATGAAGCAGAAGGATTTGAACTTCTCATCTTGAATACTTTTAATTCCAGGTTTTGCTGTGTTCAAGCCATGATTTTTCCATTTCAAATTCTGGCTCAGATACTATTTAATCAAATGTAAACTACATGTAGTTTCTAGAGAACCCATATCTGCTTCAAATTCTGCATGTCTTCAACAGATTTGGAAATGAGAAAAAAACATACTGTAAGGATACTTTTTCTTTAAATAACAGGATTATGTGCCATAATTAGGCAAATAATAAGCTCTAAGTTAATATAATAGGTTGAGAAGCAAATAAGCACCACACAATATCATCTTCTTTTGGCTCAGCATAAAATAAAATGTGGTATGACCCCTGCCTTTCTATTAAAGTTTTTATTATTCTCTAACAGTCTTAACTGTTTTCACCAGGAAAGAGATGGAGAAGTTCCTGAGACAAGCAATGCGAACATTTCTGACTGAAGAAGATGGAATTCCTTTGTGCTCCTATTCCAATTACCGTGCGTGCTTGACTTTCACTCATTCGTTCACTTCTGAAATGAGGACACTTACTATGAAATACCTAACTTGTGCCATTAGTTCTCCTGGAGGGGCCTGCACATTTCAGGGTCTTTCCACTCATTGGTGGACTTTCACTAGCCATGTGATTGCTGATATAAACCATATGATTGGTGAACATACAGTAATAAGAATTACTGAGACAATACTTACACAGACTAATTCAGGACTTGACATAACATGCAAATAGACAATTTGACCTCTGAATTTAAGGGCATTGTCATTTACATATTTATTAAAAGTGTTTTTTTGGTTTTTTTTTTGCATAATAGAGCTGAAGTGAAATCTACAAAGTGTTTATTATTTTATATTGGCAATTTCACAAGGCATAACAAGTACTATGGCTGAAAACCTGCATGTGTCTTTGGTCAATTAATTGCAGAAAAAATTCCCACTCTATGTATGCAAGAGGAGATTTCATAATGCTAGATGCCATCTTGGGGTTGTTAACATTAGAGGAGCATGGTTCCTTTAAAAAGTGTTGTTCTTTGCATGCTAATTACCTTTTGGCGAATTCAAACATCTGTGGACTAATCAATAAGGAATTATAATCCTGTGGAGGAATGCTGCGATTAGAGAGATGTTAGAATAAAAAACCTCCTGGAGTCAGTGTAACCAGTAAGAGGTCACTAGAGGGGTACTGAATTGAATGTGTTCATTAGTCTCTTGGGCTGGTACCAAGGAGGAAGCACTGGAATCAAGCAAGGTCAGATCAGCTCAAGAGTTTATTTTCAAATAGGAAATACGCATTAATATATGAACCACTTAAAGAGGATCATACAACTGGTCAGCTGACTCACATTGGGAGGCAGCATGTAAACTTACAGAAGTTACAAACTTGTTGGAACCTGAGAGGACACAAGCAATAGCCCACCAGGAGGATGTTTAGTGAGCACCTTGACTGGAGATAATCATTGATATGTTATGGCTTAGGACTGAATTCATGAAAGTTCCAGCAATGACGTCTTGAAATTGCATCCTATAATTTTGAGAGAGCAACCTAGAGTCCACTTTAATAAAAGAGTCTAGACAGTCTAAACAATTTCCTTTCTTGCTCTGTACAGTCAAGATGTCCTCTCTGGTGTTTTCCTGTAAAACTGGTCTGTTCTAGAAATTGGTCACTGATAAACAGTCTACCACGTTTACCCATCCCCAGAGACAAGCATTGGCACTGTCCTGTCCATTGTGATTAATTTTCCTTTTTGAACCCATCTGGTGTACATGTTGTGCCCTTTTTTTGTAAGCAAGAAAAAATTTTAAAAGCACCAACTTTTAGACGATTGGTTTATAAACTGTACATCCGTCAAGGGTATTATTTGCTCATGTAAGTGTGTATATGTGTGTAGCTGTGTTCGTTAAGGGTTTCCAAAATAGTTCCAAAGGCAGCTAATAGAAAGTGTTGTGAATTTAGTGGGACATGTATACAAAAAAAGTCACACGGTCTTAAGTGTCTTTGTTTTGAAGGTGTTAGTGAAAATCAAAGCAAACCATTAATACAAAAATTGATAATGCACGCAAAAAAAATCATTGTTTATGATGTTTCTGTTTAAGGCTTGAGTATCTTAATTACATCTCCTTAAGTTTCTTTATGTTATCATTAATATAGTGTAAAATATACAGTACAGGCCAAAAGTTTGGACACACCTCCTCATTCAATGTGTTTTCTTTATTTTCATGACCATTTACATTGGTAGATTCTCATTGAAGGCATCAGAACTATGAATGAACACATGTGGAGTTATGTACTTAACAAAAAAAGGTGAAATAACTGAAAACATGTTTTATATTCTAGTTTCTTCAAAATAGCCACCCTTTGCTCTGATTACTGCTTTGCACACTCTTGGCATTCTCTCGATGAGCTTCAACAGGTAGTCACCTGAAATGGTTTTATTTTTTATTTATTTTTTTTTATTTTTATTAATGTTTTTTTTTTTTTTTTAATTTATTTTTATTGTTTTATTTCAGGTGACTACCTGTTGAAGCTCATCAAGAGAATGCCAAGAGTGTGCAAAGCAGTAATCAGAGGAAAGGGTGGCTATTTTGAAGAAACTAGAATATAAAACATGTTTTCAGTTATTTCACCTTTTTTTGTTAAGTACATAACTCCACGTGTTCATTCATACTTTTGATACCTTCAGTGAGAATCTACCAATGTAAATGGTCATGAAAATAAAGAAAACACATTGAATGAGGAGGTGTGTCCAAACTTTTGTCCTGTACTGTATATTATGACATACAGTATATCAGGTGTGACAGTAGAAGGCGCTATACGAGTGCTTAACCCAGCACAGACAGACACAAGAGGCACACTTACACGAATTCACTTTTTATTTTCAGTTCTCTTCTTTACAGTCCTTTGCACTTCACACACCATGCTTAAATCACCACAAATATCTGACATTCCTTTCTCTTGTCTCTTTCTCATCTTCTCTCTATTGCGACTCTACTCCACTCTTTGCAAGCTCCGTCCTCTTCCACCCAACTCCAGCTCCCCGAATGGAGTAAGGCGGCCCCTTATGCGCTCCAGGTGCTCCCTGATGAGCTTACAGCAGCACTTTCTGGTGTGGCGGACGTTCTGCATGGGCACCTGGAAGCACTCCTGGTGTGGCGGAAGTGCTGCATACCATGGTTTCTGAGCCATCCAGGCACCTGCTGGTGGTGGTCTCGGGTCCCCAAAAGGTTGAGCTTCTAACCTCTGTTCCCATGGCCCCAACACCCACCAGGGTGGCTGCCTTCTCATGTCCCAGGGGAGGTACAGTTCCTCCCCCAGTCCTTCTATCTTCCCGGAGTCCCGGCTGGGCATGAGCCCCAGCCATCCGCCACACAGGACATACAGTCAGAAACTTATATCCCTCTATATCTGTCAATCTAATCTGACCAACACTTCATCTTCCAATCTGTGTTTCTAATAATCTGAGATCATTCTATTGTCACACTAGAAAATATAGCAGAGAATTAAGAATATTCCATTGACAAGTTAGCTTACAGAGAATAAACCTGAATTTTTAGCTATGCTAAACCTTGATACTATTCAAATTAAGGTAACACTTAAGTGAATTTAAAATTAACATTAAGTTTCTCAGATTGGCTCTTGCAACATGTACTGTTTGTGTTGCTTTTGAAATTGATTTACTGAGGTACATCATATAATTACCTCAGTGAGTTTGCTGCTTTGCCTAGTGTCTGCTAACACCATTGCAACTCCATTTTCCATTTGGAGAGCACCTGTCTGAAAACAACCTACATGATTTTTTAAAAGTCAGGTGTCGTGTGGATATGATCGGTAAGAGCTGGCCAGTCACTGGATATCACTATTGAAAGACCTGCTGTCCTCAGTGTGTGGTGTCAAAAACTGAACATTTTTCCAGCATTATTTCTTATCCCACATATCCAAACCTTTATGCTGACAGGTGAAGTACAGACATGAATCACTGGATCTTTTAAAATTGCTGTGTATGTTGCTGTGTAAATACTGAACCATCAGAGAATCTTTCTCAGATTAAGCTATGCCTCTGCATGAATTGAATTTCAGGGTCATATTGAGGCCCCATAACTGACCCGTCAATTGAGTTTTTTGTCTTTTTGTTTGTATATTACATTGTGAATAATAAAGTTATTTTCCAAATTCTCTGTGTGTGTAAATCCCTCAAATATCTGAAGATTAGATGTGTTGAGAGGACAGTAAAAGTATTTGGCAGGGTGTCAAATACTGTGGTTTTATTAATTCCAATGTCCACTGAAATATGGGAATTTCATGTTTTATGTGCTTGTTCAGAGCAGAAGAAGCATCAGAGGCAAAGACAGGGGTTAAGCCTGTCAATGTCCCCATTGAGAAAGAGAAATCCATACTATAACACTGAGATACCTTGTGCAAACAAGTGTGCATGGCAGTAACCAATACTGAGTGGTGTATCTTGTTACTGCAAATGGCCCTGTGTATTAAATCCCTAATGTGAGACAATAGCAGGAAGTCTGCATAGTTCCTTCAATACAGTTTAGAGCATGCCACCCACCTCAAGCTAATAATGCCTGACCCTCTAAACAAGAAACGGGAATGATTGGAGAACAGCATACAGTGTTCCCTGATTGATAGGTGTCCAGAGATTAGCTGCATACTGTTCATTTCAGAGGCCTTTCAGGAAAGCAAAGTCACCAAAGCCATCTAGAGGATGGTGTAACCTGATGATCCAGCTGTGAAGGAGCCCTGGGTGGAGTTGTGTATTACTGCGGGGTAAGGGGGGCCGGGGGGTCAGTAGATTCATGAAGGACTGATTTAATCTTATGTACCTTTAAGCTAAGGTCATGCACACACACACACACAAGACCCAGATTTCAAACACTTCAGCACTGATAGAAACCCTAGAGGCGGGTCCACCCTGGCATCACTGCTGCTGGCCCCTCCTTCTGGCTTTAAATGTTGCTCAGAAAGAAGGATCCTGAAGTGGTTCTTTGACTGTGGAAAAAGAGTCTCTAGCAAGCAGTTTTTTTTTTTTTCTTGATATCTCTGCTTTTTTGAGTTTAATTGCTTCTGTCTTTGGATTCTGCTTTTTGGATTGTGATTTTGGAATTGGTTGCCATGGATTGCCTTTGAGACGCCTCCTTTTTGATATTTTGAAAATGTTTCTATTTCTTGTTTTGCTAATAAACTTTCAATTGTTGCCTTTTGTTAGCAAGCAAGAGTTTTACTGTCCTTATCTAGGACTTGGCTGCGTTTTTGAACTTTTAAAGCTCCCTATTATTAAGTCATCTTAGGCTGCAGCCTACAGGTATCTGTTTGGGGACTGGTTGTCAAGAGGAAGGTCAGTGAAGGTTATATCCTGCTTTTGTGGTTCATTTTGGAGGCCTTTCACCATGTTTGGAGCTTCTGATTTACAAACTAGCTAGTCATACTCATCCAAGATTGTAATGCATTATACTCTGAGATAAAAAGAAAATATGTCTGAGGTTTAGACAAAGTTGTTAAGGCAAGCTTCAGTAAAATGATTTTGAGCTGTAGACCTTTACTTCTTAAATGGTCTACAGCTCAAAACACCCTCACTGAAGCTTGTCTGAACAGCTTTCAGCACAGTCTGCTGTGTTTTTTCAACAAAATATCCACAGTAACAACATTGCAATTTTGTCTTTTTGGCACAACTTAAAATGCTGCCAGTGTCAGTGACAACTTGGGGGTAGAGTTAGAAGGTGAATTGAGCAAAAAGACTCATGAGCAGGGAGCAAATCTTCTGGACAAATGTTTTAATGACGAATAATTAATGTGAGAAATAGAAAAAACGGGAGATCCTGGAAAAGGGCAAAATCGACTATAACTAATTGTCTAAATCTTTTTAGGTACTGCCAATACTGAAAGTCTTTGACCCAACCGGTGGCAGATGCTGCCATTGTAAATTAAGCAAAATAAATGATGTCTCTCTTCTGCTTTGTGAGTCTTAAGTGTAAAAAAATGTTGGTATCTGTGTAGAATAGTGATACTGTAACAACAAATATAACATTAAAATGAAATACACAGCCTCAAAATAAAAGGAAAATAAAATTAAAGATGGCATAACACAAAATCTCAGACTACATAACTCAGAACGTCAACAATTTCTACTAGACAGAGTATGGCACAGTGCAGTTCAACCACTAAAGTGTTCATCATACTTGTGTAGTATTGTGCACTGCACTGTTCACTTGTCAAGCAGACTGATTTTTGTACGGCATCCCAATACACGTTCAATTTGTTACATCTTGCCAGAAGAAGGGGCCTGAGTTGCCTCGAAAGTTTGCATATTGTAATCTTTTTAGTTAGTCGATAAAAGGTGTCATTTCAATCTAGCCAGTAAACAAAAAAGAGCATGCATGTGTTATGCCTTCATGGAGGATACATCCTGCAACTACAATATAATAAAAACTATTTTAAACTGCTTTTAAAGCACTAAAAAAATAAAGTTACAAACGAAGGTTTGTTAAGTCTACAAAAAACCTTAAATTTTTATGATCATAATGGCAAGAGAAATTAAAACCTGAAAACAAGGAAAAAGGGAGAGACAGAAGGTGAGAGGGCTTTATTGTGGTTTTGTGAGGTGGGGGAGTGGAAAAGTCCCCCCTTTGTGACATCAGTAACAATGCCTGCTTAGCAAGGCCCAGTGGGGCAATAGGTTTTTCTTGTTTAGTCATTCCATTTGCTATTTGCTAATCTGTGTTTAACCTGTAATCTTAGCCTTCTTTAATGTGTGTCTGGGGTTAAATGTTATTTTTGTGATAGGTTTTTAAGTTTAATGACGTTATTTTAGGTACCAAGAGGCACAATACTATGGAAATTATTAGATAGACTAGCTATGCTACCTGTCAAAGACAGGTATTAGAACATATATTTACAATGTTTTGCCCTACATTTACCTTCAGCGCCGTTTCTCAATATTCGCATGTGTGTTAGCATTTCTTCTCATACTTCACACATGTTACATCTCAGACTCGTCATTATTTTCAAGACGCTTTGCTTGCCTTCTTTTATACTTGTCTTTGAAGGTTACTCACCGCATTCCTCCCAAGCTGTTTCTCCTCCTTGTGTATCTCACACTTGCACTTCCTCTTTAAACAAATCACCTTTGCCAAACTGACCAATCAGACTGCTCAGAGGTACTGGACACACACACCTTAGTGGTTTATCATGCAGTAGATCTTCTATGCTTTGTGCTGCAAGAAGTAGCAGAAGATAAGAGAAGAAGTGGGAGAAGAGACGTAAATAGAGCGAGAGCCAACATCAAAACAAAGAACTAGAGATATGTCGTTAAAACAAAACCAAGAATTGCAATCAAATAAAAAATAAGCTTGAGTAACAGCCAAACTGTTTTAGTTATATGAAAGATGAATAAGGAAAAAATGGTTTTGGAATTCCTCAATATTGAATAATGAAATAACAACTCAAAGCTGACCTTTTAACCCGTCGTGCCTTAATTCATTCACAACCTCTGAGGACATGCCCCTTAATAAAAGGTGAAACAAAATGGCAGCAATCATAATAAAAACAACATGTCTGCAAAAACAGGCCAAAATGATTCCCAAATCTAAGTTAGAAATTATTTCACCTCAAAAACCTTTCATTTGAAATCCAAGATAATTAAATCTCCATCCATCCATCCTCTTCCGGTTTCCCGAGGTCGGGTTGCGGGGGCAATAGCTTGAGCAGAGATGCCTAGACTACCCTCTCCCTGGCCACTTCTTCTAGCTCTTCTGGGGGAATCCTGAGGCGTTCCTAGGCCAACCAGGAGACATAGTCCCTCCAGTGTGTCCTGGATCTTCTCCGGGGCCTCCTTCCGGCTGGACGTGCCCAGAACACCTCACCATGGAGGCGTCCAGGAGGCATCCTGATCAGATGCCCAAGCCACCTCGTCTGACTCCTGTCAATGTGGAGGAGCAGCGGCTCTACTCTGAGCTCCTCCCAAATGACTGAGCACCTCACCCTATCTTTAAGGGAAAGTCTAGACACCCTGTGGAGGAAACTCATTTCATCTGCTTGTATTCGTAATCTCATTCTTTCAGTCACTACCCATAGCTCATGACCATAGGTGAGGATAGGAACATAGATCGACTGGTAAATTCAGAGCTTTGCCTTACGGTTTAGCTCCTTTTTCACCACGACAGACCGATGCAGAGCCAGCATCACTGCGGACACCACACTGATCCGCCTATCGATCTCACGCTCCATTCTTCCCTCACTCGTGAACAAGACCCCGAGATACTTGAACTCCTCCACTAGGGGCAGGATCTCACGCCCAACCCTGAGCGAGCACTCCACCCTTTTCCGGCTGAGGACCATTGTCTCGGATTTGGAGGTGCTGATTCCCATCCCAGCCGCTTCACACTCTGCTGCGAACCGATTCAGAGTAAGCTGAAGATCACGGCCTGATGAAGCAAACAAGACGACATCACCTGGCTGTGCCTAGAAATTCTGTCCATAAAACTTATGAACAGAATCGGTGACAAAGGGCAGCCCTGGTGGAGTCCAACTCTCACTGGAAATGGGCTCGACTTACTGCCGGCAATGTGGACCAAGCTCTGACACCGATCATACAGGGACCGAACAGCCCTTTTCAGGGGGTCTGGTCCCCCATACTCCCGGAGCACCCCCCACAGGACCCTGCTAAGGGTGTAGAGTTGGTCCACTGTTCCACGACCAGGATGAAAACCACACTGTTCTTCCTGAATCTGAGGTTTGACTTTTCGACAGACCCTCCTCTCCAGGACCCCCAAATAAACTTTTCCAGGGAGGCTGAGGAGTGTGATCCCTCTTGTAGTTGGAACACACCTCCGGTTCCCCTTCTTAAAGAGGGGGACCACCATCCCGGTCTGCTAATCCAGAGGCACTGTCCTCGATGTCCATGTGATGTTGCAGAGGCGTGTCAACCAAGACAGTCTGGTGGACGTATCTCATCCACCCCCGGGGCCCTGCCACCAAGGACTTTTTCTACCACCTTGGTGACCTCAGTCTCAGAGATGAGAGAGCCCACCTCCAAGTCCCCAGGCTCTGCTTCCTCATAGGAAGGCATGTTACTGGGATTGAGGAGGTCTTGGAAGTACTTCCCCCACTGACCCACATCATCCCGAGTCAAGGTCAGCAGCGCACCATCCCCACCATATACATTGTTGACACTGCACTGCTTTCCCCTCCTGAGATGCTGGATGGTGGACCAGAATCTCCTCAAAGCTGTCCGAAAGTCGTCCTCCATGGCCTCCCCAAACTCCTCCCACGCCCGAGTTTTTGCCTCAGCAACCACCGAAGCTGCATTCCACTTGACCTATTAGCTACCTTCAGAGTCCCACAGGACTTCAGCTTGACAGCATCCCCCACCACCGGTGTCCACCAATGGGTTCAGGGATTGCCACCACAACAGACACTGACCACCTTACGGCCACAGCTACGGTCAGCTGCCTCAACAATAGAGGCATGGAACATGGCCCATTCGGACTCAGTGTCCCCCACCTCCCTCTGGACGAGGTCGAAGTTCTGCCGGAGGTGTAGGTTGAAGCTACTTCTGACAGGGGACTCTGCTGGACATTCCCAGCAGACCCTCACAACATGTTTGGGCCTACCAGGCCTGACTGGCATCCTCTACCACCATCGAAGCCGACTCACCACCAGGTGGTGATCAGTTGACAGCTCCACCCCTCTCTTCGCCCGAGTGTCCAAGACATGTGACCTCAAGTCCAACAACATGACCACGAAGTCAATCATTGAACTGAGGCCTAGGGTGTGCCAGGTGCACATAAGAACATCCCTATACTTGAACATGGTGTTCGTTATGGACAATCCTGGACGACTCCCTGGTGAGGTGTTCCGGGCACGTCCAACCGGAAGGAAGCCCCAGGGAAGACCCAGGACACGCTGGAGGGACTATGTCTCCCGGCTGGCATGGGAGGCTACCCTCTCATCCACCGGGGTAAACCCCAATGAACAGGCTCCAAGTCGGGGGGGCTTGGTGCCTCTCGCCGGGGGCAACTCCAGAGTGTTAGAGAGTCCAGCCCCTTTCAATGAGATTGGTTCTAGAGTCCAAGCTTTGCGTTGAGGTGAGCCCGACCATATCTAGCCGGAACCTCTCGACCTCGTCCACTAGCTCCGGCTCCTTCCCCTTCAGAGAGGTGACATTCCATGTCCCAAGAGCCAGCTTCTGTAGCCGAGGATCGGATCGCTAAGGTCCCTGCCTTCGGCCACCACCCAACTCACACTGCACCCGATCTCCTTGGCCCCTCCCATAGGCGGTGAGCCCATGGGAAGGGGGACCCACGTTGCCTTTTTGAGCTGTGCCCGGCTGAGCCCCATGTGTGCAGGCCCAGCCACCAGGCGCTCGCCATCGAGCCCCACCTCCAGGCCTGGCTCCAGAGGGGGGGCCCCGGTGACCCGTGTCCAGGCTAAGGAAAACGCCGTCCAAAGTTTTCTTTCATCATGGAAGGTTTGCTGAACCGCTCTTTGTCTCATCCCTTAACTAGGAACCATTTGCCTTGGGTGGACCTACCAGGGGCATAAAGCCCCGGACAACAGAGCTCCTAGGATCATTGGGATACGCAAACCCCTCCACCACAATAAGGTGGTGGTTCGAGGAGGGGATAATAATTAATAGTTATCAGATAATTAAATCTTTTGAAAAAAAACATGCAACTTTAATAAACAAGTTATTTTATAATACAGTGTATACATGTGATGCGATTGCCAGAAAAGGAACACCACACTGAAATTATCACTTTAGTGCTCCTTTCTAAAGTCTTGTCAGAGTTATACCCTTCAGCCTGTAATACAGTAGCTGCTACTAGTCCTGACATAAACAGAAACTCCAAATGATCCATGTTTGCTTCTTTTAATTTAATACTCTTACCTGAGACATACTGAATTTTAAATAGAAACACAAATAGAACTTTGTTTTTTCCCCAGGTATAAATTTGCCTTTTTTCAGAAGCCCAGTAATACATAAATAATAGCAACAAATCCCTCTCATATTACACCAAAATGACTAACGAGGAAGAAAACTTAGAACTTGTCAGTTATAGTTACAGTGAGGCACTATACAAGCACAGAGTGCAGTTTCTGTCTTTGTAAATACCTGTAAAGGTCATGTGTGTATGAAATCTTTTGGGCTTTAATTCATATTAGATAACTGCAATACTTTGCTGCTTCAGTTGCGTCTAGCCGATAGATTAGTGTACATCTCTGGGTCACACTTTAGAGCCACTGTTAGAACAACCTGCTAAGCTACAATGACGTGTAAGTGGGCTAACAGCACTCATTGATAAGGGTTCTGCTTTCTTGCAAAGTTGTCTACAGTTCCTTAGTTTTTTTTTCACGACTTTTTATAGTTTTCTCCATCAATGATATATTCAGTTAGGTACGCTAGTCTTGGACTTTTTCACTTTTCTTCTTCACCCTAAATACAGGTTTTGAGCTATTATGCCCCTGTTTGCAACTTATCCCAATGTCATTCTGTTGGATTGAGATCTGAGGATTGTGCAGCCCATTGGAGTTACTGGAGCCACTGTCAAGGTTCTGAACATGGCAATGGCACATTATCCATTTCAAAAAAGGGAAGGTTGTGACTATCCAGGGGATGGTTAACAACAATGTGCTGTGACTTGCTTACTTAGAAATTTTTTTCTGTCTTCACCAAATATTTCCTAACTTTCTAAAATTGTGGGCCTCAGGGAAATTCAACCTGATAGTTATTCCCTTTGTGTAAAGTCTCTGGCACAAAGTTATTTTTTTGTTAACTTAATGTTTGCCAAATCTGACATTTTGTTTTTAGAGGTTATGACCTTTTTGTGGCTCAGTTGCTGTGACGTGATTGTCGATTGCTAAGCGTGTGTTCCCAGAAGTCATGTGTGTGATGTTATAGCCATGGCATCTATCTATCTGTCTATTTATTTATTTTTCTTTTTTGTTTATTTTTGATTCTTTTTGTTTATGTTAATATTGTTGTGCATGTTTATTATTTATATAACTAGGGGGCTTTACCCCCTGCTCACTTCGCTCACCCACCCCTTTCATCCCCTTCCCGCCAACCGCTATGTGCCATTGTGAAGACATGGCCGCTCCTCCGAAACCCCTCTTAAACGGTGATACAATGGGAAACAAATTCCTTTTTGGCTTGCTGCTACTCCTGCGCCATGTGATCTGCATTTTGTGCGGCGCTTCAAATGTTTTAAAGTCACTGCCTCTCTCTTCTCCCCCAAACATCCTCAAACACTATTCGATCTATTTTCGCTGTTCCGTTATTTCACCAAGTAATATTTTCCATTTGTTTGCGCTAATGTGATCTTTACTCTCATTTTTTTGAGACTTTCAAATTTTCCTACTTCCATTATCTCTAACCTGCTCTGCGTGTGTATCATGGGACTTGCTTCCAAAGGTTGTAAGTATGACGTGACCTGCCCGTCTCGTGTTAAATGAAAATGTCTCTCTGTCTCTCTTCAAAAGACCACGTCTCATCGCAGTCTCATTCCAAGGTTTTTATTTATAATAGAAAGATTATATATTGTTTGTCACTATTTTTGCTCATTTTGTTTCTGTGTGTCTGTCTTTGTTCTGCTGTTTCTTGTATTTTGTGGGTAGTTCTTCTAGAGTTGGAACCACCTGTGTATCACCACCAAGGGACTGCACTCAACTCTATAAAGGATGAAAGGAAAAGCTGCCCCTTGCAGTTCATTTGAATGCACTTGGTGGTTCTTGGTGAGCTCTTGCATTTTTTTGTGCTTCTGAGGATTTACTGGAGCTTTTTGTTTAAAAGAGCATTCTTGTAAAATTATTTTTATGTATAAAGATTTTTTGTTCTCCCATGTTATAAACTGAAGGTTGATTGCCCCTTCCTCTTTGTCCGTTTTTACTGCAGTTCTCATGACATTGATGCTAGGGTACTCCCACGTTCATGACACATTGCACTCCCACGTTCATGACACATTGCCCTAGTGACTTGCTAAGCTCCATTTCTGGCACAAAAGTAGAGACATTGTGGTATTCAAATGACACTAAGTTGGGATTAAGAAGCCTATTGTGTGCTCAGAAAACATTCATACTACAATACTCTGCCAGAAAACATTCATACTACAATACTCTGCCAGCACTATTGACAGAAGACAAAATGAGCCCATGGACTGATGAAGTTTGCACCAAATGCTGACCCCACTATCTGCATGGTGTGGCAGAAATTGAGATTCATCAGATAAGATGATATTTTTCAAACTTGCCCATGTTTGTGGACTACATACACACTTTAGCCTCATTGACAGGCATTCTGCTGATACGGTCCTCTGCTGCTGTATTCTGTCCTTTTCAATGTCTGATGTGTGACATGTTTAGAAATACCATTCTCTATGCCCAAGTATGTGTGACCTTTCTGTTAACTAGAAAGGAGTCTGTTCATTTGTTTCTGACCTCTCTAATTTGCCCATAGGACTGCATTGGCAATGATTTTGCTCATGGCCCCCTTCTCTGTAAACCCAACAGACTCAATGATAGAGTGGCTTACACTTTGTTGCTGTTTCTAATGTTTGGACAGACAACAGTAACCATCTTGATTGTGTGCTACATATACTGGGTTGTCTTTTGTCCTCAATTGATTGACTGTTTGGAGGAACAGGTGGACTCAATCAAGTGGTCATTGAGTGTATAAACATAATGTGTATGTGTGAAGAAAGTGTAGGAGACTGGAGCTGCTGTTGAACACTTGGTTCTTGTCTAGACCTGCTTGTTGATGGTGTTGTGTTTGCCTGTACTCCAGAATTTCCTCCAGATATTCTGGTTTGTGCATGTTAGGGTAAATGGTGATGCTGCCATGATGAGCACAGGTGTGTGCCCTGTGGTGGCTCTCATTAGAGCAGTGTTAGTGAGAACAGGCTAGTCAGCCCAACAAGCTGGCTAGTCCAAAATTACGTCAAGTTAAGCTTTAAAGACCTCTTAAGTCCAATTGTCTACCCTGTTGGTCTCTTATTCCCCCCAGCATTTGGTTACTGCCTCGGTAGAGTTGACTCTTTTCAGCCTTAAGACTAAATTCACACCATTTCAAACTATATGGATGAATGAGATTAGGAGACAGGCTGATGTGACAACTCGATACTGTGCTTTAAGCTTTTGTGAATCTCTTAATCTTGTTTTTAGGCCTTTCTAGATCTTTCCACACTTGTATTTAGAAACTGAAATTATTAATGTTGACCAACTATAGTTGTGTAAGTAAGGAAAATTCATAAAAGAATATGAAAATGTCAAGACTAGAACAGTGTGTTTGTACTTAAATGTGTAAGCACATAGGCCTGTCAATGAACATGGCAGCAAAGTAAATTCCCAAAATGTTGTGCCTTCATTCAAGCTAAGTAGCTGAGCCCAAGCTAGATTCTGCACAGCAACCTGCTACTTTGTGTATGATTCTCAGGCATGAATTGGAGAGATTTCTTCCAATATGGCCAATGCCTGCCCCAGGCTTTTCTGCCAGCAGGATGCTTATGGGAAGCCCTCAGCCAATGTGGAGACCACCAGCTGCTGTGCCTATCTGATGCCTACCTTTAGATAGGTGCAATATTATAAATCTTCACTAGGTGTCACTACGGCTTCATTTTTGACCTTTCAAATGTGCTGTTGTACAACTCAGCAAGCTTCCACTTTGAATGTTATGCACTGTGTCATAAAGAGCCGCCTTTGCAGCTGACAGACATTACATTTGTTGCATTATACTAATAATCATTTTAAAAATTACAAAGGTGCCAGTTTACTTTTCCTGCTGGCTCAAAACTGCTCCATAGTGTTTGTGTGCAGATCATTTATTAGTTCTTGCTGTGTGCCTGATTCAGAAAAAATGGGTGCTGCTTCATAAACGACCAGTAGCAGGAAAATGTGGATAAATGAGGCATCAGTGGAGCCAACACTTAAGGCAGGGTGGCCTCTCTCTAATGATTCTCTGTGACTCTGCCCTGTGATGGACTGGTACTTTGCTCACAGCCAGGATTCAAAGTGCATCTCATACTGCTAGCAGCGGCTCTTCACAATATGAAGACTGGATTTAAGCAAGCACACAAAATGAAGGAATGCTATTGTCTCATGAAATTATTCATTCTTTCAATAAAAAGAAGCATATTTCAGCACGTGAGGCCTAACAGGTGACGTGCCTCATCGGGTCATTGGCAGGAATGTGATTTTATATAGTGCCCTTTTCCTTGAAAGCACTTTACATGTTATGGCTGTTTGTGTATTTCATCAGTGATATCACTGCCACGGATTGTGCAGGGTTTCAGTGTGGAAACCAAACCTATGACCAGTCAGATGTATCAGATCGGTACATTTAAACTGAAGTACCTTGACGTGCTTCTCCTCAAACCAGTAAAGACTGCAGGGTGTGGGTTGCTGATCTTGGAGGTCTCACCCAGGTCCCAAAGCTAATCAAGGTTTTGTTCAAATGACTTCACTGAGAACTCGATAGAACTTTGATTAATTCCAACATTTCATCATATTGTAATTGAAGTTTACCTCCGCAGTGCCAGGTTTCTCTTCTCCCAGTGGTGTACAATGTATTTAAAATGAGTCTTTAGGTTCATCCTAGGACCCATTTCACAGTAAGATGTCAAATTTTATTAACTGCTGCTCTGATGAGAGCGTGATGACAAGAAACAACACACTGTTAGATGTTAACATTAAACAGCCATAGGTGGTCTTTTTTGGGATAAACTGCGATATTCTGGCCTTGGGCCCTGTGCTTTCTGTGTCAGGCTCCATCTCCACGTGACCATGGTCAGGAGTAAGTGGACTTAGAAAATGTTATGTTATGACTTTGGCAAGTCACATCCTATAGATATGTTTTAATGTAAGCTGATGATCAATTGAGATTGTCTGATTGGTTAATAAATTTCCAGAGCACTGTTACTCTACAGTAGGTTTGCCCTGCAGCAGGATATGGTGGATCATTTCCAGGCTTTAATTGGCCTTCGGCTCTTTTAGTGTCATCAATACTTGGCAGCTAGCCTGGTTAGCTCCCTCTTAATCCAAGTACTCGTTTTCTGCCAGGCCCATGCAGTTCAAGTGCTAAATCAAAGTCCAAGGTGTGTTCAGTGTATTTGATGGCTGCAAAAAAGGGAAAGTGAAATAGATGTATTGTATTTATTTTCCTTTTGTTTTGTTCAACCTCTTCCATTGTGTTTTCATTGAAGTCTTACAACGGTGAAGGTGAGCAGGCCTGTAAAAATCTGGTCAGGTCCATATAAAAAATGTGGGCAGTTGGAGAACTAAAGTAAACTTGTGGTACAAGTGTTCACCTTTAGAACAATTAGAACAATCTAGACGAGAACAGGCCATTCAGCCCAACAAAGCTCGCCAGTCCTATTCACTTGCTTCCTCCAAGAAAACATCAAGTCGAGTTTTGAAAGTCCCTAACGTCTTACTGTCTACCACACTACTTGGTAACTTATTCCAAGTGTCTATCGTTCTTTGTGTAAAGAAAAACTTCCTAATGTTTGTGCGAAATTTACCCTTAACAAGTTTCCAACTGTGTCCCCGTGTTCTTGATGAGCTCATTTTAAAATACAAGTCTCGATCCACTGTACTAATTCCCTTCATAATTTTAAACACTTCAATCATGTCACCTCTTAATCTTCTTTTGCTTAAACTGTAAAGGCCCAGCTCTTTTAATCTTTCCTCATAATTCAACCCCTGTAGACCTGGAATCAGCCTAGTCGCTCTTCTCTGGACCTTTTCTAGTGCTGCTATGTCCTTTTTGTAGCCTGGAGACCAAAACTGCACACAGTACTCAAGATGAGGCCTCACCAGTGCATTATAAAGGTTGAGCATAACCTCCTTGGACTTGTACTCCACAGATCGTGCTATATAACCTAACATTCTGTTAGCCTTCTTAATGGCTTCTGAACACTGTTTGGAAGTTGATAGCTTGGAGTCCACTATGACTCCTAAATCCTTCTCATAAGGTGTACTCTCGATTTTTCGACCGCCCATTGTGTATTCAAACCTAATATTTTTACTTCCTATGTGTAATACTTTACATTTACTGACATTAAATTTCATCTGCCACAAATCTGCCCAAGCCTGTATGCTATCCAAGTCCTTCTGTAATGATATAACGGATTCCAAATTATCTGCTAATCCACCTATCTTGGTATCATCTGCAAACTTAACCAGCTTGTTACTTATATTCCTATCTAAATCATTTATATATATTAAAAATAGCAGCGGCCCTAGCACTGACCCCTGTGGAACACCACTCTTAACATCAGCCAGTTCTGATGAGGTTCCTCGCACCATCACCCTCTGCTTCCTGTGTCTGAGCCAATTCTGCACCCATCTAAAAACATCACCCTGAATTCCCACTTCTTTTAACTTGATGCCCAACCTCTCATGTGGCACCTTATCAAATGCTTTCTGAAAGTCCAGATAAATAATATCATAAGCTCCACTTTGATCGTATCCTTTTGTTGCCTCCTCATAGAATTCCAACATGTTAGTAAAACACGACCTCCCCTTCTGAACCCATGCTGACTGTTCAGAATAACTCCTGTCCTTGTCATGTGTTGCTCAATCTTATCCTTAATAATTCCTTCCATTAATTTTCCTGTGATGCTTGTTAAGCTTACTGGCCTATAGTTGCTTGGATCTGCCCTGTCACCCTTTTTATATAATGGGATGATATTTGCCATTTTCCAGTCCTTTGGAATCTCTCCAGTGCACAGTGACTTCCTAAAAATATGTGTCAAGGGTTTATATATGTACTCACTAGCCTCCTTAAGAACACGAGGATAAATATTATCTGGGCCTGGTGATTTGTTTGATTTCATCTTATTTAATCTGAGCAGCACTTCTCCCTCTACAATTTCCAAATCCCTCAGTACCTCCTTAGTAGTTGTGTTTACCTCTGGCAGGTTATCCACTTGCTCACTTGTAAACACCTCAGAAAACTGTAAGTTTAGGGCATCTGCTATTTCATTGTCTGTATCTTTTAATTCCCTTTACTATTCCTGATGAACTTGACCTCCTCCTTAACTGTTCTTTTACTACTAAAATACTGAAAGAATCTCTTGGGGTCTTCTTTCGCCTTATCTGCTATATTCCTCTCCAACTGTCTTTTAGCCTCTCTGATATCCTTCTTAATGGTTGCCCTCATGTTCTCATACGCTACGGTTCTCTTTGCAGTCATTAGTCTTATATGCCTTATACAGCAGTTTTTCCTTTGCAACTTCTTTTTAAATCTTTATTAATCCATCGTGGAGATTTTTTAGTTTCCTATTACTTCCAAATTTAGGTATGTATCTGTCCTGCATTACATGTAAAACATTTTAAACCTGTTCCACTGCTCCTCGACTGTCTCCACATTTAAAAGCTTATCCCAGTCTATCCTACTTAGACTTTGTCGCATCTGCTCAAAATTAGCCCTACTAAAGTTCAACTTAACAATTTTAGTCTTTGCATCTGTACTCTTACAAAATACTGAGAATTGTATTACATTATGGTCACTTGACCCTAGTGGTTCAATCACCTCTACACCCTCAATTCTATCCTGATTATTACAGAATACTAAATCCAGATAGGCTTCACCCCTTGTTGGTGCTTTAACATGCTGTGTTAAAAACAGTCGCGATTACTTCTAAAACTCCTGCTCTTGTGCTCCTCCATCTGTAAGGTTATCCCAGTTAATATTTGGATAATTAAAGTCCCCATGACTATAATATCCCCTGTAAACTTGCCTTTTGATATTACTAAAAGATGTGTGTTGAAATTACTGTCTGAATTGGGTGGTCTATAACACACTCCTAAAATGAGACCTTTTCCCTAATATTTTCCAGGCGAAGCCACATGTCCTCACTAAGATGGGGCTCATCATCCAACTGAAGATGACTTACATTTAATTCCTGTTTGGCATAAACAGCAACCCCACCTCCTTTTCTGTTCTGTCTATCCTTCCTAAAAATGTGTATCCCTCTATGTTACACTCATCCCCATCTTTGTTATTTAGCCAGGTTTCCGTTATTGCTATAATATCATAATTGTGCTCTGCTACATACAACTCCAACTCACTTACCTTATTTTTGATACTTCTAGCATTAAGGCAAGCTATTTTTAATGTGTTAATCCTTCTATCTTTACGTGTTTGCTTAAAATTTACATTACTATGCATTTTTATTTCTACACCATTGTTTGTTCTTCCATGTATAGATCTAAATCTGGCCTGTCCTAAACTCCCTGCCCCCATTCTCTAGTTTAAACAATCCTCGACTAGCCTACACATACGCCTCCCCAATACATTGGTGCCCCTCCGGTTCAGATGTAACCCGTCCACGCGGAACAGGTCCCATCTGTTCCAAAAGGAGTCCCAATGCCCCATAAACCTATACCCTTCTACCCTGCACCAAGATTTGAGCCACGCGTTAAGCCTTCTAATCTCCTCAATCTTACCTGGACTGGCGTGGCACAGGCAGAACTCGGAGAAGACTACCTTGTCAGTTCTGCTCCTCAGCTTGGTACCTAACTCTTTGAATTTGGATCGCAGAACTGACAGACTACCCTTATGTATGTCATTTGTTCCAACGTGGACAATGACAACTGGATCCACCCCGCTCTGGCCAAGAGCCTATCCACCCTTCCAGGAGGTCTCCCACCTGTGCTCCCGGAAGGCAACACACCGTCGAGACTCTCTCTCTCTGGAGCACACCTGCGCTTCAATCCCCTAATGATTGAGTCCCCAACTATCACTACCTCTCTCTTTTTGGGAACTGGTTTTGAGGTGGCCCGTTGGGGCTCCTCAACCCTGCCTACCACCTCAGAATTATCAGAGTCACCGTCCAGCTCCGCCAGGACATGATAACGGTTAGACACTTCTAATTCTGGGGTTGATGCCCCGGACAGTGTGCACCCTTTACCTTACGCCTTGCGACCGTGACCCACCTATTCCTACCTGTCTGGTCTGGAATCTCCTCCCGCCACCTTAGGGGTGCACACTATCTCTAAAGGACACCTGGGCCAAGTCCGCCAATTCTCTATTACAACGCAGGTCAGCCAACTCCTCCTCCAGTTCAGCGACCCTGAGCTCGAGGTGTTGGATCAGCTGGCATCTCTTGCAGATGTAGCCCTCATAGACAACTGGCTCTTCCAAACCATCATCTAAAAAGTCCAACATCCAACAGGACTTGCATTGCACTGGCCTCATTATTAAAATTTGATTTGGGATTACTAAGCTGCCTTAACTATATATTTTTTTTTTTTCTTAAAATTAAATTTCTTCTTCTTTCAGCTGCTCCTTAACTTAAATGGTAACACTAAGATCTGCTACAGATATTTTACACCTTTTCCCCTTAAGCTCCTGTACTGTTCTCCCTCTCAGCTGCCTGCTGTTTGCCTTTCTATGAGGTTAACTTTACTTTTCTCTGTCTCTTCTAGCTTTGCGCTCTTCTTACTTATAAGCTCTTCACTCGCACTGTTTGTATTCCCCCGTATTAATGAACCAATACACTGTCGCCCACTTAACTGTTCTGCCTCTGGACCGCTAAGGACTGTTTAATCTAAAATAAACAAATAAATAAAACTTTACTACCTTATTTGCTCCTACTGCTCCTTGTGCCTGAACGGTGTCTTAACGCAGGCCGCTTACCTGCGCACTACTAAGTTTCCACCTTTTACTGCTTTGAAGTCAGCCGCGGCCTTTTTTTCTTTTCCTTTAAACTAAGGAATCGCTGTTACGACGACGCGGTTATTTATTTACAAATGCCGATATCAGTTACTGCTGCTTTCTACCCTGCCGCCTCGATGCTAATTCAATTAATTTAGACCTGGAAGAGCCGTATGCTCCAGCCGAATAACCGTTAGCATCATCACAGTGTGCTCTTTGCAGATTCAGTGCCGTCTGTTCAACATTTCTATTATGTGAGCTCCGTCTGTTACCATGAATTTCTCAAGGCGTCCACAATGGGCTTCTTAAGGGAAACCGTCTGATTGTACCTGTATATAGTGTACCTTCTGTGACAGGAGACATCAGGCAGCAGTGAAGAAACACGGAAAGCAGCTAGGTGATTGAATGTTCTGGTTTATTAAAATCACAATTATGTAACATTAAGAGTATGTCGTTAGGTCAAACAAATTCTTAGAGTCAACTGTGTGGTGTAGCTGCACTGATTCTTTGGATTTTTGTTAACAGAAATGAAGATCCATCATTCAGAGCGATACAGTCCTGCTTTTGTGATGTTCCTCATGGAGGTGTGCGGGATCCTGTCAGGTAGACACATCTGCTTCATTTACTGTACTTGCACCTTTACAGATGGAGTCTGAATTCTGTGTGCAGTGCAGTCAATTGTGGCCAGTTCTGGGTCCTTGTAAAACTTAATATAGAAAAATCTGACTGCAGTGACATTTGAAAATTGGGTCACATAAGGAGTTGTGTCTGTGTGTTATGTTTAGATTGGTGATTATTTAGTTTCTTTATTTTTAACTATCCTTTATTATCTGCCATGTGTTAATTTCTGAATGCACTTGTGTTGAGTTCACTTGCTTATTTTGCTGTTTGATTATTTTGTGATTCTCTGGATTTTGTGACCTATGCTTTGTGTTTTGACTTTGTTTGCTGGATTTGTGATTGGAAGTTGTTTGTCTTGGGTTGCCTTTGCCTTTTCAGGTGGCCTATTTTGCGTCTTGTGCTCATTGGAGCATTATTTTGTTACAGAGCGTTGTTTTTAATATTTCTTTTATTTATTGTGACTTACGGGACCCCTTCCAGCTGGGAAGGACCAGGGGAGCACTAGATGACAGCTCCTCTGGGTTGCAGCAGTGCCTCGGATTCCTGCCAGGCTCCATGGGAGTTGGAGTTTGGCACAGCCCAGTTGGCTTCCAGGGGGAGCTGCAGAGCCTGGGAGTACTTCCAGATAATGATGATGGAACACCTGAAGTGCTCCCTGGTGTAGAATAAAAAGGGACCCCCTCACTTCACCCAGGGAGCCAGAGTGGGGAGGAAGAGGACAAATCTTGCTGGAGGAGGAGTGGAGGCAGAAGGACATAGACAGAGAGAACAGAGAGAGAGAAGAGAGAAAGAGAAGAGACAAAGCAAACATGTGTTGTGCTGGTCTTGTGCCTTGTGTCTGTTGTGTTTGGTTTTTGGGGAGCAGGTTCGCCCCTAGGTGGCCACATCATATCGATTCTATGTTGCTCTTTCAGTGTTACTAGCCAGGGTTTTGACAGTATTTCCCCACCCAGTAGACAGTGGAATTTTTTGCAACCTTTTGCTTTGGGACATAACAGCTGCCTGGAGTGAGGTCTGATGTGAGTTTTCAGATTAGGGGAGTATTGATCTGGTTTACGGTATTTTGAGGCCTGCACCCTTTTTGCTATGTTTTTTGTGGCTATTTCAATAAGACTTTTTATACCAGTTAAGACATAGAAGAACAGCAAATATTTAGGTCTATATACTTTATATGCGTATGTTGTAAAAATAGAAAGGCACACAGATGAAGAGTTTATGGGTTCACTGATGATTCCCAATTTAATCAATGATATATGTATTTGTATAAATAACCAATAATGCGACCACCTGGTCCATCTAGTGGCTTTTCTAGTCCACAAAAGAAGCCACTGGGAGTGAGGAACTGCTCTCTAAATGAACACCAACTTATAGTCCATTTGTTTCTCAAATAGCAGAAGGAGTGGGACATCTGGTGTCCCAGAGGCAATTATTTCTAAAGGTCCTCCTAGTTGTCTTTCTCCACTCTAGGTTTAAAGAAGGTAAGAAATTTAACGACTGTGTCACAGCAGTCATACCTACAAATGCTTTTTTCTCATCCAACCATCTTCCATTTGGATGCTTTCTTAGTTGTTTCTTGTTTCTGGGAGTCCACTGTAAAATTTATGACATCCATCTTCCATCTTTGCTTCTGACTATATTGCTGCGTTCACAATTTCTGAATTTTTAGAGCTTATATTGAACAGTTTCCCACTCTAGTGCATTCATGTGAAGTTCTGGTGGTTTTTTTTCGGAGAGACATGAGGCCACTGTCTGTTACTTGGTCTACCAAGAAAAAAAAAACAATTAAAGAGCACTTTTTTTAATATGTTCTAAATAAAATGCATTCATTTCAAATAATAAGAATAATATGAAAACTTCAATATGTGGAATTAACATTAATCAGGAATAGAAGGGAGTGTTAGCTCCAAGAAATCACTCTTTGGAAAAGTCATTCTGGTTACAGTGCCGCCTCAGCCGTAAAATGAGCAAAATAACACAAATCAATCATGACAGAAACAAGTTTATACTTGGGATACAAATACACATTTAGGCACTGTTGGGAGACTGCTGATAAAAGGTAACAGAGATTATCACAGCCGTTAGCTGGACTTCTCCAGATGCTGTCAAAGCATGCAGGAGTGGGGAGGGTGGAAGGTTAAGGAAGGCCACAATTCAAAAGGTCCAGGGTTGACCAGATCAACAGCTGTGATGTTCCAGTGTGGCCATGTCCACTGTGGTATGATCTGGTGTTATGCTATTAAGAATAGTTAAGAGGTATTTTTGAGACAGATCATGAGAAGAGACTTGGTCAAAGCAAAATCAGTGTCAATGCAAGGTGACTGAAAATCTAGTGAAAAAAAACGAAATTATTAGTCAAAACCTTAAATGGATTAAAGATTCTAATATAAGAAGCCTGTAAATATTGGTATATATCTGCAGATTTGAATAAAAAAGTGTGTCAATGGTAACACCCTTTATCTGTTGCTTAGTTAGCTTTAACGGCCTAGTCTCCATGACTCTGTGCATGGAAACCATAATGGCATCTTAACGACAGGTATGCAAAATGACAGCTGAAACTGCCTGAAAAAAAATTTGCAAAACCTAAACTACAGGTTGTAGCAATGAATAAAATGTCAAAAAAACAAGTGGAGTTTCAAGATACATACTGTAAGTCCACAACAAAACATTAGTAAAAATTGACTAAACATTCACTTCATAACATCTGTTCCTGGTATCTAAAAATGTATTAAATATCATTTTTGCAGGGCTTTAGAGACCAGCGAATCCAGTGGTCACATTATTTTATCCTTCATTATGTTTTTTTTCTTAATGTTGAAAATCAATTATGTTCTCCCATGGCACCATTTTGCTTTTGCCATGTTGAGAAGCTTTCTCTCTATCGTTTCCATGTGCAAAAATTGCCTAAAGGCATCGAGATTTAAAAATGATGGAAGTTAGCAAATTCAAATTCAGTCAAGAAACAGATAACATTTTCAAACAATACATCATTGCAATTTTGATTGCACAGAATGCTTAGCTGTGCACATTACGTTCTTTAACCCCACAGACTCTTTCTCTTCCAGCCCTAGAAATGCGACCTGATTAGAGACCACCCTCAGAAAGAAAAGAGCAGAAACACGGGCAGTTGGCACCCTTCTGAAATCGAACAAAGCAATTTTAAAAAGAGCTTGACAAAGGGAACCTGTCGCTACACAAAGAAACTGTGGGGCTCACTGATGATGGTGAGTACACCTGTTTCATCGGATCTAACCAGTGGGCTAAAATGGCTCCTGTAAAGCTCATTGTCTAAGGTCAGCTCTGTGCTGTAGTCTGTTTGACAATTCCCATGCATTGTGCTTCGTAAATAATAATTCAGCATCTTTTTTTTTTCTGTTTTAACTTTTCTTTTGCTCTTAGTGTTTTCATGACCTTATGTATGTTTTCCCTTCCTATCCCAAAGATGTATGTTTAGTTGTTTGAAAAATCAAATTGTGCACTTGTTGTGAGTGTAGGTGCACATGTGAGAGCTGTCTGGAAAAACATACAGAACTAAGACCTCTCACCAGACAGAGGGTCTCCTGGATTTTGCCTTTGATGTCTTTGTTTTCTCTTATGGTCTTGTTTTCTCCCTGTCAAAATTTCTTTGGACTGTCTGCCTCTTTTGCAGTCACTACACCTATCATAATTGGGTAATTTATTTAGTATACTTTAGTACTTGTATTTAAAGGTTATTGAGGTTGAGGATTCTGTTAATTTTATTATTTGCCTGAATTTTGCTGTCATTCAGACATGTTTTGTTTTGCAACATCTTGGACATCATTTTAGGTCCACAATCTTTTTATATTCCTGTTGTTAGGTCTGTTAGCTCATGACCTTTGCTCAGTCAATGCGACTAGATAAAAGGGCAGCTGGGAAGTGGATTCCTATTCTGATCTGTGGATACCAAAACTCTCAAAAAAGCCTGGTGAAAAACTTTTCAATGTTTGATGTTGAGTGTTGGACTTTCTGGAGGACAGCTTGGAGGAGCCAGTCTTCCTTGAAGGCTACATCTGCAGGAGACACCAGCTGGTTCAGCACCTCAAGATCAGGGTCACTGAACTGGAGGAGGACTTGTCTGGCGTGTGTTTTGGTAGAAACCTGGCCCAGCGGACTTTCAATAGGTATTGTGCACACCTGAGGTGGTGCAGGAAGAGACTCCAGACTAGGCAGGTAGAGATAAGTGGGTCACGGTCACAAAGTGAAAGACAAAGGGTGCACACTGTCCAGGGGCATCAACCCCAGAACTGGAAATGTCAAACCATTTTCAGGTCCTTGCAGAGCTGGATGATGTCTTTGAAGATTGTAACGTGGTAGGCATTCCTGTTTAAAATCAGTCCCAAAAAAGAAAGAGGTTGAGATAGTGGGAGACTCAATCTTTATGGGAATTAAAGCAAAAGTTTGCTCCAGAAACGCAGAATCTCTCATAGTATATTGCTTTCCGGGTGCACAGGCGGGAGACGTCCCTGGAAGGGATGATAGGCTCTTGGCCAGAGCAGTGGCTTATCCAGTTGTCATTGTCCATATAGTAATACATGACATACAGTACATAAGGGCAGGCTGTCAGTTCTGAAATTCACATTTAAAGAGTTAGGTTCCTGACTGAGGAGCAGAACTGACAAGATAATCTTCAGTGAAGTTCTGTATGTGCTACATGCCAGTCCAGGTAAGACTGGGGAGATAAGAAGGCTTAATGCGTCGCTCAAATCTTGGTGCAGGATAAAAGGGTAAAAGTTTATGGGGCATTGGGACTCCTCTTGGAACAGATGGGACATTTTCTCCACAGGAGGGGCACCAATATATTGTGGAGGCATATGAGTAGGTTAGCCGAGGATTATTTAAATTAGAAAATGGGAGGTCAGGGAATTTAGGATAGGCTAGGGTTTAGAATTGTAGATGGAGTGACTAACAATAGTTTAGAAATAAATATGCACAATAACGTAAATTCTACCCAAAGTTTACCTTTCTGTTTCTAGGGTAGCCCCTGCGCTATTAGGAGCGGGATCAAAAAGTCATCCCTGAGATCACTTGCCTTTCCAAATCTGTGGAGTCAAAACCCTTTGCTTTTAGTTTCTTTTCAAAGAGTTTTCACATTTTTAAAAGTCCATACTGGTTTTAGTCTTATGCCTGCATTTTTGACTTTGTTAAGATTAAATTAAAGTTTGATTATTATGTCACTGATACTTGGCTTGTATATTGATATCATCTGTCCCAGCAAAAATGTAACATCAAGTTGTACTTGTTTGAGTGGTTCATTGTAAGTTGAGCTCATTCAAAGGTAACGATCAGGAAACCTGCCCTCTGTTAAAATAATTGTGCAGCCCTTTTGGGGGAAAACAATGAGGGAAACTGATGGATCTGGATACCCCTCTAGCCCTTGGCCTTTGTTAAGGAAGTTTGAAAATGTAGCCTTTCATAGGTAGTGATTTGAGTGGTCTGACAGGAGTTCTGACACTTGCTAAGGTATTATACTGAGATAGCCGGCACTGCCCCTTAGAATCTGTGATAAAAATAAGTAGAGTGAGTGTCAAACATGTAAATATTGTGGGGTGTACATGTAACTCAAGGCTAATAAGTTCACTAATATAAAGAGAAAGAGCTTCAGGGATTAAAGTACCTTTCATGAACACTTTTGTATGACAAACCAAAATCCTGTTAGGAGGTATGCCTAGGCCCCTAAGCATGCTGCAGTACAGTTCTCCCATGGCAGATCTGAGTCAAAGGATATGCAGATTTTCTGTTCCTTTAGATAACATGAAGTAGCTTGGCCCCAACACCACTGGTAATTTTCTTCTGCCAATCCCGCTTTTTTGACCTGAGCAGAATCCAATGAAGAGTCTTAGACTTGGAACACCCTATTGGAATTTGGAATACGAGAGGTCATGGACTATTTTATAAACATCAACCCAAAGTTTTTCGTTGTGTTGCCTAAAGTGAGATGGTTTCCATGTGTGTACTTAGATTGTAATAAGTCAATTCCAGTTTCATTCTGCACTTCACTAGCACCTTGAACATCAATAGCACATTAGTGCTCATTGAGTTCCTTTCCTTGTTTGAAAGTGTAATACATTTGCTCTAATGGTAACATTCAAAAACAGGTCCTTTTAAAATCGACTAAAATTTAAGAGTTTCTGGAAGATCATAATGCACACAGATAAACAAGCTGGTCTGAAGGGAATCACTCTAACAGGCTGGAAGTGGGCAAACAAGCAGGAAATGATAGATAGATAATGAAAGGCACTATATAATAGATAGATAATGAAAGGAACTATATAATAGATAGGAAAGGCACTTTATAAGCAGTGCCAATGCTAAGTTATTTTACGCCGTAGGCGAAGCTTATTAGTGAAGCAACTGACTGTTTTGTAGCTAACCCATGCGGCTGTGTTCCCCCCACCCTTATGATCTGCGTCTTTGGCAAATGCCTAATTCACCTTAAACGTGTCCCCCACACTGTTTATAAGAGAGATTATACATAGGAAAGGCTATATAAGAGATAGATAAGTAGATAGACAATGTGAACTGGGACCCGGACACAGATAGACGGACAACATAGTTCCACCACACACCGTTTATTTACAAGAATGTGTACAATTTGGCTCACGTGCGCCCCCAGTGCCTCTGCACCATTCCCCCAACTGTCCAGGCCACATAGTCTCTATGCCTCTCTCCTGGCCGCCTCCCGTCCTCACTCCAGTTCTGTCCTCTTCCACCCGACATCCACTGCTGACTGGAGGGAGATGGCCCCTTATATGAGAACCCGGATGGGCTCCAGCTGCTTCCCGGCAATCAGTCATGGCCACACCCCAGTGTGGCGGAAGTGCCGGTTGCGCACCCGGAAGCCATCCGGGTGTCTCCTGTCGTCTTCCCCAGCACTTCCTGGTGTGGCGGAAGTGCTGGGCTCCAGGGATATGCAGGCATTGGGGCGCCGCCTGGTGGTGGCCACGGGTCCCTACAGGGCTGGGCTTCCAAGCCCTGTACCCAAGGCCTCCAACATAACCAGGACGGACGCCCCCTCGCAGTCTGGAGGAGGCACAACAGATATAGTATACCTTATAACTGTGACATAGATGTAGATTGCTACTGAGAAGTCCCTGGCTCCCTGTGACACCATATTAAAATAAGCACATTAATTAAGTTAATCAATCAATTTATGAAGTTCCAAAATTAGGTTTTCTATGACCCTGAAAATGTGAAGGATTGGATGGAGGTTCATAAAATATAAAACTATTAAAGGAAATGATTTGGCAAGCAATATTAAAGATGAACAAAAATGAAATATTTTTACAATGGTTTTTGGCAGTAGTCTGTAATTTGCATAGGTTCTAAAGTCACTTGTTCCATTCCTCTATCTATCCATTTCTTAAAATACTTATCCATGGCTGGATCACAGAGCAGCTGGAACCTATCAAAATGAGCATTGGGCACAAGACAGGAAGAAACTCTGGACACAGTGCACCAGCCTGTCATGGGGTGAACACACAGGCAGGCCAGTTCATCAGTGACAGTCTACCTAACCAGCATGTCTATGGACTATGGAAGGAAACAAGAAACACCAGAGGAGAATAAGCACACGCCAAACAGGGAGTACCTGGGAGTTGAAGCCTAATTTTCTCATTGTAACACAACAACACTACCACAGTACCACCCAGGTTTCTCCATAGTTCATTAATTAATGGACATTGCTGAACTCCATTTATTTTAATCAGTTTCAAAATCTCTGTTTTTCAGTCTATTTAAACGTATTTGTGTCTTTGTGTGTATTGATTTCCATCTACCTGTAAGCTTGTCACAGTTATCTCCACCTGCACTCAGTTGAAGGGCACTATACAAAAACAGACTGAGCTGAATTGAACTGACCTCCTGTGTAGGTCTGGACAGTTGGTTCCACTCCTAATTCCTTTACTTCCCTGTCCACCCTTGTGCATGGAGTACCCTTTTTATTTTCTTTTTAATTCAAGTGCAAAATTGAGAGGTCTTAACACATTAAAGTAGCTTCTCTCATTTCTGAATAAGACACATGTCTCTGTTAGTGGGGTATCTTTTCTTCCACTTCAAATTCAGCAGGCTGGCATTTTTGTCTGCCATTCCTCTCCTTGCATAGGGTGACTCCTTACATTATTACTTCATTATTGTTATTGGGTCTCATACAGAGTTTAATCTTGTTTGTGATGGAGAGCAAAATCAACCTAACCAGTGTCTCTTCCGGCATGTGGGAGAAAAAGTGCACAAGGCAACAAAGAACACATTTAGACACACTGAGAATATTCAAGCTGCACACAGACAGCAACCAAACTCTGGACAATGCTGCTGAATACTGCACTACTGTGTTACTACATCTGCAACTGCGAGAAATTAAATGTCAACCTAATAAACAATGCTTTCAGGCTTTATTTGTGACTTTTTAGTTCCTTTTTTGTTCCTTTTTCACTGGTCAGGGGTTTTCTTCTCTTGATTGCCACTACCCCCAACACTGAAGCAGGAAGTTTTGCTAGAGTGCACTTTGGAGAAGTGGAACCCACCTTCACAAATACTCTAGAGAGACAGGGTTGGAAACAACTTGACTTACTTTTCCAAATTCAGCACCAAGAAGGACGTTGAAGAGCATTTTATGGTGCAGAGATTCATGGTTGTAAAGCAGTAATATGGCTCCCCTGTCATGTTTCATGAAAAGTGAAACTCCAAGAACAGTAGGCCAGATGGAGGTTTGAGTCTTCAGTGAGCATCTCATGGCAGTGCACATGTTTTTTTAATTTCAATATGTTAGCCGCCTGACCTGCTGAATATACAGTGTGCCCAATGCTCCAGTACTTTTCCTAATAGGTTTGTTCACCATTTTTATGTAGCATAATCTATGATTTTGAGTTACAAATCATGTAAACTAAAAATGAATCTTTCATTTATGTATAGCACTCTTCAATGTGCTTTACAAAGCCGTTATAAGAGCTGCCAGTAATAATCAGTTTGTTTTATATAATGCCTTTGACAGAGATCATCAAGAGCAGTAATAAGGCCATTCTTGTTTTATACTATTCTGTTTTCACTTAGAACCATAACAGAAGTATGAAATCCGTGTTGTATTACTTTAATTCTTTTTAGAGGACACCTCTGGTTTCTCGTGTCAGACAGTAAGACCTCATCCTGGAATTGTTCCCCAGGTTTTTTACCCAGGAGCCTCTTCCTGGTTGGTGTGTTTCTCCGTGGTGTTGGTGCTCAGTGTGCTGGTAATCGACTTGAGAAAAATTAAAAGTATGTGAGGATTTCCCTTGATAACCCATTGTTCATGGCATTGCAAAACTGGACTAATGTTTTGAAATGGAGGAAATCTATAACCGTAGAGGTAAGTAAACATGACTAGGTGTATGTTGTACACACGTCACTAGTGAACTGTCATGGCCTGCCCACTGTCTGCCTCCATCGCTAGAGGCAGTAGTTATAGTTGTTGTATTAGTATTAATACCATCACACATATAGAGTATAGCCAAATTCATACTTGCATGTCCAACTCACATTCAATACAATTCCACTCTTCCACACCATGATGAACAAGAATGGATTAAGATACAGACCATCCTTGTTATTGATAGAAAAAGGCCCACTTCACTACATTCATTTTTCTGTAGAGGTCCTGATTAATTTCATGAAACAAAAAGACTGTAAAATGTAAAAACATATTCAAACAGTTGTGCCATCTGTCAGTCCTGTTTCTAACTATCTGGTCTTTATCATACTGTATATCATTTCAAGCTCAGTTTATTGTTGTTTGTCAAGTTCAGTCCTATTGGACCCCCATTGCTGCATCATTTTACATTTTAAATGATCTCCTGTTTAGATACTGTATCTGGGCCACAAATGTTTTAAGACATTAATATATTTTTGTATTCTTTACTGTATCTTTACATTTTTACAGTTCTCTTGTCTTTTTAGTTGACTCTTTTCTGTAGACTTTGCTCCCTTAATTGTATCCAGATATGATGCTGATGCTTAGAAATGAGCAGTGTAGACATGGGTGCAAACAGCAATTAATGTGAAACTTTCACTTGTCTGCTCGTTAAGAAATGTTTCTTACAAAAGTGTAGATCACTGAATGTGGCATTGATGTTTTTATTAAGTGTTGTCTGCATTTGAATGCAATGAAACTGTTATTTTTCCATGAAAAAGGACAAACTTTCTGAATAATAAAGGAGACCAGGAGAATGAATGTTAAAAACGCCAGCAGAAGAGTTGATACTGAGAGACGGCTCTATCTTTTGTCAAACCAAATCACAAAACAAGAAATCAAAGTCAACAACCAAAAAAAGAGGTCAGATGGACCAAAAAGAACATAAATAATAATGCTATAATTTCTTTGAGTTATCTGCAAACTTAGGTGAAACATTGGTGCAACTGCCAACCTTTAAATGTCACATTAACAATGCCACATACATCACTACTTCCACAATCACACCCCCCAATAAGCAGGAGTTGAGTCCTTACAGCAAAATTCACAAAATGGTGGCACATGTGAAAGCCAAGATAACATGAGAAAATAAATAATAAGTCATTTGAAAATGATTTCTAATCAAAAAATAGCTACAAATGCATACAATAAGACTCCTAAAAAACTAATCAATGGTGAGTTTCTATTGGTGACTGTCCTCCTTGAGACAGAGCATTAGACCAGTGGTTCTCAAAGTGGTCCGCAAGCTGACAGTCATCAGAGCAAATCACTTAGATATGTTCATCTGTCATGTACTTACTTGAGCATTTACATTGTACATGCCACATGGGTTGGACGGGCATCCCAACTAGGTGAGAGAAAAGAGCCATACCCGGAAATAACAGCCAGAGAGGGTGAATGCACAGGTTATTCCCCCAGGACACAAGATGACAGCAGCTGTCCATATCGGAGACCATTTGGGAACCAGTAGAGAATTCTGGGAGATGTAGTCCGGCAAGAGGGCGCTGCAGGGAGAGGCGCTGCCTAATAAATGGGACTTCCACATGAACCTGAAGTACTTCCATCGGGCAGTAGCCCTGGCACCGAAAGTACCCATGCGTGCTCAATAAAAGGAACCGCACTCCCTTATCCAGGCGAGTCAAAGCTGGGAGGACATGGAGCAACATTCGACTGAAGGAGGGCAGTGTGGTGGTAAGAGGAATTGTGATTTCTAGAGAGAGAGGTTATGCATTTTGCTTGTGCTTTTGCTAGTTTGTGGAGGAATTTGGTTAATAAACTATCCTTTATTTAAATCCAGGACACTGTGTGTGATTGTGTTTGAGGGCTTGGGGCTTGCTGACGGCCTGGTTTCCATCACAATATCTAACAATCAAGGTTGCTAGCTGACATTGGTGATACCTAATCAATACAAATAGATTCATGACAAATGGCTCAAAAATTACTAACATTCTTGCTTGATAATAACAACCTTTGCATTAGTTACATACCTTCCTTGTCCACTCTTGTTACTTGCTGCAGTCTTTTCCGTTCTCCCTCTCTTACATTAAACATTTTTTCAGCCTTAGTCTCTCTGTCTTCCGTTTAGCCAATCTCGGTCGCAGTACAGGTCTCTCTTCTAAACTCATTTTGATATTCAATGTTGTCCTTTAATTTCATGTTGCCAGTGATGTGCTCATCAGGGCTGACAGGCTTGCTGCTTTTAGTCGATCTTCATGGCTAAGGGGTTATTTTGGATCACTATCTACTGTATATTCTGCAACTTTGAAATGCATATTTATTTACATCTAAGTATTTTTCACAATAATGCCTAAACTAAATTTGGGAAATGTAACATGGAATTATGCTAACAGGTGTCAGTCAGATTTAAGTAGTCCTTTGTTAGATTTGACTTTAGAAAAGTGGTCCTTGGTCCAAAACACTTTGTGTACCACTGCATTAGACTAAATTTTCTGTAAAATGTTAACATGATTAGTCATCAGAGTAAAAGTCCACTAAACTCTGTCCATTCCTACAGAACATAACATACTGTGTACTGGTTTTTCTTTTTTTTTCTTCAGTAAGAATCCTTCCTTTCTACTGTCCTCACAAGGAAGTTGGTAAGATTTCAGATTTAAATGATCTTACACTGAACAGAAACACAAATCTGTTGCCACCGTTCACCTCACAGGGTAGACTCTACTGTATGGGGTGGATATCACTGTCTTCCTGGCACCCCCACAGTTAACAATAATAAAGCATATATGCCTTCAGGAAATGTTTTGTTAAGTCATCGCGTTGGTCACTCAGTGTACAGACAGAGCACATAGGTATACGCAACAGAGGTAAATCAAGCATGGTAGCCAATACCAATCACATCCAGAATGCCACTGGCCACTTGCTAAATATTTTACATTGAGACCTGGATAGTGAACACACACTTATGGGTTTGCACAACTGAAGAGAACAGTGCATGGTGGACAGTACCCCTAATGTAAGTGGGTGAGATTATTCACTTCCACTCTGCACAAGAAAATGCAGGTCAGTAAGCAGTCAAAGGGGTAGTACCATGTGGCACCCAAAACTCATCTTATATAGCATGAGGCTGGTCAGCCCTTGTTATAGAGGTGGTAAGAGGGTGGGCACACATTACTGTATGCCCAAGAGAAGAAGAATGCAAAAGGGGAGGGGGTTGGCCCCCCTCACGTACAGCATAAGGTAAGTTAGGACACTCGCCTTATCAGAGTTGGGGTTGTTACCTAAAGAAAGTAATTCATTACAAACTACTAATTCTTTCTCTCATATTGTAGAAGAATTATTTTACTCATTGTTTCCTGTAAAAATTAATTACTTTACTTAGTTTGCATTTATATTTCTCTCTACACTCATGCCATTACTGCCTGTACATCTGCCAACTTGACAATCCAAGGACAACACACACATTATTGTAATAAGAAGGGAATTTGAACATTAGGACATTATTAAATTGTGACGAGAACAGGCCATTCAGTCCAACAACCTCATCCATTCTATTCATTTGATTGTCCAAAATGACATCAAGTCGGGATTTGAAGGTCCCTGCTCTCCACTACTCTACTTTGTGATTTAGTCCACGTATCTTTGGTTATTTGTCTGGAAAATAACTCTACATAATTTTCTACACTTCAGTCATGTCACCTCCTAACCTGCATTTGCTTAAAATGAAAAAGTTCAAGTATTTCAGTCTCTCCTAACAGCTTATAGCTTTTAGTCCTGAAATCAACATAGCCTCTCGTCTCTAGACTTTCTTTGGTGCTTTTTGTAACATGGAGACCAAAATAAGGCCTCACTAGTGTGTTGTACAACTTAAACATAATCTCCCTTTAAGATATACTCGGAACATTTAACATTCAATTGGCTTTCTTTGTCCCTTCTGTATGCTGCCCAGAGGTTAATAGTGATCAGTCCACTATGACTCCTTGGTCCTCCTCATAATGTGTACTTTCAAGGTTCAGACCTACCATTATGTGTTCAAATCTAACATTTTTACTCCTGCATGTAATACTTTACATTTACTTACATCGAATTGCATCTGCCACAGATCTGCTCAGCTCTGTATGCTGTCCAAGTCTCTCTGTAACAATTTAGCTAATCCTGCATCATCTGTAAGCTTAACCAGTTTATTGCCTATATTCCTGTCCAGGGGCCTCATGCATAACGCTGTGCGTAGAACTCGCACTATAACATGATGTAAGTACAAAAGCCGAAATGTGCTTACGCTCAGAAAAATCCAGAGGCATAAAATTGTGCGTTCACCAACTTCTTCCGCTACATAAATCCCAGTCAGCGTGAAAAGTAACGCTTGTGCACGCACCTGCTGTCCTGCCCCAACTCCTCCCAGAATTACGCCTCTTTGAATATGCAAATCAATATAAATAGCCCTTAAGCTCAGTGTTCTGTGAAAAGACAATGACAAAAGCAAGAGGGAAAATGGAAGAATTTCAGCGAATACCAAGTGGAGGCAAGGAAAAATGTACTATTTGTTGGTTTAAACACTGGTATAAACAACAAAAGGAAGCTGATCGAGTGACATAGCGTGTCGGAGAAACTTGAAAGCTCAAGTTCACAAAGTCGCACAGTGCCTGAAATTAAAAAGAAGTTGTCAGATATCAAAGTCGCCGTGAAAAGGCGAGTCGTAGCCCACTGTCTGAGTGTCATATGAAAGCTTATTAGAGTACAGAGAAAAAAAAGGCAAACAGTGGGGAAAAAGCATGAAATGTCAACTTCGATCTCGAAATTTCCACTTTAATCACATAGTTTATTTTGTCATTAAAGTAGAACATCATAAACTTCATCATAAAATCATTTAATCATGATCAGTTTCACAAATCACATCGTAATTAAAGTAGCACGTTAAATGCTTTGTTTTATATGTGTTCTTCTATGTGTGTGAATCACTATGTGCTTCTTAAACAGGCTTTCTCTTCCTCCGACAGGACACAGAATCCATTACATTCGTGATATTACAGCTCTCGGAATAACTAAAATACTGAGATGTATACGTGATATCATTTTCATGATGATAGGAGTTATAGCACGTTATTAAACATGGGAACACGGTGGCGCAGAAATAATTTATTGCAGCAGTACTTATTTGCAGCATTAGGCTCGTGGCGGCCCTGGGCAGAGAAACAATCGGTGGCCCCTTCCCCGCCAATGTCAATATGGTATCTTATGCACGGCGGATGGCCACGTCCGTTGCGGACACTGCATAGCCGCCTCGATCTCATGACACAAGCGTTTAACTTTGCCAAAATTTGCTGCTGTGTTTTTAGCTGTGTCGTTATTTTCTCTTTCTGTTTTATATTCAATATATATTGGCGTGGTGGCCCTGGGATTTGGCGGCCCTATGCAGGTGCACAGTTTGCACATGCCTAAGGCCGCCCCTGCAGTACTGTCTCTTTCAAACGCACTAACCTCCAATTCCTGCCCTTCCTTTTCTTTCTCCAAGTAACCGATCGCCACACAATCAGCTCTGTAATAGATGTTAAGCCATCTGTAAGCTTATAACGCTGATTCTTCAAAACTTTTAAGGAACATTGAAATATCTTCGTAGTACATGTTTAATTATTCTATCCTTGACTCCAGTCCCAGTGAAGCATACAGTGCGAGGCTGGAACAATCCATGAGCAGAGCGCCAGATCCTTGCTAGCGTAGCAACACCATGTCCATTAATTATTAACAATATAGATTATTTAAATGAAGTTAAAGTTTTATCTGTATAACATAATAAACATATTTTGCTGCATTTCATCTTAAAAATGATATTGTCATCATATGTAAATACACGCTTTATAAAGTGGCTCAGGTTATGCAATATTATAACAGTAGTGCAAGTTTACAGTGAGGTGATTGTACTTATAAGTCCAAACAGTTCTACAAGGAGCAGTTGATGGACTGATTGAGTACGTTTAGAGCTCTTGGGATGAAAATCTTTCTGAACCACGAGGTCCGTACAGGAAAGGTTTGAAGCGTTTGCCATGTGAGAAGCAGTTCAAATAGGAAGCATGGCTGAGGCAGCATGTGCTTGATGCTGTATACAGATAATTCTCTTTCCGATCAGCTTCTCCGAGTGGTGCAGTGAGAGTAATATGGAAAAAGATGATCTGTTGTGGCAACCCCTAACGGGAGCAGCTGAAAGAAGAAGAAGAAGGTGCAGTGAGAGTAACAATGCTAAAGCAGCTATGGTATTTGGAATAGTTTGACCATTCCGTGGACCATTATATTGTTACTGGTTAATTAGAATCAAATGCATTAAACTAATAAACAATATACGGTTAATTTCAGTTTATTTATAAAGCCGCATCAGGGACGTGGATCTGAAAAAGAAAGATAAACCACACAGGAACAGTAGCATTGCTTTGATGCTGGGTGCCATCAGTCTGCAAAACTGAGCAGAGAACTTGCGTACGACAGGGTACGAGGTACCATGGAAATGTGTGTGGCTTTACGCCAAGTTTAGGTTTTATACATCGCGATTTGAATGTAGAAACGTTCTTATGCAACATTTCTGTGCGTATGCACCATTTATACATGAGGCTCCAGATCATTATATTAAAAACAACAGTGGCCCCATAAGACTGACCCCTGCTGGACAACACTTTTAACACCACCTAATACTGAAAAAGTTCCTTTCACAAAAACCCTTTGCCTCCTGTGTTTGAGACAATGTTGCACCAACCTACAGGCCCTGCCCAATATTCCCACTTCTTTTTATACAATACCTTATCAAAAACCTTCTGAAAATCCAGATAAATAATATCATATGCATTTCTCTGATTGTCTGCTTTTATTGCTTACTTGAAGAATTCCAGCATATTAGTGAAACATGACCTTTCTTGGCTGAAACCATGCTGACTGCTCACTAACACTCCTGTTCTAGATATGTTACTCAATCTTTTCCTCAGTAATTGCTTCCATTAATGTAATACTGTAATTATGAATTCATTTCAATATGAATAATATTTGCTAGACTCCAGTCTTTATTAATTTCCCCAGTGGAGAGTGATTTTTCAAAAAAACGCACCAAGAGTTTATATCTGTACTCGTTAACTTTCTTCCACACTTTTTAATAATTGTTGTCTTGTCCTGGTGATTTGTTTGATTTCAGCCTATTTAATCCAAACAATGCTACTTCCTTTATAATTTCCAAGTCACTAACTGCCTCCTTAATAGTCCCTGTTACTTTTGGGATGTCATCTGCTTATTCAAATGTATAATTATAATAAATTCCAAGTTCAAATCATTTACTATTTCACTGTCTGTATATTCTAGCTGACCTTTACCATTCATAATAAGTTTTACCTCCTCCTTGGCTGTTCTTTTTCTACTAAAGTATTAAAAGAATCTTTTTAGGTCATCTTTCACCATTTCTGGAATATTTCTCTACCACTGTCTTTTAGCTTTCCTAATATCTTTTTTAACAGTTGCTCTCATATGCCCTACCATTAGCACTGGACTAGTCTTATGCACCTTATACATCTGTGTTTTCCTTTGTAATTTTCTTTTAAACTCATTATTTATTCATATCACTGTTTCATTTCATTTCTTACTGCTTCCAAATTTTGAGATGAACTTGTCCAGCATCAAATGTAAAATTAAATCTGCCCCACATCTTCTCAGCTGACTCCATACTTACACGCTTATCTCAACTTATCTTATTGAGGCTTTGTCTCATCTGCTTAAAGTTCACCTTACTAAAATACATTTAACTGTTTTTGTTTTAAAATACTAGGGGGCTCCGCCCCCTGCTCACTTCGCTTCGCTAGCCCACCCCCATATTTGGTTTACCGGATATACAATTTAAAGAGATTGTTATTTTCATGGGAATTGTTACATATGCATTATTTTCACTTTTACTTTAAAAACTTTTGTAAAAAAAAAATACTTTATTTCCGGCCCCGGGCGTGGCTACATTTCTTTTTTGCCAGACGTATAATGCTGCTTGTGTTGTGAAGGGGGTGTGGGGGGTGACTGAACGCACGCTAAGGATATGCCGTCAGATCATCTGCTGTCTTTCTGCTGCTGGTGAGCTGCCTGTTCTGCTTGTCGCATGTCGTTGTTTTAAGAGCTGGAAGCACATGATGCGTGTTTGCCAAAAGCAATCCAACAACTGCAAGGTTAGATGTCTGTGGACTTGTTTTAAATGATGGCTCACTGCCTTGTCTCGCGTGACGTTGTAAAAACAATACTTGTCCTTTATTTCTTTTATGCCCCGGGCATGGTTAAATCTCTTTCTCGCAGAACGTATAATGCTATCCACGTTGTAAAGGGGGAGGGTGGGGGGCAGCTACAGTCGCGCTGCCCTTCAATCATTTTAAAGCCTGTACAACCGCTGTCCTTTTTGCCACTTCGTGTCTTTGCTACTTGCATTGTGCTTGCATCTCCATGCTCATAAATATACACCTAACCGAATTGTGTTTTCTTTGAAATTAAACTTGTCGTTGCTTTAACTGTTGTGGGACCACAGATTCTCATAGTGTATGTTCCATTATTGTGTAAACCTACGTTTTGTGCATTGAATGATGCAAATGCGAAAAGACTTTGTTTTCTGCTCTTTGCCTTTTATTTCTGACCTCGCTTTGTCCTGCTATTTTTTCAATTACACCTGGTCCTGATGATTAATTTCCTTTTGTTTGCGCTAATGCAATCTTTTAACCATTGACGTTTCATTTATAATGTATTGTCCTTTATATGCACTGAGACCCCTGTATCTGTGTGTGCTGCGTGCCTTTCCACTACTGATTTTTTTTGCTCGCTGTGCTCTGATATTACTTATAAGTAGGTCGTTTCTTGCAAGAATCTCATGTTCTATATCCCCACGAGACGCTCCGTAGCCATTCTCTTTAGTCTCGCGGGTCATTTATTTGTCTTCCGTGATCTTAACATGAAGATCACATATCATCTCCTAGTCATTCCCTCCCACCGGATTTTTTTTTATAACAGAGAGATGCATTCTGCCAAAAGTAACCAATAACACTGAATGTGAACTGAAGCAAATGACATGACTGACATCAGCAGCATTTCAAACATACAAACCAGCAAGAAAAGGCCTTTAGTTTACAAAGAGTTCTTAATAATCTTAGTCATTAAAAATATAACAGACGTAACCACTCAAATGGAGTGTGTAAATGATCAAGTGATTGCAGGGCTGCGACCTGCAGAGTCCATTGTGTGACACCATCGGTACACCCGTGTCTCTGTGTTTTTCCCACCTTGGTGCTTTTTTTTCATGATTAGAAAATACACTTGGCAATCAATGAAATAATTTTATATTTTATAATTGGCTGTCTTACACTCTCTGATGATTAAAAGTCATTAAATTAACTTTTTTCTACAAAGACTACTTCATTTTTGCAGGAACCTGAGGGATGTGATGCGAAAATCTTTTCTTTCTCTTCTACATCTCATTACATTGACTATTAGTCAACCTTTATTGTAAATAAAATTGAGTCACAACCTTTATGATCTGGTTAATTACAAATGATTTTTACACCCATTTTACTCATGGAAAATTCTAATTTTGTGGTGATTTGTAGATTAAAAATATATTTAATGATATTAAATTTAATTTGTACCATTTTTGGTGCCATTTTGTTTTTTTGTGTGCAGTATAGTTTTGAACAGTTATGTTAATGTTTCCAAGAAAGCAGATTAAACAAGTGCAGCATGTAACATCATTGACACAAAAGATGAAAACGTCAGCACTGTCGTCTCATCTCTAGCCAAGGTTGTGGATAAGAACCTAAACTCTCCATTGTATTCTTTGCTGATTAGTTATCTTTGAGCTTGTTGGTTTCAGTTTTCTGATTCACATTTTGGTTTCAGATTCAGTTATCTTTAATTTTCTTACAGTTTATAGCTAGGTTTTGTTTGTTGACCATGTCTCCTCTTATTGGCCTTTCCCATTTCCCTTGCTGTTCATAATCTCCAGTATAACACAACCATCATACCCATCACGGTGGGGGGTGTAGCCCTCCTGAGATTTGTAACAGATTCTTGTCTTTATGATAAACATGCCTAGACTCCTTTGTGATCTCACTGATTTTATGTCAGGTTGAGTCTTTGGAGGATATCCATACCCCATCCTCGCCTGTTATGTTTTACTTCTTAAAGCTTCAGTTTTGTTGAGAAACTCACATTCTAGATATGCTGTATGCCTGGTGGTGGGAGGCTGAGTGGGCCATGTGCCATTTAAATATTTCTTGTTGTCTCGCCCATTCAGCCAACTTGACACTGGACTTAGACTTAGACTCAGCTCATGACGACTGTAGACTGAAAACAGGTTTGATACAGTAAGACTTGGTTGAATGTTCCAGATAACCCCCATAGGACTCCAGAACTACATTGATGTGCCGATTAAAGGGAGCTTCACATCAGGAAGACACTACTGGGAGGTGGAAATGAGACAAAGACTCTCTAGAATTTAGGGATCACTAGGGAGTTTTTTGACACGAAAGTGGAGGTAGGAAGGACCCCTCAGTATGGCTATGGGGCTTTGGAATGGGAGTGTGTACAAGGCACTATCAAATCCCCCTACTATCCTACAGATGAGGGTGAGGCCCCATGTAGTGGGGATGCTCGTGTACTATGATGAAGGGCAGCTGATTTTTTACAATGTGGAGGCCAGATCTCGTCTCTACACCTTCACGGAATGTTTCGCTGAGTGAATATTCCCGTTATTTAGTTCTTCCATGGATGGTGAAGGCAGAAATGCAGCTCCACTGATCCTCTGTACTCTCCATGACCACCAATGGATGGCAAAACAATCCTCTGAAATAAAACAGGGTACCCCCTCGTGGTGACAGCCGACAACAAGAACAATCATCTAACAAAAGAGATGAGAAATGTAAGCGGCTTATTTTAGACATGTTGTGTGACTTGTGCCAATATACATATGGGGCAGTGAACTCCGCACCCTCCTTGACTTCCGACAACTCATCCCGCATTTCTGGCTCTCACCCAGCCTGCTATTCCCAGCAGCACTCTTATTTTCAGTGTACCCTCCCCACTAAATCAAATCCCCCCACTGGTCTAGTTCTGGCCTTATTCTTCCATTCGTGGCCTGACATTTATCTTCTTTCGTTGTCGCAACAAAAATGAAGTGTCTATTTGTGAAAACTCATATCTGTAAGGATCCTGATGACTTCCTGTTCAAGTTAAGTCCATTTTTTGTTTGTTGTTACTTTGTTTCCCACAGAACATTAGAACACCACGTCTTGTGTTGTCAAATTCCTCTGACTGTTTCTGACACTCGGCACAGCGTGGCCAGGATTGATAACACAAGTTTTAGGAAGTGCTACCTTTGTGTGTGACTTTGTCAATTGTCAAGCTTAAACTAAAACATGAAAACCCCAACACACCAAAGTTTGTGGAGGCTTTCTTGGGGTATCAGTGGGTTTTCTGAAATCCTCTTGTCACAGACTGATTATTTGAAAAAATTCTTGAACTTCCATTTGATTAATGGAAAAGCATTTGACGGAAATGACCTTCTGATTAGAGACTCAAAAAAAATCATCCATCCATTCATTTTGAAATCTTTTTAAGCCAACCCTGGGTCACACATGGCAACCGTATAAGGTGCAGGCCCTGGCACAATGCTGAATGGGGCATCAGTTGTTCCATTGCAGGTCAGCAGCCGTTTATTTTATGTAGTGCCTCTGTGAGTGGGCTCTATAACAAAGTGCCATAGAGAAGATGTAATGTCCTGGGTCCAGACCTTAGAGGGACATGCTGCTCAGGTGGCTGAGAACTTTCAAAAGATGCAGGGTGACTTGAAGAAGCCATCCAGGTTTAAAGAGGAAGGGTGCAAACAGAACACATAGAGAAGCACTTGATAGAACGCTTCTCCACATGGTAAGGTCTCTTAGACTGTGTATGTGGCCGCCAGAGAGCCTCAGGTTTGGACCCTGGAGGAAAGTGTGGCAAACGGGTTGCCTGTGGCACTGTGTGAGCAGAATAAAGGACGGCTGGTGGCATGAATATGTGGGCCGTTTTATTGTGGTATCAGATCACCTAACACAAAAAGTACCAGCTACACATCTTACCGGTAACTTCTTCCATGTCTCACAGTCTGTATTGTACCCTACATATTCATCCCTTGCCACCTCAAATGACAGGCTGCTCGCTGGATAGGATTGGCTTTACGTCTAAACCTTAACTTCAACCCAGTTTTCCACTAACAGAGTACTTCTGATCAGCGTCTCATCCTCGTTAGACCTTAAGGGACTGCAGTTAGTAAAGTATGACCCACCTTTTATGCTTTCACTTGAGCTTTTTCTTTGCATCATAATCAATTTGCCTTATAATCAATAGCAGCAAACCTGGGTGCAATCCCAGGTGGCTTCTTTACTTTAGTTGCAGACTATATATCTTTAATCAAAGTTTGCAAAGAAGAAGTTTTCTTGCTAGAGAGAGACAGAGAGCACTCTTTTCTAAGCGCCCAGCAGCAACAATACAAAACTTCATTTATGTGTTCATTTCAATTAGAGGAAGGCTCCTTGCAGATGTCCATTTTTTTTTACCAAAGAGCAGTTGAACTCCTTACAAAAGTGTCAGAAAACCATCAAATGAACTGAGAGAAACCTTCATTTTTGCAACAACCACCAACTGAGGAAGCTGTTTTTGAAAAATGTCTATTAAAATGGCAACCACTCTCCTCCTCCATTCTCGCACACACAAAAAATGCTGCGCTTGTTCTTATGCTTTCAGTTTCTCAAAACACGCAGTATGTTACAAAAGCATCATCACAAAGTCAAGATTGATTCCTGTTTGGGTCCAAACCTGCACTTCCTAACCACAACATACTCTTAACTCCTTCTTTGCCTTTCAGCCTCCCCAGAATGTGCTGCACTCCTGTTTAGCTAGACAAGGCTTTCAGACTGAAAAGGTCAAAGTACCTCCTTTACACGGGCATCGAAGCACAGCTGTCAGGAGAGCGTGGAGCAGCAGAAGACATAATCGGGGTTGAGGAGCATCCGACCAGATCTCAGGCCACCAGATTTGTGCAGAGTCTGGGCACGACGTAGGGCACACTCCCTCACACTGCGGCCCGTCCGTCTACCTGTGTGCTGTGAGATGTGCAAGGAAATCACAATACAGCAATGCCCATGTGGAGCCTTCAGTCCTTTACAGTCGTTGGTCAATGGCGCCCATCTTGTAGTTCATTTGTAAATATTGTGCCTTTTGTGTCATCTACATGTCACGGGACAATCGAAATGGGAAAGTCCAGGAGATTTGGTAAGCAATCAAGGTAGTTTTATATGTGAAATTTTAATTGTTTAGATTTTATTTTTATATTTGATATATTCCAAACTATCCCCATAAGAATATGCCCTCTAAAAAGAAGTAATGGGACTGTAAGGAAATATTTAATATATACTGTATAAGAGTAGGGTGGCTCAGTTGGTAGACTGCTGCCTCGCAGTTAGGAGACCCGGGTTCGCTTCCCGGGTCCTCCCCGCGTGGAGTCGGCATGTTCTCCCCGTGTCTGTCCAGAGACATGCAGGTCAGGTGCATTGGAGAGTCTAAATTGTCCCTAGTGTGTCAGCGCCCTGCGGTGGGCTGGCACCCTGCCTGGGGTTTGTTTCCTGCCTTGGGATTGGCTCCAGCAGACCCCCGTGACCCTGTAATTAGGATATAGTGGGTTGGATAATGGATGGATGTATAAGAGTAACTATGTGCAATAATACAGTATTTATATTTACAGTATGCTGTATCTTATATGTCGGTATATATAGATATAAATATATTTGGTATATATTATATAAATATGCAGTATATGATGTATACATGTATATTTGTTTATTTATACTAAATGGGTGTTCATATAGGATTATATACACACCATATACTGTAAATATATAGAAGATTGAGAACATATTCAGACTTCATCACTTTCTGCACACTGTATTGTGTTACAGACTTAATTTTATATGATAAACCTGGCATTTCTACCCATCAGTCTACACTCAATGATTCATAAAGCCAAAGTGAAGACATGTTTTCATGAAGCTTATTTAAAAATCAAAAATTGAAATCTCGCATTCCTAGAAGTATTCAGATCCTTAATTTGGTCATTTGTAAAAGCCCCTTTGGCACCAATTCCAGCTTTGAGTCTTTTTTGGGAGGTCTCTACAAGCTTTGCACACCTGGGTTTGGGCTGTTTATCCCATTCTTCCTGGCAGATCCTCTCAAGCTCCATTACATTGGATAGGAAGCGTCTGTGAACGGCCATCTTCAGGCCTCTCCGCCCCTGTTCTGTAGGGTTTAACTCTGCTCACCATTGCCTGCCTTGGCTGTATGCTTTGGGTCTTTGAACTGCCGTCCCAGTCTGAAGGTGTGTGCACTCTGGAGCAGGTTTTCTTTAAGGACCTCTCTGTATTTTGTGTTCTTCATCCTACACTCAAATCTGACCAGTCTCCCTCTCCTTGCACTCTGATAACATGATGCTGCCACCACTATACTTCACCAAAGGGTTGGTATGAGGCAGGTGATGAGCAGTGCCTGGTCTTTGCCAGACATAGTGCTTGGATTTCTGCCCAAAGACTTCAATTCTTTGCCTCCTAAGACCACAGAATCTTTCTCCTCATGCTCTTAGAGTCCTTTAAACTGCCCTATGCCTTTTATTTGAAAGTGGTTTGTGGTTATCCACTCTGCCATGAATACCTAATTGATGAAGTGCTGCTGAGGTGTTTATCCTTCCAACATGTTCATCCTGTTAGAGTGACCATTGAGTTCTTGGTCTTCTTGAATAAGGCCATTCTTGTCCTGTTACTCAGTTTGACCAGACAGCCCACCCTAGGAAGAGTCCTGGTAGTTCCAAACTTGCTCCATTTAACAGTTATTTTAGGCTACTTCGCTCCTGGGAACACTTGAAGCTTTGCAGATAGCTATTCTCATTGCCCTGATCTGTGCCTCACTACTATCTACAGAGAGTTCTTTGGACTACATGGCTTGGTGTTTGTCCTGACATGCAGTCTTTATTGTGAGACCTTCTATACGCAGACACACGTGTGCCTTACTAAACTGAGTTTGTCACAGTTGGCCTCCATTCGAGTTCTGTACACGTCTCAAGAAGAAGCAAAGTGAACAGGATGAACCTGAGCACAATTTGGGCACCACAGCAAAGGGTCTGAATACTTCAAGGAATGAAAGATTTCAGTTTTGGGGTTTCAATAAATTTGATATCCTTTCTGAAAACGCGTCTTCACTTTGTTGTTGTTATGAGTTATTGAGTGTAAATGTGCAAAAATGGCAGATTCATCTATCCATCCAGTATCCAACCCGCTATATCCTAACTACTGCTGGAGCCATCTATTTAAAATTAAATCTACAACATATTAAAGTATGCAAAAAGTGAAGAGCTGCGGTGGGTTGGCACCCTGCCCAGGATTGGTTCCTGCCTTGTGCCCTGTGTTGGCTGGGATTGGCTCCAGCAGACCCCCGTGACCCTGTATTCGGATTCAGCGGGTTAGAAATTGGATGGATGGAAAAAGTGAAGAGGCTAAACACTTTCTGAAACCACTCATATTGTGAAAGGAGAAATGAAGAACAGAATAAGAGTGGGGGTCCCCTAGGCACTTCATTTCATTACTTCCACAAAAAGAAGTTGTAATAAACCGGAGAGCAAACGGAGGCGATGGTTCTTGTCCCCTCCACAGCCTGGTCCCTGAGTAAACGGCACCTTCCAGGTTTGACCCTTGATATAGCTGGGTTGGCTCCTGGGTTTGAGATGTCCCTCTTCCTCCTGTGCTTCATCATTTTCTCTATGGAGGAAAGCAGAGAACATGGAAACAACCAAGCAACCTCGGGTTCTTCAAATGAGTTCCTTACCTCTGACTTTGAAGGCACATGCTAAACAAGGTGTGTATGTGTGTGTGTTTAATATATAAATATATAATATAATATATATACACACAGCATATGTGAACATTAAAAAAAATGCAGACAAGAACAGGCCACTCAGCCTAACAATGCTCACCAGTCCAACTGGCTTTTACTGTATAAATACATATAATACGTATGCACTGTACAGCTCCTCGTTTCAGTAACACCAAACCCAGGAAGCTTTACAGATTATTGAGGTATCAATGATATGTCACAGGAATCAAAGCAAAGACTCGAGTCAAAGTGAGACTCTTGTATATTCTTCTGTTAAATCAGAACCAAAATTTGTATGTGGGTGAACACTACGATGGACTGGCGCCTTGTCTAGGTATCATTCCTGCCTTGCACCCTGTGCCTGCTGGGATAGGCTCCATCTCCAGTGACCCTGCTCAGGATTAGTCAGGCCTAGATGTTGGAATGGGTTTGTAAATGATGTGTTTTTTAATATATGTGGATTTGGTAAATGAAGTGTCCCAATACTGAGCACCGCTGTTTCTAAGTCCAGAACTTGGGCTCAAGGCCTTTGTGTTCACTTTCCAGTTTGCAGTCTCTCTGCTTTGGTTTCTCCAATTTATTGGGTGTCTTTAAAAGATTTGTATTGTAGGCAACTCTAAACTGTCATTTTGTGAATGAGTGTCAGGGTTGGCTCCTGGTTCTGCTGCAGGTTATCGTAGTACAAATATGACTGGGCAGTGGGCAAGAATGGACAACACAGAATGACAGCAATTGTAATGGCAGGCAGGGTCAGTATTATCAAGCAGGGCACAAAAAATAGAAAGAGAGAACACAGCAATGCAAGATTCAGGACAGATCATGTATACTGTACATCATAGTGGTGACCGCATCTACACCAGGACCTCATATCGCTGTTTCCTCAGCCCAAGGTGTGCTTGGCTTAGCAGATGGCATGATCCAACCTTGGACAGGATGGCAGCGGCCACAAACTGTCAGCCAACTTTTAAGCCATCACTGGAGTGTGGCAGGCCGCAGCAGCTCCAGCTGGCGAGTAGGCCCTTCCCTTTGTCCCAACATCGTTTGTGTGATTCTTAAATGTTGTCTGATAGTTATGACTTTAAAAATAACAAATAAATCTGCAATATGAAGACGCCCAGTAGTACAACGGTATGTAAGCCGCTCAGCCTGCCCTTATGGCACTCGGACCCTTAAACTGCGCCGGAATTTAAAACACACAGCAGAAAAAAAAGAAATCTTGGAGGATTTGTTGACCTTCGGCACCAAGAGACGTAACAGGCTTGAGTCGCAAGCAGCCGCACATCTGGCGGAGTCCGATTCGTTACGTAACTGTGCCGAGCGGAGTCCGCTATTGGGGCTGTAGCGACAGAAAGAAGCGTCCTGTCCGGCACTCGAGGAAGCAAATAGACTAGAGGAGACAACATCAAAGGAATGGCAGGTGGGCGGCGAAGGGGTCCCGTGTCTCCCAGCATTTACGGTGCGTCACGCAAAATGGGGGCGGGGTCACATCGGCACTGCGCAGCCTCTAACCGCTACATAACGGGAGCGTGCAGGCACGCACTGCAGCACCCGAGCGGAGTGGATCAGAGCGAGAGCGCGCAGCGCCGTACGGAGCGATGTGCTGCTCCTCTGTTGGTGAGGTTGATGGGGACACGAGAATGACGCAGCAACGGACCGGGAGGGGGGGTTCATACCATGGAAGCGAGCCTCCTTCACTGCGGGTCCGTGCTGAAGAAGTCACCTCGTGAGCGCGCGCCATCGCTCCAAGTCCTGTCTGAGGTGCAGGGAGGCAGCAGTGACAGCAGACGGCGACAGACGTGTAACAAAGCCAGATGCTGAAGCCAGCCCACCAGCAAGGTGAGTATATGATGCCTTTTGCCCCCCAGAACGCTGCCATCGGTTGCTGTGTCATGGTGCGTGCGACAGCCGCCTTATTTATTGTTACTATGATCAATGGGTTTTAAGGAGCTATGCCAGTCGTGAAATCAGTGATTAGATGGGCGTGCATGTCCTGTTATGGGTCTTACTAGCCGGTTCAGGTTGTGTGACGCGCCGTTGACTTGTCGTTTGGGTCACAATGGGAGCGATTCAGTTGAATAAGTGCCCTGCTTCTCAAGCCATGTATGCCCCCTTTTTAAATTAAATCTTCTACGTGTCATTTCCAGTGTGTCATGGTGGACCCCTCAGAAGGGACGAGTGACAGCCAAGGCGGCGATGGAGGGCCCGAGGTACCTGCCGGAGCCACAGGCGGCTCAAGTCTCCCCGGCACCGACACTACCGCCCCTTGCCGGCAGAGGGAGCAGTCACCCAAGCTACACCTGGACCTTTACAATTTCGACTCACCAGAGGCGGACGGCAGCCGCTATGTGCTCACTAGCCCCCGATCTCTCGAGGCCTGCGCTCGCTGTGGCGTCAAACCCGTGGAGCTGTTGCCACGTTCCATTAGTGAATTTGTGAAGGAGGCCCCCGGTCACTCCATGAGGGTGGCCGATGGCCTTTTTGAAATCTACGAGCGAGAAAGACTGCTGAAGCTGAAGCAGTGCCGGGACGAACGGGAGAGGATCGTCCGGGAGGAAAAGCGGTGCCCGTTTAATGTGGTCAGCAGTCGGGTCTCCACCGCTCTTAATGGCACGTCCAGTAGCGTATCCTCCTCCCCAGCAAGCAAGACAGCCTCTGTCAACGGGACGTCTGGCCGGGCCTCAAAGCCACCTTCTTCGGGAAGGGTAACTTCGACTGCCAAACCCATGGCTGCTGGACCGCCAGCTCGGAGACAAACATCACATAATGGTGCCACAGCAGCCCCAAGTGTCAAGAGTTTCACATCGCCAGTTCCAGATGAGAAGACAGGTGGCGATGTGTCTGAGACTAAGGGGAAAGGCAAAAGCCACTCCCTGGAATCCTTGCAGAAAAAGCATGAGGTGTCCACCACAACCAATCGTCCCTCCTCCGAATCCGGAGCATCCTCATCCTACAGTTGGGGTGCACCCAAGGTAGGCAGTCCCCAGGCTCGGACGGTGGCTACTCTGAATTCCCTGATGGGCCGCAGCCTGAGTCTTGGTGACCTTAGCCACTCTCCGCAGACCACCAAAAAGGTTGAGAAAATTGTGACAGAGGTCAAACGGAGAGGAATGAGAGAAGTGCCCGAGAGAGACCGGAAGATAGCGGCGCTGATGCTGGCCAAGCACCAGGAAGAGCACATAAACCGTCAGACACGTCTGGTGGCCCACATGCAGTGGGACAGCGAGAGACGCCTGGAGGAAATGCGCAGGGAACGGGAAGAGAGGGAGAAGCAAAGGGCCATCCTGGAGTGCAAGAAGATGTGGCACAGCCAGATGAGCAGTCGGCAGCAGCGTCTCAGCCAGGAGCAGAAGGACAGTGCCACCCTCAGGCAGAGGCAAGCGTCGGAGAGTGAGGAGCGCTGGAAGGAGCTCGCTGAGAAGCAAGAGCGTGCCAGGCAGGAGAGGCTGAGGCAGGTGGCCCTGGAAGAGAAGCAGAAGAAGATTCACCAGGAGAAGAACCTCAGGTCCATCGAAGAGGAGCGGCAGGCTATGCTGGAGCAAGAGCAGCAGCTCCTTCATGAAAAGCTCAGCATGGCTGAACTGAAGAGGCAGGAGAAGGAGCACCAAATACAGAAAGAGCGACGGGGTCTCAACAAGGCTGAAAAGCTGAGGCACGAAGCTCTGCTCCGTGAGATTGCACGCAGACAGTCCGAGGAAAAGAAGCTTGCCCGGCGTCTCATGGAACAGAAGCTGAGCCGGTCCACAGAGAACTACGAGCAGATCCAGGAGCGAAGAAACCAGGAGCTGAAGGAGAAGTCCAAAAAAGAAGAGCAGCAGATTCAGAAGGCGCGCAAGTCGGCTGAAATAAAGGAGAAGGAGCAGAGAGATTATCTGGAGGCCCTGGCACAAAGGACCGAGCAGAGGGCACAGCAGGCAGCTCAGCTGGCTGAGGAAAAGGCCCAACAGAAGGCCCTCAAGGTGGTGCAAAGCCGTCTAGAGAAGGAGAAGATCCTAAAGCTGAACAGGCAGAAGGTGGAAATGGAGGAGCATCAGCGGCGCCAGGAGCTACTCTTGTCCATTGAGAAGAAGTTGGAGAAGAGCGAGCAGATTTTTCGGGAGAAGCGAGCCATACTGGAGAGTGCCCGCTCCGTGGCCCGTGCCTCTTTCCATGTGAGGGACAAGGTGCGAGAAGAAACCAACGTGCGGACCTTCGATAAAATGGTGCTGGAGGCCCAATTACAAGCCAGTCTAGATGAAAAGTAAACGACGACTTTTCAGCAAAGTGCTCGAGCCCAAATGCCTCTTCTCTGTCAGGTGAAGCTGGCAGAAGGCACCATACAGTAACAAAACCCACTTAGCAGTAGTCTTGTCTTCTGGTATGAGCTGCACATGGACAATGTTTGCCGTTCTTCCACTCTGAGGTCTACACTTAAAACTCCTCAAACCGACAGCTGCAGTTCCTTCACGCCAGGTTACAACACTCGTCTTCCACAGTTTTTTGATGCCAGACGGGTTGACAGACTTGTAAAGGGCCACCCGCCACTATGCCAAAGCACCGCAGACTGGAGTTGGCTTTAAGGGGTCACAAGCCACACTCATCCTGGCCATGAGACAGATGTGAACAGGGGAGAAGGAGGGGGATGACGGCTTCTTAAATCTAGAGTGGCACATCACCGTCAGCGAGTGGCACGGGGCTTCTGGAGACCAACTGCTTGCATCTCATGTCTTCCTTTGAGCCACATTGGCAGGTAGTGGATTGCAGACTCTTGGGAGGATTCACTGGCGTGACTGATATGAGGTTGGTGCCATTTCACTAACATTCTTATCATTATGGGTATTGGGTTGGTTTAGGATATGCTCCTTATGGTGCCCGCACCCTCACCCTGGCTGAGCTTTTTCAGAGATGTGCCACTATGTGAACATAGTGCAGGGTCTGATAAAGGGGCATCCCAGATACGTGTGCCACCTCTCAGGGCTCCTGTCCAGTTTATTTAGTTGCAGTTATTTTCAGGTGGCCCATTAAGAAGCTCACGCCATAATGACGAATAAGCAGAATTGGGTAGGCAGTGCTGCCCCCTGCTGGCTACGATGTTATATTTGTGGTTTTCACTTCCTGCAGCTAATGAAAACTTGAAGGGAAATCGAGACCCTCCAGTCCTTATAATCATCTTACTGGCAGTGCCAAGTGTCCTATCTATTGGACTCCAGCTTTTGTTGTTCTTACTTTTGTTGTTACTGGGTGGCGCAGTGGTTAGCCTTTCAACTGACCGGGGTCCAAGTCCAGCTGTAAATGTGTGCGCTGTGCAGTTTGAATTCCAGCCCGTTCGTTTCTCTTTTGCTGCCTTTTTTATTTTGTCGCATGTTTTTTGGGTTTGGCTTCTTTATGTTAAATATCTTAAGACAGGCTGATATCGAATTTGAAATGCACCATGAAAGGCTGGCATCCCATCTAGGGTGGGTTCCTGTCTTGTGCCTCCTCCGAACGGTTAGTTCATTTTAAAATGAAGTCTGGACAGGCTGCCTCGTGCTTCCGCTGCTCCTGGCTGACAGACTCGGTGTGTCGCATCACTCGTGTGTTCTCGTCCAAGGAGTGACCCCGTCAGAGCCGATGCCACCACCAAGTGGTTTACTGAAGTGTTGGTGAGCGGCGCTGAACTCGTATGTAGTATAATTACGGGAGGTCCAAGCTGTCGCCGTCACTTGTCGTTTTGCTGGATTTGCAGTTTAGTTTTATTTGGTTGACGGTGCACCATGTACGATCAGTTACTGGATTGGGATACGACCTTCCGATTTCTGCGCCTTTGATGGCGGAGTAGCTGAGCCCAACTTGTCACCTCTCCTTGTCGCACTTGACCTGACCCAAGCAGGGTGCAACTCCCTCACTCGGTGCCTCGCTGGTACTCGGAGCACTTAGGGGCTTATCTGCGACCCCCAACCCCCCTTTACCTGCACTGGAACCTTTATTCTCTCCTGGAGGACCGAGGCAATGTCTCTCTCATTCCTTCATTTTTGTTTTTTTTAATCTGTGAGGGAATCTTCTCAATTTCTCCAATGACAACAACAATTTTTGGCGAGCCCCTCTCATCGGCGATTCACGGGCTTTCTTTGGAGCGTGATCCTGGCAGGCCCGGGCCCTGAGCTTGCTACATATATAGGGTGATCCAGATCTAATTATGAAATTGTCATTACGCTATAACTTGTTAAGTTTATTACATAGAAAATCACCCGAAAAATTCTGGACCATCGAGAAGTGTGCGAACTGACGACACGAAGAGTCGTCCCCGCATAAATCAAAGTCATCCAGACGATCTGGATCTGCATAGATCTGCTTAGATCTGGTCCACCCTGTATATAATAAATGCATCTAAATGTTAATTCAACAATCATACACCGTACAAAGAACTCATTATGTAACTAAGCACTTAGTTAGGCACACTGACAGTTTTACTGTGTGTAATGTACGCTAACAGCTGCGGTGCAGTGAAACGTTGGGATGAAATAAAAGCAGCAGGAACGGGTGTGATAAGAGCCTGGCACGTGGGTAATTATCTTGAGGTACAATCGTTTCCACTTCTTTTCACATACATGTCACGATCACACGGCGGATTTGAACACACAACCTCGAGATTGGCAGACTAAAGCCCTCACCACCACACCAGTCTGTCTGCTCAGTTTGCCGTTGATGTATTTCATGTTATCCTTTAAAAGGTTGCAAACGAAAGCTGTTTAAGTGTCACTGATAATGTGGTAAGCTGCAGCGAGATATAAAGTGACACTTGGGTCGAACTTATCAAATAGAGCAGAAGAGTGTCGAGAACTACTGGGGCTCATTTATACCAACAGCCACTGGCCTTTGTAATGCCTCACTGTGACTGCCAAAACAGACGTTTTCATTCTTATTAGTCAAAGTGACGTGAAGTGAAAGGGCTTCTTCGTTCTTTGTCAGAATATCATATTTTATTTATTTTATGTATGTATGTATGTATGTATGTATGTATGTATGTATGTATGTATGTATGTATGTATGTGTTTAACTTCTGTAATTAGTCAAATTTCCTCCTGGAAACAAATAAATATCTGTTTAACAATAGTGCGCATACACGACACGGCTTGCTCATTATAACGCTTTGTTTCTTTTACGTGTCCAAGAATCGCGGCCCTCTACTGTCAATAATTTGAACTGCGGCAATTTCCTCTCTGCCGGAGATTTTTTTTTCCCAGTACTAAAGAGCCGAAGTCGTCGTTTCAATTTAGATTAGGCATGTTTCTTTTATTTGAAGGTCTAGATGACTGTAACTGAACATAACAATACGGCTTGTGACCTAAACCTGACTCGTTATTGCTCTTTATAGCGAGTGACCCTTTCTTGGAGGCAAAAATCCTGGCTGAATAACGCGGCGGTAGATTCACTGAAGAAGAAAATGAAGTTCCTGAGCTACGGATATGAATCATTACAGCTTTTTATTTTGCCATTTGGAATGATGGATTGGCTAGATGACTGATTCGTTTATTTCATTCAGATGTTTTCCTTTGAAATTTTCAATATTCCAAAGAATTAAATGAAAGGCTGTGTGACGTACACAGGGGCTTCATATTCGGTGGTGGCGTAGACACTGCGGCTAAACCCGTTATGTAATCATTGAGCAGTTCGCGGAATATCGACGTCGGTCTTTTCGTTCATCTTCACCGGTGGCTAAGTGATATTCTTTTCTTAATCTGTTGCAAGTACGCCGGTGAAAGTATGACGAGCGCTGCTTGGGTTCGAAACCACAGGGCTTAGGGTGAAAAGCACCGGTGCATTATACTGAGCCACTGTCGGCAACCGGTTTTGGTGTCACGTATTATAAAACCTAATGTGCGATTCTCTCGTCTGCGCGAGGCAGTTTGACGCGATTGTAGAATGGCAGATGCACTTCATAAGGCAAGACGTCAACGATCTCCCGTTATTATCGCCGTTGTCCGTCATTTTACGTCTATATGAATGCGGCGGCGTGTTTAGGGCGCTCACGCTCCAAAGATAGCCCGTGAATCGCCGATGAGAGGGGCTCGCCAAAAATTGTTGTTGTCATTGGAGAAATTGAGAAGAATCCCTCACAGATTAAAAAAACAAAAATGAAGGAATGAGAGAAGCATTGCCTCGGTCCTCCAGGAGAGAATAAAGGTTCCAGTGCAGGTAAAGGGGGGTTGGGGGTCGCAGATAAGCCCTTAAATTTAGGGGCGATTTTCCTAACTCCTAATGGATACTCAACGAAAGGGGCGTTACTGATCTGCCTTCTCTTCGCTCCGATTGGACGTGTTTGGCAATCGTTTGTGAGTGTCGTCACCTGCGGCACACGCGCCTTTTCAGCATGGAGCGCCGGACAGAGAGGTAGGTTAGTCTGGCATTGTCGGTTTTTCCTTTGATTAAATACACCAAAGAGCAGGGAATGAAAACGTCTGAGCCGGCGTGACTCTGCTTTTAGTTGGGGTTTCTGTTGGTGTTGGTTGAAGTCTAAAAATGATGTGCAGGACGACGGCGTCATTCCGACTACATGCCGATTTAAAGTAAACAGGGTACTTATTGTGATCGCGCAAAGCTGACTATATAGTCGTGAATGTTAATCAATGCCCTGGTGATCGCGCCTGTCATCTGCGGTGAAAGCTGCTCTCTTTGAGCGGAGGATTTCTACCCATAGCTCCCAATCTGGGATTCAGATGTAGATGTCGGGTCACTTCCTTTATGCCAAAAAATGGGGATTACACTTATTAGTACATGCAAACTCCGCATGGGGGTCGCGGGCTGGATTCGATCCCATAGCGCCCGGAGCCGTGTGGTGTCGACGCTTCCCGCCGAGCCACCTTGCTGCCCGAAGAGAACGCGGCGCGTGGTCGGTGCTGAACCTCGGGGGTTGGTGTCACGTGTCGTCGGCGCTTCTCCGGCTCTTAGTAAACATTCATTATTCGTGGGGAAGTGGAATGAGCTTGAATGTCAGGTGCGGCCAGACGTGCAGAGAGGTGTCTTCAGTCAGGAAACATAACGGGACTGCGAATTTCAGGTGGTTACGGACGATTTCTCGAGTTGGCATACACAGTCAGGTTACTTGTTGACGTTATATTTTGTTGTATTGTTGAGTTAGAGGTGCTCTCGGTCGTACGTTACCGTTTTCCTTTTTCAGTGCGACCCCCGGTAAAGCCAACATTTTTGCGCCTCAGACGTCTTTTGTCTTTGCAGATCTCATTTTGACAGCTCGCCGCTGACGGCTGCTGTTTGTTTACCGGTTCCTTTTTATTTAAACAAGAGGCCGATCCATCTTTCCGACTTTGAATTGTATTGGTTTGTCACTGCGGAGGCGTGTCATCCCATGACGTTTCCGACAATCAGTGCAGACCTGTGTCAGGTGTGCTGGAGGCGTTTCGCACTTAAGGCCACGCGGCGAGCCTTCGGGCTTATTTGAGTTTTTCTGTCGAACTGCTCGTCTCGCTCTTGATGTTCTTTTCCGTGATTGGGGTTTGGCGTGCTGACTGACTTGTATTTAAGTGGAGGCGGTAGATCGTCAAGAGGAGCAGTTTTTTGTGTAATTTCGTTTTAGCGTTTGGCTGCTTCGTAGTTTTTGTTCGACGGTTTTTTGCAATATGATAGTTGAATCATTTCATCTGGACTTCTTTCTTGTTAGGTAGATACGTTCCACTGCTTCTCCAAGCACTTCGTCAGTCTTCACCTGGATGAATCTTCAGACTTTTTTTGCAATGTTAGTGCGGCGGTGTCAGGCTCGGCTACGCTTTGACTTTTTGAACGGCATTTGCGTTTCTGACTCCCCGCAGGTTAGAGGCGCTGTGTTTCCCTGGCTAGTTTTGGAGTTTCGCGGTTCAGTGACGGTGCGTTTGCCATGTCGGCTTGTGGAATACTTGGGGCTTTTCTAGATTGGGAATCCGCTCTTGTTTAAACTGGCGTTGTGTTTTTAGGGGCTTGCGGCGAGTTTTCCGTATTTTTGTTGCTGTATCGTGTACTTGGACGAACTGGCGGTGCCGCTGCTGCGTTTTGGCGTTCGCGTGTTTCTGACGTTAAGACGTTGATCTTTTTAACTTGCAGAGGCTTCGTTTTGTGGCTTATTCAGTTTGGTAGAGCTTGAAGTCTCTTTTTTCTGTGTGCGATGCTGAAAGTAGAACCAGACTTTAGTGCGTTTTCTGGCCCGATTTTTGCTTTTAATAAAAGGTTGGCAATGTAATCGCATAAAGTCTCAACTTTTGCCCACTTATAACCCTGGTAATCCATGTTAAATTTTGGTACCAAGCCTTGACTTTCTCCTTCCTGTGCCCGAACACATCTTGTTTGGACTTGTAACTTGTCCCCCTTGGCTGTGAGAGCCAAGTTCATAAAAGCCCACTGTCCCCATGTGCACCCAAATACAAACACTGAGACCACTCATGTTCTTTATTAACAATCACAATTTGCACAGAACATTTTTTCTTTTTTTTTTTTTTTACCCCCTCCTTGTCCAAACGGTCTTTGGGTCAACTGCTCCTATCATCTGCTAGTATAAAAGCTCCGGTGGTACTGCACAGTCCTGCCAAAAAAAATGTCAGTGAGCACAGCAGTGGACTGAGCCCGTCAGGCATAAAAATAACTTCAGCTGTACAGAACTCAGTAAAATTGCACACACAACTTGATAATGTTTATTAATCATTTCAAAATTAAAGCAGGCCTTAATGTAAACCCATATGGAGGGATCCCATCTGCCACAAAACAAAGGGCCCAGTCAGTACTGATGGAGGTCCAGCAGCATTTAAGGAAACGGCTACCTTCACCCACCAACAAGACCAAGGGTCATTGAAGTTGAAGCCACAAGTGGTGCTGCAAAACTGGCACAGTGTGAGCCAAGCGTACACATCCACACAACTCCAGCTGAAGCCTGGGCCTGAGCTCAGATGGCACCACTCATAGCCAGTTTTAAAACATTAAGCCAGCTACTTTACTGCAAATGCACCAGACCCAATTTCAGACTAAACCCGTTCACAAAGCAGGTCAACTCCACTAAAGGACGTGTGTTCACAGGCTACTCCCCATCGGCAGAGGAACCGAACTTGGCTCTCTGTAGCCAGCCTAACCAGTAAGGTACTAGAAGTCCGTCAATCCTGCACAACGTGTTGCTTGTTTCTCAGCCTAAACCCAGCAGGACAAGTGGCAGCTTGCGAGCTCTGGGTGGGTCACTGCCACGTTTTCATTTCTCACTTGGAGTTCATGCCCCTTTAGAAACTTTCAGAACTGTGTGTTTTTTACAGAAATGTCAAACCCGGCAATCTTTTCCTATCATTCTGCAAACCAATACAGAAAGGGCTGGAGCTCGGTCAGGGGGTCTGCTCTGTTTTACAGGGGCGCACATCAAGCACACCTAACACATCACTGTTACTGAAAAGTGGGAAACCATCCAGCAACAAGTGGCTGACCTCAACCATTTCATTCAGAGAAGGCACATTTAACATTCTGTAGCTACAGGAGGTGTCATTTCTATTCTCAAAAGGCTTCAGCAGAGAGCGTAACCAATGAAAATATGGAATCATCTCAAATAACTTTTAAATCTCATCTGGACTGTTGTCAAAATCCAAACGGTCACCTCCTCAAACGCACAACTTTTAAACAGAGGGAGAGCCTGGACTAGGAAGACTGATGACAAACCAAATCCAATTCAGGGTCACTGGGGCATGAAGCCTAATCCAGCCAAACTGGGCACAAAGCAGGAGAAAGTCGGGGTGTAGTGTCAGAAGAGGAGGGTCAAAAAGTGAAAACAAAAAAGTTACCGAGGGCTCAACTGTACCAACAGTGACGGATAAAACAAAGAAAGACCGCGAAGGAAACGCAGTGTTTTAACAATGTGCGGTAAGCACCAAGTTTGGCAGGTGCGGTGAGCAGAACGAAGCCACCACAATGTTGTGCAGTGCCCTCCCAGATTTGGCATAGAAATCAGGTGAGGGACCTCTTGGTCTGAGGACATAAAAAGGATAAGACAAGGAGTGACTGCCAGTGACAAGTAAACGTAAAGTGGAAGACAACAATGTCAACTCAAGTATGACTTGATAGGCTTCCGACTCTTTGTCCTGTCAGTGACACTTGCAGGTAAGAGCTACTCTCTACACGGGACAGTACGACATTCAGACTGAGGGACCTAAGATGGCTTTAGAAACGAGGGAAATGTAACAAACCACAATGTGGATATTAGAAGCTGAGAAGTAAACCCACCTGCCAGCTCTGGGCCTTAACTCGTCCAACGATGTCCCAAAAGCCTTCAGTCTGCTGAAAAATTAAAAAAAAGTGAAGAAAAAAAACCATCACAAACACAGAACATTACATCACCAACTATTCCCTAGTGTGCTTTTAACTCAAATTATCATTCATTACTATGACTTGCAAAGTGTCTTCCAGTTCATGACAGCGCACACAGTTGCCCTTCTTTCCTTCTCTCTCTCTCCATCTCTGAGTGGTGGTCCACTCTCTCCATTGCCTTTCCTATCGTGTCCCTTCCCTTCAGATGGTTGTTACCCACACCCTCCCTGAAACAGCTGTATTACACCATAGCAGAAGTCAAACACAAACACCTCCAGTTTCATTAATAGTCTCACATAAATACTTTGTCTTGATCCTAAGGGTACATGTGCCAACTGTTATTATGATGATCACTGAGGACAGTCCACAGTCCTGCAAAAGGAAAAACAAAGGGGAGCGAGTTCAGGCATGGACCTGGCCAACGTGGCTGTGCACAAATGTCCAGCATATTGACTGGGGCCCACCGGCCATAAACGTTCTGACTCCGTGTACTGGACACAAAGATGTGCAGATTCACAGTTGGTATCCTGGCAAGGGCACTCACCTTGGCACATGAAGCAGCTGTCACCAATCTCATAAGAAGATAATAGGGACGCCAACAATGACCGTGTATTTGTCCCCATCATCTTTTCCAGACATATGTGCAGTGTTGGGCTTTCAGTGATTTATACAACTGTTGTTTTTCTATGGCAAAATGATTACACAACATTGATCTTTATTATAAATAAAAAAAACAAAAAATTCAGCACACCGTACAATTTGTTCTTTATTGTGGGTTTTCTGAAATCATCAAAATGATACATATAAAACATCTAACATTTGGCTAATTGCCCCTTTGCACATCTCACCTCAGTCTGGCGTTTTTGGTAGCCATCAGCAAGTTTCTGGCAGCATTCTGGTTGGATTGTTGACCACTCTTCTTCAACTAAATCTGTTTGTTTCCTGGGACGGTCATACCTTTTAAGCATAGTCAGCATATTTTCAAAAGGGTTGAGGGTAGGACTTTGGGAAGACCATTCCAAACACTTAATGTTGACCTGATCGAGCCATTCCAACACCAGTTTTGATGTTCGCATAGTACTGGAACACCCAACTGTGTCCAAGTTTCAACCTTCTAGCTGATGGACAAGTCAATACTGGATATGCCTAAACTGTTAGCTTTGATTCGCACACATGTCCTGCAAAATAACCATTCAACATTCAACTTAGCATAGATAAGCTCAAATATAAATCAAGATTATCTCAACAGTGGCCAAGACCAATCACCTCAAATCTGATATCTTACCAGGGGCTAGAAACCAATCCGCTCCTGAGGTGTCCCTGCCAGGATTCAATTACATGTCGATTCGTCCCTAGCTAAAACGAGGAATGGCTACAGTGTCGGGCTTTTGTATCCTGATGGCTAACTTTGAAAGGGCTACACAATCTAACAGAAGCTAAGGGCTAATCACTACCTTCTGACAGTACGTAACCTACATGGATAGTTTTGTTTCATTAAAAATCATTGAGCAATGCTAAATGTCAATAAACAACAGGACAGCTTAAGTAAAGCAATACCAAAACCATTTCCATCATTACTTGTGTTTATTTGTACAAGAAATCAAGTGTAAATGTTAGATAAGAAAACATACAACCTGAATGATTCAAATTGTAGCTCCGGTGAATACAGTCTTTGTCTTCTTAAACCAGGCATGGGCTCCTTGGGAGCAAAGGGGCAGTCTGTAGGTGGCAAAGTCTGACTGAGCAGTCTTCTCTTTGGCATTTGTTTCTCTCTTCTTCAAATGCTTCTTTTAAAATCCTTTGAATTTATAGAGTCATGCTGGCGTCCTTATGTAAAATATTGCAGCAGTCAAAAAAATGGGATAACTGCTAAGTTCCCATGGTCTAGTTATTGCAGAATTAAGATATTTTTGAAACATATTCATTTTATAGTCCCAAAATTCCATTTCACATATCATACTTTTTGCTTTTTTTTTCTATGCTGAAACATTTACATTCTAATAAGCAATGCCACTACTTATACTAATAATTACTACTAACTTTATACTCATTTTCTCATAATTCCTGTCTGTGCCTATTTTGTATCCACCGCCAAATTTTATCTAATCCCAAATTCAACACTCATCTAAAACTTGATGACTCATGAATATTAATGATCTCATGAGGCCATTTGTACCTGCCTGCTATTTCAGCTACAGAACATTTTCCACATGAGTTATGAGCCCACAAGAGCTGGGGCCTCATGTATAAACGGTCTGTATGCACAGAAATGTTGCATAAGAACGTTTCTACGTTCAAATCGCGATGTATAAAACCTAAACTTGGCGTAAAGCCACACACATTTCCACGGTACCTCGTACCCTGTCGTACAAAAGTTCTCTGCTCGGTTTTGCAGACTGGCGGCACCCAGCGTCAAAGCAGTGCTACTGTTCCTGTGTGGTTTATCTTTTTTTCAGATCCACGTCCCTGAAGCCGCTTTATAAACACACTGAAATTAACAGCATATTGTTTATTAGTTTAATGCATTTGATTGTAATTAACCAGTAACAATATAATGGTCCACGGAATGGTCAAACTATTCCAAATACCATAGCTGCTTTAGCATTGTTACTCTCACTGCACCTCCTTCTTCTTCTTTCAGCTGCTCCCGTTAGGGGTTGCCACAGCAGATCATCTTTTTCCATATTACTCTCACTGCACCACTCGGAGCAGCTGATCGGAAAGAGAATTATCGGTATACAGCATCAAGCACACGCTGCCTCAGCCATGCTTCATATTTGAACTGCTTCTCACATGGCAAACGCTTTAAACCTTTCCTGTACGGACCTCGCGGTTCAGAAAGAGTTTCATCCCAATCAGTGCATCAACTTCTCCTTGTAGAACTGTTTGGACTTATAAGTACAATCACCTCACTGTAAACTTGCACTACTGTTATAATATTGCACAACCTGAGCCACTTTATAAAGCATGTATTTACATATAATGATGATATAATTTTTAAGATGAAATGCAGCAAAAGATGTTTATTATATTATACAGATAAATCTTTAACTTCATTTAAATAATCTATAGTCAGCAAAAAAAGAAACGTCCCTTTTTCAGGACTGTGTATTTCAACAATAATGTTTTAAAAATCCAAATAACTTTACAGATCTTCATTGTAAAGGGTTTAAACAATGTTTTCCATGCATGTTCAATTAACCATAATCAATTAATTAACATGCACCTGTGGAATGGTCGTTAAGACCTTAACAGCTTACAGAAAGTAGGCATTTAAGGTCACAATTCTAAAAACGCAGGACACTAAAGAGACTTGTCTACCGACTGTGAAAAACACCCAAAGAAAGATGCCCAGGGTCCCTGCTCATCTGCGTGAACGTGCATTAGGCATGCTGCAGGGAGGCATGAGGACTGCTGATGTGGCTAGGGTAATAAATTGCCATGTCCGCACTGTGAGACGCCTAAGAGAGCGCTACAGGGAGACAGGAAGGACAGCTGATCATCCTCGCAGTGGAAGAGCCCGGATCTCAATCCCATTGAGCACATCTGGGACCTGTTGGATCGCAGGGTGAGGGCTAGGGCCATTCCCCCCAGAAATGTCCAGGAACTTGCAGGTGCCTTGGTGGAAGAGTGGGGTAACATCTCACAGCAAGAACTGACAAATCTGGTCCAGTCCATGAGGAGGAGATGCACTGCAGTACTTCAAGCAGCTGGTGGCCACACCAGATACTGACTGGTACTTTTGATTTTGAGCCTCCCTTCATTCAGGGACACATTGTGAAACATTTTTAGTTTATGTCTTATGGTGTTGACTCTTTTACTGTTCATACAAATGTTTACACATTAAGTTTACTGAAAGTAAAAACAGTTGAAAGTCAGAGGACGTTTCTTTTTTTGCCGAGTATATATTGTTAATAATTAAAGGACACGGTGTTGCTACGCTAGCAAAGATCTGGCACTCACGGATTGTTCCTGCCTCGCACTGTATGCTTCACTGGGAGTGTCTTGAAGGACAGAATAATTAAACACGTACTATGAAAATATTTCAATGTTCCTTAAAAGTTTTGAAGAATCGCCGTTATAAGCTTACAGATGGCTTAACATCTATTACAGAGCTGATTGTTTGGTGATTGGGTATTTGGAGAAAGAAAAGGAAGGACAGGAATTGGAAGTTAGTACATTTGAAATAGACAGTACTGCAGGGGCGGCCTTAGGCATGTGCAAACTGTGCACCTGCACAGGGCTGCCACGCCAATATATATTGAATATAAAAGAGAAAATAATGACAAAGCAAAAAAATTTCAGCAAACTTAAATGCTTGCGTCATGAGCACGAGGCGGCTATGCAGTGTCTGCAATGGACGTGGCCATCCGCCGTGCATAAGATACCATATTGACATTGGTGGGCGAAGGGGCCACCGATTCTTTATCTGCCCAGGGCCGCCACGAGCCTAGAGCCACCCCCGAGTACTGCTGGAATAAATTATTTCATTGAAGGTCGCGCACAATCACTGCACCACCGTGTTCCCATGTTTAATAACGTGCTTTAACTCCTATCATCGTGAAAATGATATCACGTATACATCTCAGTATTTTAGTTATCACGAATGTAATGGATTCTGTGTCCTGTCGGAGGAAGACAAAGCTGATTTAAGAAGCACATAGTCATTCACACACATAGAACACATACAAAACAAATCATTTAACATGCTACTTTAATTACGATGTGATTTGAGAAACTGGTTAATTAAACGATTTTAAGATGAAGTTTATGATGTTCTACTTTAATGGCAAAATAAACTACGTGATTAAAGTGGAAATTTCAAGATTGAAGTTGACATTTCGTGCTTTGTCCCCACTGTGCCTTTTTTTTCTCTGTACCCTAATAAGCTTTCATATGACACTCAGACGGTGGGCTACAACTCGCCTTTTCACGGCGACTGATATTTGATATTTGACAACTTCTTTTTTTATTTCGGGCACTGTGCTACTTTGTGAATTTCAGCTTTCGAGTTTCTCCAACACGCTATGTCAGTTGATCAGCTTCCTTTTGTTTGTTTATACCACTTTTTAAACCAACAATTAGTACGTTTTTCCTTGCCTCCCTTGGCATTTGCTGAAATTCTTCCATTTTCCCTCTTGTCATTGTCATTTCACAGAACACTGAGTTTAAGGGCTATTTATATTGATTTGCATATTCAAAGAGGCGTAATTCTGGGAGGAGTTGGGGCAGGACAGCACGCACGTGCACGAGTGTTACTTTTCACTCTGACCGGGATTTATGTAGTAGAAGTTGGCAAACGCACAGATTTATGCATCTGGATTTTTCTGTGCGTAAGCACATTTCGGCTTTTGTGCTTACCTCATGTTATAGTGCGAGTTCTGCACACGGCGTTATACATGAGGCCCCTGGAGTGGTGGCTCAGTGGCTAGGGATCTGCACTGGCAATCGGAAGGTTGCCGGTTCGAATCCCGTAAATGCCAAAAGGAACTCTGCTCTCAGGAATACATTCAGAGTGTGGCGCTCTGCTGTTTTTTTGTGTAGCTGCCTTCACACAGCTTCTCCGCTGCTTTATAAATGAACGCCATATAAGGCCGTCGTTTCTCCTTGCTTCGCGGTTCTGTACTGTTTTATTGTTCGTTTATTACGATTGTTATAGTTATTGTGTAGCTATTCGAGACTTACTTTACTGTTCAGGTACCCATTTCCTTTATTTAATCCGTGGCTTGTACGCTATTTTTTGTTCGTTTATTACGATTATAGATATTTATTGATTCCCTTCTTTAGCTGACTGCCTGCTCATATAAGGCGCTCCGCTGGTTTTTTGTGAAGCAGCCTTTACACAGCTTCTCCGCTGTTTTATAAACGAACGACATATAAGGCCATCCTTTTCCCTTGCTTCGCCAAGGAAGCTGCCTTTTTATTTAATCCATGGGTTCTCCGCTGTTTTATTGTTTGTTTATTACGATTATTATAGTCCTCTTTATATATCACGTTGTCAGTTCAGCACTCTGGTTGTAATATGACGAAGCTGTGTGAGCTCATTCTTGAGAATGCAACGTCTAGTTGTCCAGGAGAAAAGAAATCTTGCCTGAAATCAATGGCAACCTTTTGTTGGGTCTGTCCCTGAGACTTCTTACTTCTCATCGCGAAGCAGAGCCTTACTGGAAATTGGAGGGTGTAACGGGGATGCGAGGAATACATTGAGTGTGGAGAAACTCTAGAGACAGCGTGTGTATTAACTTGTGGATTTTCTGTGAGTATTTGGTGGCAGCGTGACGAAGTTGCTTCCGCAAGACCGCATTAGCTGTGGAGCTCAGCTCGGAGCATATTCTTTTCCTACCTTGTCAATTGTGTAATGCGTTTTTTGGACAGGTTTGATGCATGGAAGTGATCACTCGTACTGCGTTCAGTCAGTTCACATGAGTTGCTCTCTTGTGTGAAGTTGCGATGTCCATGACTTTATTTAATGTTAGCTAAGACTCGGCACTTAAAAGTTTCTCGCTACAGCAATTTTAACTGCGTTACAAAGTGATCCAAAGTCTCATTTATACCTCGTGTCTTGTCATTAAACTTGTATCTCGCGAATAAAGTATTCGGCAAAGGCATGACAAACGGCAGCGGGAGCGTGTCCATAAACTTAATTTAAACTTACGGTTTACACCGTGCTTTGTTTCCGCAGTAGCTGCACTTATGAATAAGCCTTTTTCTTCAGCGCTCTTTGGGAGCTCTTCCTTCTTTTCTACGTACTGCATTTACAGTCAGTTCACGTGATTACGTGGGAGGTGTGATGATGTGACACGCAGCTCCGCCCCCCACGGCCATCGAGCTAAAGTCCATAACAGTATATGGAGAAAAATAGGTTCCAGTTATGACCATTACGCGCAGAATTTCAAAATGAAACCTGCCCAACTTTTGTAAGTAAGCTGTAAGGAATAAGCCTGCCAAATTTCAGCCTTCTACCTACACGGGAAGTTGGAGAATTAGTGACGTTGGAAAGTTCAATATGGCTGCCGACAGTGGCGTCATACCATCGAAATAAGTACGTACATCGGTTTCGGTTAGCGCAGGGAAGCCGCCTACCAAATTTAATGAAGATGGGGCCATACATAAGAAAGTTCAACATGGTGGACAATGTTGACCGTTACGTGTAGAATTTCGAAATGAAACCTGCTTAACTTTTGTAAGTAAGCTGTAAGGAATAACCCTGCCAAATTTCAGCCTTCTACCTACACAGGAAGTTGGAGAATTAGTGATGAGTATATACATACAGTAATCCCTCGCTATATCACGCTTCGACTTTCGCAGCTTCTCTCTATCACGGATTTTATATGTAAGCATAACTAAATATATAACGCAGATTTTTCGCTTTGTTTCTGTGGACAATGTGTCTTTTTACTTCCTGTACATGCTTCCTCAGTTGGTTTGCCCAGTTGATTTCATACAAGGGACGCTATTGGCGGATGGCTGAGAAGCTAACCAATCAGAGCACGCAGTTAAATTCCTGTGTGCTGAATGCGGTGTTAACCAGGAAGTCTCGTCTCGCTTATTCAGCATCAACGTTTTTCGCTGTGTAAAGAGTTAACTTGTGTGCTCTTTTGTGTTTATCTTTGTGCATAGTCAAGCCCTTCATTAAGGCTCCAAAACGATCTGCTCCTGCTACTGCTTCAGGGGCCGTGCCCAAGCGCCAACGGAAGATGTTAACGATTGCCGAAAAGGTAAATGTTTTGGATTTGTTGAAGGAAGGGAAAAGCTACACCGCTGTAGGACGCCATTACAGCATCAATGAGGCTATGATTCTTTTTATTTAAAAAGTAGGAAAGGAATATAAGATCTACGGTCGCAGTATCCTTTTAACCAGGGTGCAAAACGAGTTGTAAGTGGATGTAATAAGGCAGTAGTCTGGATTGAATCTGCTTTAGGGATTTGGATTGAAGAAGAATAACGGCGGTGCTACACAGTTGCTTGAAGTGGTTCCTTTAGAAGGGCTGTAACGCTCTCCTTTGTTGTGCAGTAAAATTAAACTCATCGTTATCGGACAAGTCATTGTGTCATTGTTGGTGAGTAACCATAATTAATTTTCTACTTACAGTACTTAGTACATGTAAGTACGTTTAGTGTCACTGTACACACATTTACTGTATACAATTTTTCTTGCATTGTACGTATTTATTGCTGGTGGCCTGTCTATCGTAATGGCTGTAACATCAGAGATACTCGATATCTTTAAAATAATATTTAGGTTTTACTGTATATGAACAGTGTGTTTACATACATAATTTCAATCAATCATACCTAATATCTAAAAGAATACAAAGGGATTATGCTGTATAACTGTACAGGGAATATTTATAAACTGTGTGGGAGAGTTTATAAGGGCTTAAAATATATAAAAATAACCAAACAAACATATGGTTTCTACTTCGCTGATTTTCACCTATCGCAGGGGGTCTGGAACAAGGAGGGATTACTGTATATATATATATATATATATATATATATATATATATATATATATATATATACACACATACACACACACACACACAGTGGAACCTCGGTTCACAACCATAATTTGTTCCAAAACTCTGGTCGTAAACCGAGTTGGTCATGAACCGAAGCAATTTCTCCGATAGGATTGTATGTAAATACAATTAATCCGTTCCAGACTGTACAAACTGTATGTAAATATATGTAAAGATTAAGCACAAATATACTTAATTACACCATAGAATGCACAGTGTAATAGTAAACTAATGTAAAACCATTGAATAACACTGACACAAAACACCCAGGCTCCCTGCTCAGCTACACAAGCAGGCTCTCTCTTTCTCTGAACAGAGAGGAACATTTGAACAAATTCGAACTTTAATTTAAAAACCAACCACAAGCAACCAAAAAAGTAACAGTGCAGGAGATCATGCTATTAGCCTTAGAGCCCAATCGCTGTAAACACTTTTTTTAAAGTGAGTTTTAAGCGCAGAGGAAAAAAAGAACATTTAAAAAAAGAGAAAAGTAACATTGCAACAATTCACGCTACGCACTGAAAAATTAACTTTTGAAAACTCCGTAATACAAAAACCACCAAGAAAACTAACCTTGCATGAGTCGAGTTCTGGCATGAAGTGAGGAGGAACTGGGTGGAGAGGAGGGAGAGTCTGGCTTCGCAATGGAGGGATGTTTTTCTTCAGCTGTTTTCTCTCTTGTGATTTCTTGGGTTTCTGGTGTTTTTAGCTGTTTAGCTGGTGGGAGCGAAAGCCTCATGCAGCCATTCCAAAAAAAAAAAGTCCTCGTGACCCAACCCTTCGTGTTTGCCCTCCACATTACTGGCAGTCTGGCTTTGTTTACATTGTGCTCTTGAAAGCACGAGGGTTCTCAAATTGGTAAATGAGTAAACTGGTAAACAGTTTTTCCACCTCTTCCAGCCTTAAGCCTCTGCCTGTTTAACGCTGTAACTCCTTTTGCAATATCAGCTGCTTTAATAGATCCTTTCTGCTTTAGAATGGTCGAAATCGCAGTGCGATCACTGTGTCTGTAGAAGACTGTTTATATGTTGCCAGAGCAACAGCAGGCTCACAGCTCTGCTGCAGCTCTTCACCGAAGCAAACAGAAATGATCTCAAAGGGTGATGCAAGGAACTTTGTAAATGCAGATAACAGTATTACTTGGCCACTAACCTGGTCACAACCCTGCCTGTTGGCTGTGTGTGTGTGTATGGGAGAGTGGCAGATCCTGCTACAATAAATAACCCTGCTGTTCCTGTTTCAAGCTGAATAAAGATGGTTTGCTAAAGTACTGAGACTCAGACTCGTGTTTTTGGGTTTAAGACAGGGACTTGTAGCACGACCCCAATCTTTTAGGATTTGCTTCTGTGAAGCCTCACTGCACCGCTGTGAGCCTGCTGTTGCCCTACCCCGGCAATGAACAATCTTCCACAGACGCAGCAATCGCACTTTGGGACACACTTCTGCGTGACATTCCCGTTGGGTGGGGAGTGGGGGGATCCCAAAAGAGTTCAGAAACCTCACAATATGAAGAAAAGGATGATTCGGCTTCTGATTGATAACTGTGCTGTATAACTTGTAGACAGGAGAATATTAAAATTAATGCTAAAGAAGCTATTGAAATGTTTGCAAATGCCTAGATGCAAGAGAGAGAGAGAGAGAAATAGATAATCCCAAGGGGAAATTCACATAATCCAGCAGCAGTATACTGATACAAAAACAATATTAAATTAAATAGTAATAAAAATGCATGTAAAAGCAGACAATAACTTTGAGTAATGTTAGCATTTACTCCCCCGGGTGGAATTGAAGAGTCGTATAGTGTGGGGAACGATCTCCTCAGTCTGTCAGTGGAGCAAGACAGTGACAAAAGTCTGTCACTGAAGCTACTCCTCTGCCTGGAGATGACACTGTTCAGTGGATTCTTCATGATTGACATGAGTTTACTTAGTGCCCGTCGCTCTGCCACAGATGTTAAACTGTCCAACTTTACTCCTACAATACAGCCTGCCTTCTTAACAAGTTTGTCCAGGCGTGAGGCATCTTTCATCTTTATGCTGCCTCCCCAGCACACCACCGCGTAGAAGAGGGCACTCGCCACAACAGTCTGGTAGAACATCTGCAGCATCTTATTGCAGATGTTGAAGGACGCCAACCTTCTAAGAAAGTATCGTCGGCTCTGACCTTTCTTACACAGAGCATCAGTATTGGCAGTCCAGTCCAATTTGTCATCCAGCTGCACTCCCAGATATTTATTGGTCTGCACCCTCTGCACACAGTCACCTCTGATGATTACAGGGTCCATGAGGGGCCTGGGCCTCCTAAAATCCAACACCAGCTCCTTGGTCTTACTGGTGTTCAGGTGTAAGTGGTTTGAGTCGCACCATTTAACAAAGTCTTTGATTAGCTTCCTGTACTCCTCCTCCTGCCCACTCCTGATGCAGCCCACAATAGCAGTGTCATCAGTGAACTTTTGCACGTGGCAGGACTCCGAGTCATATTGGAAGTCTGATGTATATAGATTGAACAGGACTGGAGAAAGTACAGTCCCCTGCGGCGCTCCTGTGTTGCTGACCACAATGTCAGACCTGCAGTTCCCAACACACACATATTGAGGTCTGTCTGTAAGATAGTCCATGATCCATGCCACCAGGTGTGAGTCTACTCCCATCTCAGTCAGCTTGTACCTAAGGAACAGAGGTTGGATGGTGTTGAAGGCGCTAGAGAAGTCCAAAAACATAAATCTTTCAGCACCACTGCCTCTGTCCAGGTGGGAGAGGGATCGGTGTAGCATATAGATGATGGCATCCTCCGCTCCCACCTTCTCCTGGTATGCGAACTGCAGAGGGTCGAGGGCGTGGCGGACCTGTGGCCTCAGGTGGTGAAGCTCCATGGTCTTCATCAGATGTGATGTCAGAGCAACAGGCCGGAAGTCATTCAGCTCACTAGGATGTGATACCTTTGGGACTGGGGTGATACAAGATGTTTTCCAAAGCCTTGGGACTCTCCCCTGTTCCAGGCTCAGGTCGAAGATGCGCTGTAGAGGACTCCCCAGTTCCAACGATGTGACAAATGCAGAATCTCATTACTATGAAATGTTCATGACAACAAAATATTTTTTAGGTCCCTGGCACTTCATTGTAATGGAATTTTACCTATATATACTTCTCAAAAAAGTTAAAGGAACACTTTTTAATTAGAGGATAGCATCAAGTCAGTGAAACTTCTGGGCTATTGATCTGGTCAGTTAAGTAGCAGAGGGGATTGTTAATCAGTTTCTGCTGCTTTGGCATTAATGAAATTAACAATATGTACACTAGAGGGAAAACAATGAGATGACCCCCAAAACAGCAATGGTTTAAAAGGTGGAGGGAGGCCACTGACATTTTTCCCTCCTCATCTGTGTTTTCTACTTGTTTTGCATTTGGCTACACTCAGTGTCACTACTGCTAGCATGAGGCGGTACCTGGACCCTACAGAGTTTGGTTGTGCAAGTAGTCCAACTTCTCCACGACGGCACATCAATACATGCCATTGCCAGAAGGTTTGCTGTGTCTCCCAGCACAGTCTCAAGGGCATGGAGGAGATTCTAGGAGACAGGCAGTTCACTTCATGTCATTATTAGTATAACATGGAAAAAGATTCTGCTTTAGGTGTGTGTTTTAGAATTTGTTGCATTTCTCTCATTTCCTTTCATCTTACACTTACCCAGATCTTTGTAGACAAGGAACACTCATGAAATGCATGTATTCCAAAAAAACAATATACTGTATTATTTACCCTATACAAGTACAGTGGAACCTCAGTTCACGACCATAATTCACTCCATTCTGGTCGTAAACTGATTTGGTCGTGAACCGAAGTAATTTCCCCATAGGATTCTATGTAAATACAATTAATCCGTTCCAGACCATACAAACTGTATGTAAATATATTTTTTAATGATTTTTAAACACAATAGTTAATTATACCATAGCATGTACAGTGTAATAGTAAACTAAATGTAAAAACATTAAATAACACTGAGAAAACCTTGAACAACAGAGAAAACTAACACTGCAAGAGTTCGCGCTATAGCGCTATGAACCTCTCGCTAAAAACCCTTTTTAAGCACAGGGACAAAAATGAACATTTGAAAAATCCGTAATTTAATAAACCACCAAGAAAAGTAACATTGCAACAATGCATACTACGAACCGATCGCTGTAAACAGAAGTGAAGTGGAGGTTAAAATCCAATAGAAAAAAGTCTTAATTAAAATATATAATATATAATATAAATATTAAATACGAGGTTAAAACAATGCTCGGATCTGTCTCTTTAAAAACAAGCCTGGTGCATTCTTTAACTGCCTTCTCGGCCTTATGCGTCCAGCCGTCTCTCTCTCTCTCTCTCTCAAAGTCAATCTTCTCAGTATTTTTCACTGGAAAGATAAAGTCTGGACAAAGGATGTCTCCTTGGGGACAAACATTACAATTACGCAGTCCTAAGCTTTGTTACGCTTGTGACTCCATTTTTTTTTTTTTTTTTACAGTTTCCTTTTTGAAATAATTTGTTTCCTTGAAAAACTCAATTTTTCCATTAAATCTCTTGGTTAGTTTTACAACAAAAGTCGCAATACCACCTTTCATTTAATCACTTTAAATAGATGGTTGTCTAGATCAAGGGTGTCAAACTCCAGACCTGGAGGGCCGCAGTGGCTGCAGGTTTTCATTCAAACCCTTTTCCTAATCATTGACCAGTTTTCACTGCTAATTAGCTCCTTTTCCCTTCATTTTAATAGCCCTGTTTTTAAGGATTCAGCCCTCTGAATTGATTTGTTTCTTCATGAAATGGCATTCAAACAGAAATGAGACATGAAACGAGCGAACAGATGAGCAGCTAAACTGGGATTTCAATCTCCAACCAATTTCACTCCAACCAATCTATTAATGAGATGCTGATTCTTGCTGTTAATTAATTAAGCCTGTTATTTAATTTTGTGGTCTGTTGCTGCTCTCATTCTGCCACAGCAGACATTTCCAAAACTGTTGATTTTCTGTTTGTCAAAATGTTTTGGTGACCTGAGAGATCAACCTTACTGAGACCTTCACTTTTCTTTATTTTCAGATATTGTGTGATGGGCACAGGTGAGCTGGTCGTGTGGCAACTTATTTTGTGTCTCATTATTGTTTGGCTGCTAATTAAAAAAGAGACAACTAATGGGCCTAAATCAAGTTGATTAAAACTAAAGCAAAAGAAGTTAATTAGCAGCAAAAACTGGTCACTAATGAAGAAGATGGTTAGAATGAAAACCTGTAGCCACTGCGGCCCTCAAGGCCTGGAGTTCGACGCCGGTGGTCTAGATGAACTGCTTTCAATACTCACATTCAATTGTAAGTGAATTTTGAGGACCACTAACAGTAGCGAAAGACTACTAGGAGATGCGACTCTTAGCTATTATGGATCAGCTAGCACTTAAAAGGTTTACTATATAATGTGTTACCTCCAAACTTGATTTATTTGCCAATAGTCACTGTCACATGCAGTGATGAAGGCATGTGCACTTTACCATAGGAAAAACAAAAAATTGACCATAATATTTTCCTATCTATCCAAGAAAAAATACTTTTAATGTGACTAATTATGCCCAAATGTGTGATACATGCAAAAAACAGCAGCTTATTACGACTGGCATCCATCATTGTATTCAACTTGCAGTTGGGTTTGAGTCTGTTAATTTTGCATCTAATATGTCATTAGATATGAACATGTCAGGCACTAGCCATCAATATAGTGGAATTGTGCCGCAAGTCTAGAAAGCAAGCAACAGAAATAATAGCATTATCTGTAAAGCAACTGGGGCAGGGAGGGCAAGAATGGCAAAAGTTATTTGCACCCTCTCCTCATTTATCACAACATAAATAAAGGCAATTAACTCATACTTTGCTTTGGATTAAAAAAAAAAAAAAAACAAAATTAACTTTTCTACTATTGCTTCAATACTCATTACAAATGAAAAGGATCATAATTACAAGTAGCACTGTAACAAAAATAAACAGAAAAAATTATTTTTCAAATACTGGAGGATATTCCACAGTAGTGATGACTGCAAGTAGGGAACAGCATCACAACTACAGCTATGTCAGAAAATGTACTGTACTGCATGTTGAGGGCACCAAGAAACTCTAGACACAGATCTTTTAAGCACAAACTCATTTTTGATTTCAAAAAGGTGAGAAAGTTCATTGGTCAGCCTGCAAGATCTAACAAACACTAAAACAGTGCGGAGTCATTTCATGAAGTGTACAAATTAAAAACAAAAATGTACACTGATGCAGCAAGCAAGTCTTTTCAACTGACAAGGCTTCCTACCACATTCAGTAGTTTGTTGATCACACACGTGATGGCTTGATTCTTTCAGCAATGCTCCCACCAGAAACTTTCAAGTGTTCAGACGTAGGGAATGGACATTAACCTTTGGAAATCAGAGGCCTATACTCAATTACAAGCAAATCTACAGTTAAGTGGTCACAGAGAAGAATCTCTTAAAAAACAACAGATGTTTACTGTTAGCCAATATTTATTCTGGGCTCCTAACTGGAGATTGTGAAAATGCTCCTCACTATTAGCTCAAACACTACAGAGCGTAAACATGCTTTTTCAGGACCTAAACTTCATCTTTACTAACATGAGTTAATATTCCAAGTGTGCCACATTTTTATGCAGCTTTATACACTGATCACTGACTGGAGTCAACTAAACTGTGTAACACATATTGCACCTCAGAATAACCCAAAAAGTCAAATTGATGAGGCTTTTGACAGAGAGACTAATTGGTGGGGAGGCCTGAAAATAAAATTTGAGGATACATTAATGCAGTTTTTCAAATATTAATTTAAAAAATTGACTACAATGGAAAATGACCACACATTTACTGGAATGTTCTCTTCCAAGATGCTGATTGTGTTTGTATTAAGGTAGAATGTGGAATGTTATGCACTAATGTACAAAAATACTTTTAAAAATAAACACTGCTACAAAAAGTTGCAGATAACTCTCTGCACCTGTAGATGAAGCTGGTGGTAGCTCAGTAGACTACTATATGATTTTAAAATACTGTAAGGGGTCCTGTGAATCCAGTAAACTTGGCTTTGCACCTTGGAGACTCCGAACAGCAGAAACACTTCTCACAGCACATACGTTCAGAGGTAGCCGCATAAGCCTACAGTTTGAGCATTATTGCCACCTTTGTGTGCACTGTATTCTTCAGCATCACTACAAATAGAATCTATTTCACTGCCACTATCATGTGTTAAATTGCTTTGTACTCCCTATGGCTGCAAATGCTACTCTACTAGCCACCTATAAACCAATAAAACTGCTGCTGTTCAGAAAGTGACAAAAAACTGGGTATGATGTGTGCTGAACCTACAAGAGGATTGAACTACTAGTGGTACATGGGAATAGGAGTAAAGGGAATGCTGAGGTACTGTAGCTAAATAACAGCAGATAAAATATGACTCCAAAAAAACAAACCAGAAAAGAAAGTCGTGATGTCAGTCGGTAATGGTGTCTAATCTTTAAATTATCTCTCGATTATATCAAAAAAAAAAATCCTGGAAAGGAAAAGCAGGGCGACGATACGTGACCTTCTCGGAAGTTCTCAGAAGACACTTAAAAGACCTGCAAGACGCAAACAATATCAAATAACACTCAGTCGTGTAAAACACATAGCACACACAGATCCTGTGCTTTCAGCACATATAAAGCGTATAAGGGCAATGCGTTCTAGATGAAACGTCACCGAAAGAAGAAGAAAGAGCAGCGCAGAGAAAAGAGACCCAAAAGCGTTGGAAAGAAAAAAAGGCAGATATGAGATTATGAAAGCAGTGGAATTCGAAAGGCTCAAACAAACGATGGCACGATACACATGCAGAGAAAGGTAAAGAATATGAAAGCCTTAAAATTCGAAAGTAATGTAGCGTCCCAGCCAGGCTGAAGCCTTTTTTTGTTTTAAGTGACTGTTAAGTCCGATTGAGGGAGGCGGAGTACAGCACAGAAGACTGATAGCAGCGCGATGGCACCTCCTTAGCATGGGTTCAGCTGCAAAAGACCCCGACAACGCAAGCAGAATTATACATCCTGAGAAAGAGATTTAACCACACCCGGGACCAGAAATAAAGGTCAAATATTGTGTTTACAGTGTCACGCAAGACAAGGCAGTGAGACATCATTTAAAACAAGTCCACGGACATCTAACCGCAGCAGATGATCCGACGGCATCTCCTTAACATGCATTCAGCCGCACCCACTTTACAACATGAGCAGCGTTATACGTCCTGCGAGAAAGAGATGTTATCATGCCCGGGGCCGGAAATAAAGTATTGTTTTTACAAAAATTTTAAAATAAAAGTGAAAATAATGCATATGTAACAATTCCCATGAAACTAACAGTCTTTTTTAATTGTATATCCGGTAAACAAAACCTGGGGGAGGCCAAGCAAAGCAAGCAGGGGCAGAGCCCCCTAGTTTTCATAAATTCTGACTTTTAGTTGCAGTCTGGAGCCCTAATATTATTTTGATATCCTCCCTTTACAGTACATAGTACATGTAAGACATTGGACCCCTCAACAGATAATTAAATAACTGAACTGAATTGTCGGAATTTTTTTCTGAGTATTCTCCCAACATACCAAAGAAGTTCAAGTTAAGATAATCTGTCAATCGACACAGTACCCCGATGCCCCTCAGTTACCTGACTGAAGTCTGCACTGACCTCCTGATCTTGTATGAGTGAATACGGGTAAGTGAATGCGTTACACCCTTTGATTTGGGTGGTGTCTCATCTGTACCTGGTAGCTATGTTAAAATATATTATATACTCACACACATTCGTGTGTGTGTGTGTGTGTGTGTATATTATATATATATATATATATATATATATATATATACATACACACATATACTGTACATATACATCCTTCTATATAAAAGCGGTCGGGATTGTCCTTCCGTCCCGTGAGTGCTACGCAGGCGCGGAGTTTCACACACGCCCCGTCCATTTTGCAATGCACGATGGGATTTGTAGTTTAATTTTTCCAGGTAAAAGATGATTTTCTACTCCAGACTGTGCGATATCTTCTTCTTTCTTACTATATAAAAGCGGTCGGGATTGTCCTTCCGTCCCGTGAGTGGAAAGCGTAGCGGTATTCCGCTTATCACAGACTTACTACTTGCAGCTTGCGGTACGAAGCAAAATGATGTGAGCAGAGTTCTGATGCTCACATTGTTCCCTTGTTTTTTGGTGCGATGCGCTGGAAAAATAGACAAAATTATGTCTCTGGAAATAATTAATGTTGATGGAGTACAAATGCCTCACCGCGTAGTAAATATCAGGGGGGTTCAAAAGGGCGACCTCAATATAGAAAAAAAGTTTCAATTTTATCACAAAAATAACAGAAACTACGAGTATTAAAGTAATACCGCTCAAATGTAATATAACCAAATTAATGAGTTTGTATAAAATATCAAATTGATCTACGTATTGAATTGCCTTAAGAAGTGGTCAACTTAAAAGTCGGTCGCCTTAAAAGGCGGGTCAGCCTAGTATAAATAAAATAAGTGCAGAAAGAACAAACAACCTTGTATGTTCAAATACTACAAAATGGGTATTGCAATGTCCTTTTTTGTGACAACTGCATAAATTAAAATCAGGCATACTGAACATTAAGAGCACTAAAGTGGCAAGGGATATTCTGAAAATACAGCCTTGAAGCCATGGGATGTATTACAGAAAAGGAAATCAGGCTGCCACAGTTTCTTAGCCAAGACAATTTAATTGATTTTAATACGTAGGTTCAAAAAGAAAAGACCGTTAAGAGTGATGGAAGACAAAGGAAGAACGTAGCGCTGGGGAGCACACACTCATCTCAGTTCCAACTCTCATCTCAGTTTCGAACTAATGTGCTTCTACTCTGGACACTGAAGTGGAACTGGTTTATCTGGTTACAGCATGTCCGTGCTCACACTATTTTGTAGTAAAACACACACTACTCACTGAACACTTTTCGCAGTTTTTTACCTTTTTTACTATCTTGGCTGCAGACGGCAGTGAGATGCATGGTGGTGTTTTATATTTCTACATGGCTGACATCTTTAGCGCAACTCAACAACATCAAATGCAATGATCCGAAACGACTGCGCACAAAACTTTGTTATCTATACTAATAAAAGGCAAAGCACTCACTCACTCACTCACTCACTCACTCACTCACTCACTCATCACTAATTCTCCAACTTCCCGTGTGGGTGGAAGGCTGAAATTTGGCAGGTTGATTCATTACAGTTTCCTTACAAAAGTTGGGCAGGTTTTATATCGAACTTCTACACGTAATGGTCATAACTGGAAGCAGTTTTTCTCCATTTACTGTAATGGAGATGACCTTCAACGCCGTGGGGGCGGAGTTTCGTGTGACATCATCACGCCTCCCACGTAATCACGCAGTACATAGAAAACCAGGAAGACCTCAAAAAAGCGCTCAAGAAAACATGCATTATATAATTGAGAAGGCAGCGAAACAATAAGAAGCGAGCGAGCGAGTGGCATATACTACCATATTCATGAGTTCTGCTACTTCGGAAACAAAGCACGATGTAAACCTACACTTTAAATTAAGTTCATAGACAGGCTGCCGCTGGCGTTTGTAATTTAGTGCCTGCCCATATAAGGCCGTCCGTCAGCGGCAATCCAATAGCAAACTGCCACGGGTAAATATTCACGGGTGAAGGACTGTGCTTATGGAGAGGAAGATGAGATGGTCAGGGTGGTGTTTGACACAAACTCAGCGAAACTGCGAGAGAAAGTTTTAAGTGCCAGGACTAAGGTAACATTAAATACAGCCATGGACATAGCAGGAGATGGCACCAGCACAGCTGGGAACCTTCGATGCATGTACACTGAGTGGCTCACGTGAACTGATGCAGTGCACAGATAAAAGGCAACAGTTCCAAAGAGCTGAACAAAACCAATTACACAATTGAAAAGGCAGCAAAAATATGAAGCGCCTATACATACAAGCATATTCATAAATCCAACTACTGCGGAAACAAAGCACACGTGGAAAAAGTCAATGTCCCGCTAAAGGAAGACAGTGTAAAAACCCGTGCATGCAGTGTGTCAGGTCTCAGATAAAGAAGAAGACGAGCTGTTTATTGATGCAGTAAGAAACGAATCGATGAATGAAACCTGTCATCTTTACAACGATTGACAAACACGGAATGTAACTTGAACACAACACATCCTACAAATACGAACCTGATTGAAAGAAATAATGATAATCAAATCCTTGATGACAGCAACACTCAGTAACACTCACAAAACAAATACTGTATATTGACAGTCATGTTACGTTATTTTTAAAATGTTCCCTTTTCTTTTCTACCTTTTTAACATACTACTTCTCTATGATACGCTGGTATATATATATGTATATATATATATAACCCGATCTACATACTCGAATAATGGATACTTTATTCGCCATCAATGATTGTTTTGGTAAAGCCATACTCAGTGTATTCATTAGATGAACGGTAAAAAAGTAAGAGCGAGGGGAGGATGACTCATTGAGGCATGCAGGCTGTAGTGCGTCAACTCTATCTGAATTGCGCGATCACATTTGAAAAATATATCTTTTCAAGTTCTATTTAGTCCATATGTGTCAAACTCAAGGGCGCTGGGCCACATCCGCCCGGTGTGTAATTATATCCGCCCGAGATCATTTTATATACTGTATTATTGTTATTAAAGCCCGGTATATGAAGCGCTGGTAACACAATAAACTACAGATCCCATAATGCAGCGCTTCAGCTGCCTTGCCGAACACTAACGCGTTAATCAAGTCTACCTTATGATGCGGCAAGTTATTGCGCTTAGAGTTATTGCGCACTGAGTTTGCACGGCGCTTTGGTGACTTTGAAGAACAAAAAAAGTCCGTCTACATGCGGCTCGAACCTTGTGCATGTTTGGTAGCACATATCTGTGTGAGAAGCTCTTCTCAGTGATAAAGACTAACAAAACAGCACACAGGAGTCGCCTCACTGATGAGCACCTGCAATCCATCCTGAGAATCTCCACAACACAGAACCTCACACCAAACAGAAACGAACTTGTGGCCAAAAAGATGCCAGGCGTCCAGCTCTAAAATGACATATGAGCAAAGACAACTGAATGATTTGATTTGTTATTGCACGTAAGAGCGGGAGTCAACCGTTTTAACAAACAGCGTATTGCACTGATACGAAATAGCTGTGTGTGTATATATATATATATGTATGTATATATGTGTATATATATATATATGTATGTATATATGTGTATATGTATAGATATGTATATATATATATGTTTATGTGTGTGTATATATATATATATATATATATATATATATATATATATATATATGACAACAACACTCATCACTCACAACAGTGACAAAACAATTACATTGACAATCAGGTTACGTTATTTTCAAAATGTTTCCTTTTCTTTTCATTGCTTCTTTAACACACTACTTCTCCGCTGCGAAGCGCGGGTATTTTGCTAGTCTATACTAATATAAGGCAAAGCCCTCACTCACTCACTCATCACTAATTCTCCAAGTTCCCGTGTAGGTAGAAGGCTGAAATTTGGCAGGCTCATTCCTTACAAAAGTTTGGCAGGTTTCATTTCGAAATTCTACGCGTAATGGTCATAAATGGAAGCTATTTTTCTTCATATACTGTAATGGACGTTAGCTCTTTGGCCGTGGGGGGCGGAGCTGCATATGACATCATCACGCCTCCCACGTAATCACGTGAACTGACTGTGACCGCAGTACGTAGAAAAGAAGGAAGAGCTCCCAAAGAGCGCTGAAGAAAAACACTGAATACTTTATTCGCGAGATACAAGTTTAATGAGAAGACACGAGGTATAAACGAGACTTTGGATCACTTTGTAACGGAGTTAATTGCTGTAGCGAGAAACTTTTAAGTGCCGGGTCTTAGCTAACATTAAATAAAGCCGTGGACATCGCAACATCACACAAGAGAGCAGCTCACGTGAACTGACTGAACGCAGTACGAGTGATCACTTCCATGAATCAGAACATTTCAAAAGACGCATTACACAATTGACAAGGTGATGGCCTAAAATGTCATTCGTTTATAAAACAGCAGAGAAGCTGTGTAAAGGCTGCTTCACAAAAAACCAGAGGAGCGCCTTATATGAGCAGGCAGTCAGCTAAAGAGGGGAATCAATAAATATCTATAATCCTAATAAACAAACAAAAAATAACGTACAAGCCATAGATTAAATAAGGGAAATGGGTACCTGAAGAGTAAATTAAGTCTCAAATAGCTACACAATAACTATAACAATCGTAATAAACGAACAATAAAACAGTACAGAACCGCGAAGCAAGGAGAAACGACGGCCTTATATGGCGTTCGTTTATAAAGCAGCGGAGAAGCTGTGTGAAGGCAGCTACACAAAAAAACAGCTGAGTGCCACACTTTGAATGTATTCCTCGCATCACCGTTATACCCTCTGATCTCCCATTTCAATTGAAATGCCTCAAATTTCCAGTAAGGCTCTGCTTCACGATGACAATAAGTCTCATGGACACACCCTACAAAAGGTTGCCATTGATTTGAGGCAACATTGCTTTCCTCCTGGACAAAACTATACGTTGCATTCTCAAAAGTAATCTCAGTGCACAGCTTGGTCATATTACAACCGGACTGCTGAACTGACAACGTGGTATACAAAGAGATCCTTAACAGATAGTTATTGGTATCTTTTCCCTCAGTTTAAAAAGGTTTTCTTTTCTTCTTAATAAAAATTTAAAAGCAGTTCTTCGTCACTGCGAAGCGCGGGGATTTTGCTAGCTCAACTATAAAAATGAAGATGACGCGGAAAACATTTCTGCTTAATACTTACATTATCAAATGATGTGGCTGACGTCCTGGCATCAATGTTAAATACTGTACCCAGGTCGGGAGCAGACACTAACACAGCCGCACACACCACAAGACGGACCACCTCAGAATCCCAAATCAGGACCCAAGTGCAGCCGTGCAACGTTAAATGAAAACCGGCTTTATTTTTGAGAGCCCAACACTCGAACATTTGAATGTGCAATAAACAAACTTGAACAAACTGGCATTAAACCGCGGCGAGGCGTATCCAGAGTGGCAGGCCGTCCCCTCCCTCCAGTTGCCTGCAATTACCAAAAACACACAACGAGCGAGCAACACATTTTGTGAAGTTTAATTTCACCGAAATATCCTGCCAGTGGTGTCAATTTAATCTGATGCAGTTTGGAAACGGATTACGCGAGGCTAACATTCAAAATTTGAAATAACAAGCATTATTAATGTAACCCCCACGTAGTTTACAATCGAAAAATATTCCTTAACAATAATTTTCCTAATTTTATCAAAAACAAAATAATGGCACACACCTTTGATAGAGGAAGCCGACGCACCGCGGGAAAAACAAAGCGACATGAACCTCCACTCATTCAGGGTCCGGGACACCCATAAACACCTGCCGACCGAACGCATCGCGCCTGCGCATAGCTCATCTTCGTCATAAAAACTACAGTTCCCAGTTGACACGAGGGCGAGTAACTTCACCGCTTCCAAGTCACAAGTAATGCAAAGACCACATTTCACAGGTAGACTTGCGCCAGCAACAACGTAAACCTACAGACTTAACTTTTTTTCCCCAAAAATGAATTTAATTAAATACTTTGTACATTTAAAAATGTATAACACGGACATTCTAATATTTTGAAACAAAGAATAAAGAAAAACATAAGGAAGTGAACAATACAATAAAAGTTTTAAATTAAATGAAGCTGAAAAGCCTTAACAACGCAACAGCGTAAGACTTAGCATTGTGGGTAGAATTAGATATTTACCAAGACGAGAGAGTACCAATAAATCATGCAAAGGACATAGTTTTACAACAAAATGGAATATTTTAAAGTGAACGACATTCACAAAAGGCACGCTCAAACAAGAGTGTACACATTTTTAGCAGAATTCCATTTTCTAGCTTGTGGTAATAAGTAGAAGGTCACAACGCTGTTATTGGCTTTGTATTATACTTAGTTAGATTATTGAAGGCTGTCAGAATTGCTGAAATGCATTTTGAACTGAGGATGAGGTGGCGATGACATTACTACATTTCAAAATAATCCGCAATGAGTTTTAAACGTTAGGCAGGTCACATTTAAGGACTGCAGTTGCTCAAATCCTGTCACTCTTCAGATGCTGGAGCTCTCATCACAGAGTGTGTGCCTTATTACAAGATGGTCTCAGAGTTTTCAAACTGACTGAAAGGCACACACTCCGGCACATGTAAAAAACAATGGAACAGGAAACAGGAACTCTGAGAGAAAGTAAACAAAGTGTGACAAATCGGTTGTCATGTGCCCTGCTTGAAATTTCACACCAATTTAATAAATTAATTCACTTCAAGATTAAATGCTGCAATGACTTTACCTCCTTCATCAAAGGCAGGGGAAACACACACATACAAATATATTGTAGGAGGAGAACGGGCATCTACCAAAACTATTTTGAGAGTTTTCCCCAATCCTGGACACTGGTGTATTGACTACAAAAGGTTGTGTAGTTTTGAGTGGGAGTTGTGGACGCTCTGGGTCACTGTTGCCCCTTAAACCCAACAGACAAACATGCAGGACACAAAGTAAAAGCACCAAGAAGATGATTTTAATTCTTTGTTTCTTTACACAGTGCCCTCCAAGCACCACAGATAAACAGGCAAGTAAACAAGCACAAAGCACAATATACTGTACACAACTCTTTCTCTTTCTCCCTCCATACCTCCCAGCAAGCTTCGTCCACCATCCACCCAACTCTGGCTCCCTTGCTGGGTTTTTAGCTGTCCTTTATATAGTCCCCGACATCAGAGGTGCTTCTGCTCTTCTGTCCACGTGACCTGCCAGCACTTCTGGGTCAGATGGAAAATTCAAGTTATTGATCAGCCCAGAAGTACTTCGGGACTTCCGTCCTCGTGATATGCTATTACTTCTGGGCTAGGTGAGAACCTTGTCTCCCAAAGTCTACCCACAACATCCCCTGGTGGCACCCATGGTACCCAGCAGACTTGTGATAGCGAACTCAGTGTCCCATGATACCCTGCGGGAATCCAGGGCATGACTACAGTCCAGGGAAGCTGCCATCTAGCATTTTGGGGGAGGCAGTGTCCCAAAGTCTGGGCGTCCCAGCTGGGTTGAGCTACAGGCCGTCCCTTACAAAGCCAAATCAGGAGATATGGCCAAGTCAAAACTTTCAAACTCAGAGTAAGAACCAGAAAGGCAAACAGTTAAGCAAACAGCACACAGGACGTGTATCAAGAATAACAGTCGGGAAATAGTAGGGAAAAGTTTAATAATCTAAAATAAAAGGGAATATGTAACCAGGGCCAAATTGTAAAAAGCAGTGAAAAAATATTTGTAACATTCGACTCCAGAAAACAACAAAAAATGAACGCAGCACCCATTTGCGAGAGAATCTAGTATCTTGGACAACCAGGACTGCTGGTTCTTCGACTTGGTGATGTCACATGCCACTTGAGCTTTCATGGCAATGGCATAGCAAACGCCAACAAGTAACTTTCAGAATGATGGCACCCATAAGAAAAACTACATGGCATCATTAGAGAATGCTGTTCATTTTGGACATCAGGTACAAAAAGAAATGTAACCACAAGATTCTTTGACCCGAGGAGACATCATAAAAAAACAAAAACAAAAGCGTGATCGGCCCAGTGGGGTTAAACATCGTCGTTCCTCTGCCTTGTTATAAGTTGAAATGATCCACAATGCCATTTTGTGCCTTCATTGGTATGACAAGATGTCCTGCTGTCGGGGCATGCCCTCAAAGTCACCCAGTATGATGGCACAGACACACTGTCACTGCATTGGGAATTGCCAACCGAGTGGAGTAAAAACTTGTGCATGTGCTTATTGTTAATTCTTTGGGCTTTCTATTTTCTGGTGAGGTTGCTGAGACTCTTGACTACATATTGGGCTTGACACGTGTTTAGTCAGTCATCTTGTCAGGATCCCTGCTACTTGTCTTTATGTTTCATCTTCCTCACCTGGGCCCTCATGCATAGCGCCGTGTGTAGAATTCACACTATAACATGACATACAGACAAAAGAGGAAATGTTCGTACGCACAAAAAAATCCAGATGCATAAATCTGTGTGAACGCCAACTTCCACATTCTTCCGTTCCATACATCCCAATCAGTGTGAAAAGTAACGCTCGTGCATGCGCCTGCTGTCCCGCCTCGTCTCCTCCTAGAATTACACCTCTTTCAATATGCAAATCAATATAAATAGCTCTTAAGCTCAGTCTTCTGTGAAAAGGCAATGGCAAAAGCATGGGGGGAAATAGAAGAAGTTCAGCGAATACCAAGTGGAGGCAAAGAAATAACGTACTACAGTCGACCCTTGACATACGACCGGCCTGACATGCGAACAACTTGATTTACGACCAGCATCCTGCGTTACGACCCGAATGCGGTCACGTGTATCCGCTTGTGCGATTATAAACAAACAGCCGAGAGCATTCGTAAGCGTCAGTCGGAGCCCAGATACATGTGCTTGTGGACGTAATTTCGGTCAGTGCAGTGATTTATCTATATATATAATTCACTAAGACCATGGCAAGCAAGATGCATAATTGCTAAGGAAAGAAGAGAAGGTAATGAAGGTAAAGAAAGCGATTGTTAAGGGATGTTAGCTAGCGGGCTGGCGCAGCACATGATGATGTCATCAGGCTGAGTCAGCACTGGCTTGCTTTGGAATGTATTATTACAGCTGTTCACAGCACGACCAGCTTTGAACTGAGTGCTTGACTACTGTCATTATTAACTTGAGAAACAGCGATCACAATCAAAACGAAGAAGGAAATTGTGCGGAAATATGAGAGTGGCGTTCGTGACCGATCTCGCTAATATGCACAGCATGTCGAAATCCACCATCTCGACAATTTTACAAAGAAAAGATTTGCATAAGGAGGCTCCTTCTAAACAATAACCACCTTCCGTTTCATTCTCCTCCTCCTTCCTTCCTGCAGCCCAAAGATGTCAAATTAAATGGTGAGTACAGTGTGAAATTGTTGTTTCTGGTAGGCTAGGCACATTTTATAACTTTTTGGTTAGTACATTAGAAAAAGTATTGGTGTTTTGGTAAATTATGCACATTATACAACCCTTTTTATTATGAAGAGGTTAAGTAAGTGTTGCTGTGGGAGGTTCGGAGCGCATTATGGGTATTTCCATTATTTCTTATGGGAAAAATAGTCTTGACTTACAACCAACTTGCGTTACAACCAGCCCTCGCGAACGAATTGAGTTCGTAAGTCAAGGGTCCACTGTATTTGTTGGTTTAAACAGTGGTATACACAACAAAAGGAAGCTGATCGACTGACATAGTGTGTCGGAGAAACTCAAAAGCTCACGTTCACAAAGTCGCACAGTACCTGAAATAAAAAAGAAGTTGTCACATATCAAAGTCGCCGTGAAAAGGCGAGTCATAGTCCACCATCGGAGTGTCATATGAAAGCTTATTAGGGTACAGAGAACAAAAAGGCACACAGTGGGGGGAAAAAAGCACGAAAAGTCAACTTTAATCTCTAAATTTCCACTTTAATCACGTAGTTTATTTTGTCATTAAAGTAAAACATCATAAACTTCATCTCGTTTAATTTACTAGATTCTCAGATCCCATCGTAACTAAAGTAGCAAGTTAAATGCTTTGTTTTGTATTTGATCTTCTATGTGCTCTATGTGTGTGAATCACTAAATGCTTCTGGGCTTTCTCTTCCTCCGACTGGACACAGAATCTGTTACATTAGTGTTATTACAGCTCTCTGAATAATTTTAATACTGAGATGTATATGTGATATCATTTTCATGATGATAGGAGTTAAAGCACGTTATTAAACATGGGAACACGGTGGCGCAGTGATTGTTCATGTCTCATGTAAGATGCTTGCTGCGCCGTGTGCGACCTTCGATGAAATACTTTATTGTAGCAGTACTGTCTCTTTCAAACGTACTAACACCCAATTCCTGTCCTTACTTTTCATTCTCCAAATACCCACACAATCGCCACACAATCAGCTCTGTAATAGACGTTAAGCCACCTGTAAGCTTAGAACGGCGATTCTTCAAAACGTTTAAGGAACATTGAAATATTTTCATAGTACGTGTTTAATTATTCTATCCATCTATCCTTCCAGTTTCGCATCATCACCTGCAAGAATACAGCGCGAGGCAGGAACAATCCGTGAACGGAGCACCAGTGCCTCGCTAGCGCTGCGACACCGTGTCCTCACATGTTTAATTATTAATAATATAGATTATTTAAATGACATTAAAGTTTTATCTGTATAATATAATAAAAATATTTTGCAGCATTTCATCTTAAAAATGATATTGTCATCACAGGTAAATACGCACTTTATAAAGTGGCTCAGGTTGTGCAATATTATAACTGTAGTGCAAGTTTACAGTGTGGTGATTGTACTAATAAGTACAAACAGTTCAACAAGGAGCACTTGATGGACTGATTGAGTGCATTTAGAGTTCTTCGGATGAAACTGTTTCTGAACCGCGAGGTCCGTACAGGAAAGGCTCTGAAGCGTTTGCTGTGTGAGAGCAGTTCAAATAGACAGCATGGCTGAGGCAGCGTGTGCTTGATGCTGTATACCGATAATTCTCTTTCCGATCAGCTGCTGTACAGCTGTGATTCACACTCAGATACAGTGATATAAATATGCCGAGTGGTGCAGTGAGAGTAATGTGGAAAAAGATGATCCGCTGTGGCAGCCCCTAACAGGAGCAGCTGAAAGAAGAAGAAGGTGCAGTGAGAGTAACAACACTAAAGCAGCAATGGTATTTAGAATAGTTTGACCATTCTGTGGACCATTATACTGTAACTGGTTAATTACAAGCAGATGCATTAAACTAATAAACAATATGCGGTTAATTTCAGTGTATTTGATAAAACCGCATCAGGGATATGGATCTAAAAAAGAAAAGGAAATCACACTGGAACAGTAGCACTGCTTTGACGCTGGGTGCCGCCAATCTGCAAAACTGAGTGCAGAACTTGCATACGCCAGGGTATGAGCTACCATGAAAATGTGCGTGGTTTTATGCCAAGTTTAGGTTTTATACATCGCAATTTGAGGGTGGAAACGTTCGTACGCAATATTTTTGTGCATATGCGCCATTTATACATGAGGCCCCTAATCCTCATGTGACAGACCAGCTTTTAACAAGTAACATTTTTCTTTTTTTATTATTTCAGAAGACTACCTCAAGGAGAAGACATTGGATATTACACAGAAGAATCCTGCTGCCCCACTGCCTCTGTTTCTTGTGAGATGATTTCCTGAAGACAACATATTACAATGTAAAGAATTCAATCTGAACTTCAAGATGCCAAAGTGAAGCAGAGATCGAAAGCCATGCAATGATATCAGGGAATGCAGTCAACAAGATATTGATGGTAAAGTTCCTTAACAAGAAGTTCAGTGTCCAATTAAGGCTTCATCTACAAACAACAGTCCTAACGGGGTGTAAGCCAAAGCATTCTCTTTTCCTGAATGACCTAGATAGTTTGGACATGTATCTGAATTGACTAGGCATCTTGGTACTGGTCTATCATTCCATTTGGAGGAGAAGAAAGCGGCCTTGTGTCACTGGATAAAACACCCAGAACAGAATCATGCCTGGGTGTAGAGGAGACTGAATTCACAAATCCTCAACTTTGCCCAGCTTTACTCCATACTGTCTCCGTGACCGAACCTCAATCACCCACCCTCTGAAGATCGGAGTCCAAATTCAGAGGACAACATGAGTACACATCACTGAACTTGAGCTAAAGGGATGATGGCTGACACTTCTCCTGCCCCTCAGCTGAGGTTCAAGCATACAAGTTTGCTCCATCTGTCATCCCCCAAATCATTCCACAAGCCTAGGGGTCAGGAAACTGCTGAAAAGGAGTCTGTTAGCTGTTTTTAGTAAACGGGAGGATGCCTTGATGTCCGTGTCTGTCTTCCAGTTTGACATATTTTTAGCAAAATAAATGTCCACGTTGAAGCTCTCGTACAATATTGCTGGGAGACAAGGCTTTGTGCTCTAAGCTGAAGTCAATCAACCAATCAGCAGTGAATGTGTTTGGATGAAATCAGAGCAAAATGTCTGGAATTTGATAGACATCCTCCTCGAAAGGAACATCACGACATTGTAGATCATAATGCAATACGTCGGCCCTGTTTGTCCTCATCTGGTAACTTTGCCTTTTTTGTAAACCTTGGGCAAAAGTGTCTATCTTAGTCATCCTGTGGTAAACTCCATAAAGCCATGAAGACATAGATTTGCATTAAAGGCTGTCATTCAAGTTACATCTTATGGATCTGAGTGGTTTTAACAGAAGATGGCAACAGGGAATGAGATTCACAAACAATTATTTTCTGTTTCCCACATGAGCAGTAAAATCCGTTTGAAAGAATAACTGGAGAGACCTTTCAGAAAACTTGCCTTAACTGCCCTGTTGTAGAAAGTGAATGTACAATAAAAGCAATGAAATTCATTGTTGACACGTGTGACTGTTGCATGTGCATGCTGCGGCTTGGCGTTACTCCAGAATCAATAACAACCAGTCTGTGTAACGTGTTTGGTTGAACACCAAATGAAATGAACCATTCATTCACGATAAAGAGATTTGGATCTGGGTACACTACAGTTTATCCTCATTTTCCACAATGTCAGATTTTACATCAGTCACCAGCAGTTCTGTTGAGGTTATCCCAGAATGTTCTTCAATCTCTTCCTCTAATTTAAACATTCATTTGCCTCAATAATCCTGTCTGTCCCCTTGTCTTTTGCCAATGATTAATGCAAGTACACACACCATTCATGTCACAAAAAGTCGATCAATCAATGGGCTCCTTGTGTGTCTTGACTGGCGTCAGATCATCGTGATACCCTTGGACATCGTCATCATCTGACAAAACACAGTCATAGGGATTTAAACCTTAAATTAACTGCCAGCTTCGCAAAAACACCCGCTGCTCAGGATTCATCTCTAGCTGTGAACTGCCTAAATGGAAACAGCAACTCATTAAGTTTAGAATCAAATAGCTTTTCGGCGAAAATGGACAACCCAAAATAACATGGATGGAATACTCCCCTCAATTACCTCACAAACCTCCTGCAGCTGTGCAAGCATGCACACCCACGGAGGTCGAGCTGGCTATTAACTTATTTATTTAAAAACGGGCCGCTTTAACATTAAGCCATGGACCTGCTACACCACATACCTCCCCCCTTAAGCTGCCAGTTGCACGGCAAGGCTCCATGCCTCAATCAACCCAGTGCAACCGGTGGCCCAGGTCTGCGGCTTGGCCCTACCACTGCACTAAAAACAGCACTAAAACCCCATTTCTAAAACAAAACCCAAGCTTCTCCTTAAACTCAGAACAGTGAATAAATAAAAACAGACTTTAAAACCATTAATAAGTAAATAATTAGTACATCAAATGTTCAAATTGTAAAATGTCCTTCTCGGGCTTGAGTTTGTGGGCACCTAACCCGCTTGCTGCTTCCTCTTCAGATCTTCATTCCTCATCGCCTCAGCTTGGCTCATCCCACCGCTGCCACCAAATGTGACGGTGCAGATCTGCCCCACGTTTCTAGGTCCTTTAATCGCCACCGTCTGTAATGTAATCATGGGATAGGCCAGTGGATGAGGACACAACACAGAAACATAGCAAGGGGTAGGTGCAAAGTGATTAGCGCTTCATTAAAATCAATCATAAATCCAAGTGTCCAAAAATGTGCAGTGCAACAAAAGTCAATAAATACCGTATATACTCACATATAAGTTGGGTCTTGAAACCTGAAAAATCAATCATAAAATCAAAACCCCAATTTTTTTTTTTTTACATCTTTTTGCCTCCTCCAATCTCTCATCAGTTTCTCAGACGCATCAAATTTTGTTGCAGCAGCGTAGTTACCAATTTCTTTTGCTACTTCAACGACTTTTAATTTAAAACCAGCTTCATATTTTCTTCTAATTGAATGCTCCATCATAGATAAGGGATGTTCTTACAATAAAGGGGTATGAGGGTGCGAGATACAAAAAACACAAATCAGTGCAAATGTTGCTTCGGAATAGTTCAGGTATTACCGTGTGGTCACGTAGGCACAATAGAGAGAGACAGAGAGGTTAGGAGCACATGCTGATACAGCGCATTGCCTCACCCACATAGAAAAAAAAGGCTGTGTGCTCCATGGTTACTCTCTCAGGTGGGATATCATAATCTCTAGGACCAATAGCGGGAGTTTTCCACATTCGACTTATACAGCCGACATTATAAAATACCAAAAATGATACTGTAAAACCAACTTATCCGCGGGAGAACTTAAACACAAGAGTATACGGTAATTTACTTGAGCAACAGACAGCACAACTTAAATAAAATGGTTTTGTATTAGATTACAAACTTAAATTATAACAGCAGCTTGACTGCAGCCAAACCAAAATACAAAATAGAGCAAACGAATAAGAAGACCCTTTGAATCTACAACTAAAATATTTCACCCCAATAAAATAGACAAGCATTCTGATCACGAGAGCGCCCTGAAGAAAATGTAGATCCACCATGACCCCAGAAGTGACATGACGTCATGAGGTTTAAAGGAAACTCAGGTCCAGAGGTGTACTGAGTGCGGTCAGGAGGAGACAGGGGGCACACTCAACTGGTGGGAGGAAGAGAGGCTGGGTGTTAGAAGTATTCTTACTTCTGATAATTGTTCAGATATTTTATGTTGATATTTGTAATCATTTATTATTTTCGGGCCGTTTTATCCGCATATTAGGGTTGTGTATGTCTGATGTCATTCTGGGCGCCTGTCGAGTGGACCCAAGTAGTTGACATTGGTGTGTCCTTAAAAGGTCATGAACCCAATTTTCGCAGTGATGGCAAGTAAGGTCTTCTGGGACAATCCTTCTCTATCCAAGCTGTGGATACAACCATTTTCGAATCACGCTACAGAAAATGTTAAATCTCTTGTGTACCGTCCTCTGCCATAATATTTTCACTCTGAGATAGTTTTTCATTTTGGTATTGACGCACAGCTGTTCCTGATCTTCCTGTTTTTGACCCCTTGCCTGTCTTTGTGTGTTTCTTTCTGGGTCACTTCCAAATACTGGCATCCAGAGACAGTGACAAAAAAGGAGGTTACAAGGCAGTGGTCTAATGTGTTAGTCTTGTATGTGTGTTTTTGTCTGTTTTGGGGTGCGATATTTGAGGATTCCATTTATGTTAAGTATTTCATGATTGGAATTGCATTAGCAAAGTTGTTTTTTGTTATCATTGTGTTTTAGTTGTTTATGCGATGCTGTTTGGAAGTCGTCACATGACCTCAGGTCATCACTGTAACAACAGTATCAATATGGTGGTGATCCCATTGTGCGCTATCCCTCGGGGATAAAAACAATCTCAAGAATCTTTTGTTTTAGTCAACGTGTTTTCAAAGAGGCCCAAGTGTTAGGATTGTGTTCTGGTTTTCGACTTTCGCTGTGTCTTCAGCTCCAGATTATCGTACTGCCATTGGATTCCTGACTATGTGTTGATTCTTGATCTCTTGGTTTTGACCCTTTGCGCTCCAATTTGTAATTCATCTCCTGATCTTTTGACATTCACAATAATCCATACGCATACATATTGTGTCGCCAAACAATGTGGTGCCTTAATGGACGAGTGGGTGAACGACCCCGTAGGGCACACAGGGTACAAAGCTATTCATTTAGGCACAGATGAACAGAAGGTGTTTTGTTCTGTTTTTTTTTTTTTCCATATGTTTATATGTCCCTACAGTTTACTCGTATATTAAAGGCACCATTTTCTGTGTCTGGATATTGAGCACTGCCACCACCCACCAAAGCAGTAAGAATGAATTTTCATCCACCCAAAACAAAGCAACAAGCCATGTCAAAGCAATTTTCAGATTCCAATATTTATTTTACAGTGTGACTTTGAGACCATTACTGGCTTAAACAGTGGCATATTTACACACCAAGGCTTCAACTCAGTAGATAGGCTGATGGGAACAAGTTGTGCAAACCCGCGGTAGATGCTGTTCTTCTCACGTATTGCTGATGCAGTCCTTGAAGGAGAAAAAGGAAATGAAAAGAATGGCTGCCTGTGTGTATTCTGAAAAAAGTCAAAGAAAACAAAGCTTATTTCACTTATACGGTACACACATACAAGTACGGAGCCAACTAGGTGGAAACAACAAAAGTCATTGAACCGCCCAAACATTCCTAAAGAAAAATAATCCATCATGGTCTCATTGATCGAGGCCTCACATATGCTTTCACAGTCCCTTTTGGGTTCAAGCCATGATGTGTGGGGTATTTTGTTATCTCGCTCACTGAACAAGTGTGTGCCTCGCGTGAGAAGATAGCAGTCATTCTCTGTAAGCCACTGTCCAGTCACAACTGGCCCGGAGGCCATGGTTTTTGCCCACTGGTGTCTTCTTTGTGTCCAGTGATTGTCATTGATGAATGTCCAGCACATCAGTATAGCCAATTGAGCGACGAGCTGCTCCTAAAACCACAGGCTTACAGATTAAGCTGCTGGCCTTCCGAGAGTCCGATCGTGTAAAACATCTGGAAGTCGTTTGGTCTTTTTTTCTGCAAAGTAAGTTCATAAAAGCTGCTATACAAAGGAGAATAAATGATAACTAATTGATGTCTTAAAAGAACATGTATGCAGGTGCTCTGGTCTTGGAAGTGTGAGGACACAGGCTCAATCTCTAAAACAGACTGTAGCTTTACACAAAGCCAGATAAGCCTGTGGTGAAACAGAATGAAGAAAACTTCACCAGACCCTCAGGTGACCAGTCCGCAGAACACTGACTACACCCGCAGACTTTGGGCTGTGAAAATCTCAAAATAAAGATACCTCTGCAGACTTCACCTGATTAGGCTCAGTCCTGCTTCTCTCTGCGAGAAGAGTCCTTACGTGACATGATCTGATAAACGCTTTCTCTGAAAAGGTGATCGTGAGTCAGTCGACGAGCTGTTTCCCTCAAGTCCTGTAGACCGTCATCTTCACCGGGAGAAATGATGAAGGACTGTGAATGTCTCACTGCAATAACAAGCAATTAGTCAGTGACCTTTAATTATGTAATGCCTTTCACAGAAAGCAACAACACAAGAGCATTGCCAAGCAAAGAAAGAGCGACAAATTGCTTGATCACAACTACCTACTCTGCTGAAGGCCACAGTGATAATACAGAGGTTCTAAGTCAGCATTCATCGATGGTGAACTCGTGACGTTTGACTTATAAAGACCTACAGACAAATCTGACCGCTACGGCGCACACAAGCCACTTCAAGGTGCCGTCAGATGGGCACCCAGTCAGATAATAGCAGCAGGACGGCTACAGCAGGTCCATCACCCGACCAAAAGCCTTCAACTCCTCTCAGCTATCTGAGAGATATATACAGTCTTGTGAAAAAATAAGTACACCTCCTGGAAACCGTGGACATTTTCAACATATTTAAAAAGACAAGCAGTGCCAACAGATAAAAGTGATAAACTTGAATAAAATTGCAAAGAAAATCTGCCTTTTCAATCATTTTTTTCATCCAAAATATCAGCAGATGTAATCATCTACTGGGGAAACAGTAAGTCCACCCTTGGCATCAGAAGCAGGTATTGCCTTCTTTAGCAGAAATGATTTCTTGTGAGCACTTTGCATAAGTGCCCACCAGTCACTGACATGTGACCATGCGGAGCAATCCTCCATGCTAAACTCATTCAGTGGCAAGATGTTGGTGGGTTTTCTTGCATGTCCTGCCCTTTTCAAATCCCCCCACAACATTTCAAATGGGATTCAAATCAGTGCTCTGACTCGGCCAGTCCAAATCCCTCCATTTCTTCTTTTTGAGCCATTCTTTGGTGAATGTGCTTTAGTCTATTATTGTGTTGAAGGGTCAATTTCTGGTTCAAGTTCAACTTTCAAACACAAGGCCTCATATTCTCGTCAAGCATATTTTGATGTGATGCAGAATTCATGGCGGATGAGATGACTGCAAGCTTCCCAGGCCCTGAGACAGCAAAGCAACCCCAAAGCAGCACATTTTCCACCACCATGCTTCACAGTTGGTATGAGGTTCCTCTCCTGAAATGCTGTCAAACATGTCTACTGTTATTGTGGCCAGACAACTCTGTCTTTGATCCATCTGTCCACAGCACAGAGTTCCAGGAGGCCTGGTCTTTGCCTGTAGTCTTGCTCTGATGCCATTTTCTTTACAGCAAAGGCTTTTTGCTAGTACTGAACACCATGTATGCTTGTTAGAATTACACAATCTCTTTCTGATTGCAGATGCCTGCAGTCTGACACCAGCTGTTGCAAGAGCTACCTGCGTATCCCAAAGTGAAATTTTGGGGTTCTTGGAGACTTCTTTTAGTATCAAACAGTCAGGTCTTGGGCTTAATTTTCTGGGCTGGACAGTCCTTGATAAATTAGCAATTATTTCAAGCTAATGTTGCTTGTGGATGATTTCCTTACAAGTTGAATGTTTGCCTTCAAATGTTTTTATTGATCTTTTTGAATCCCTTGCCAGACTCCCAGGCATCCGCAAACTTCTTTCTGAGAGCCTTAGAGAGGCCCTTTAGATCTTAGCATGATGACACCACACACATCAATAACAAAGAGAACACCGGACCCTCGGTATCTGTGCTTTAAATAAGAAGGGTCCACCCGCCAACTCTCTAAGGAGGTTCTGAGTAATGGAACCAAATCTGGAACACCTAATTTCTGATGTGATGGATTTGAATAGCAGATAAATATAAGGGTGCACTTACTTTTCCATGTAACAAAACTGCATTTTTGTTCATTTAGATGATGAGAATGAATACACCAGCTCAGTTTGATGTGTCATATATTCAAGTCTATTAGCTCTATCTATAGACCCTGTTTACATGAAGATCTAAAGTTTGCCTGTTGAAATATGTTGAAAAAGTCAGCAGTTTCCATAGAGTGTACTTACTTTTTCACATGACTGTGTAGTAACTACTCTGAGACGAAACAGAGTAAAAAAAAAACAGGCTAAAGTTCGTTACCAGGAAGTTTGTTAAATCAATACAACTTAGCCAGAGAACAAAACTAAACTATACTCATTATTCAGAGAATAAAAATTAAAAACCAAGAACACATAATGAAAGTTGAAAGTATGCTAGAAGGTTTCAGAGAATCCGTAATCTTGGACAACTACGAAGTGCATATTGCTGACACAGTGTGAAAATGTTAACATCTCGCATCTCACACTCCTCGTCATCCCTGCACAACAAATGCAAGCAAAACATCTTGCACAAATGGTGGTGCCTATGTGGCATTGCAGAAGAATGAAAAATAATTGAAACTATTTTAAAACAAAAGTTTTGAAACCAAAATAAGGATGGCAGAATTTGAGTCTCAGATCTAAAAAAAAAACCCAGAACATCATCAAAAAGTCCCAGAATGACCAACAGGAAACCTGAAACAGAATTCTAACAAATCCCATCCATAACTCTGCCACAGGTCTCCTCCCAATGAGTGTACCCACAGGGGGTACTGGGGACCCCTCACTAGATGGCTAAAACATCTCAGCTAGATTCATTCTCTCAGACCAGAGCAGCAGCAGGAGCTCTGATCCAAGGCCTCGTCGACCCTTTGCCTTGTAGCTGAGTGAGTAAAGCAGCCCCGTGTAGAAGCCTCGTTTGAGACCCACACATCCATTAAGGATGCAGGATGAGCAATAATTCAGGTGTCTGGTGCGTTGACCACTATGGTCTCAGCTCTGCCATTGTTGCAGCAATGAGCAGGCCTCACCTACATGTAAATCAGACACTGAGGAAGCAGAACGCCATGATTTGGGGCTGCTGTTCACCCCTCACCTGTAGACACCAAGTCACCCAACAACCATAATGTCAGATCTGCTAATCGTCCTCTCAGCTGTGAGGGCCTCTCATACACAATGGATACTCAGATGAGCCTCACACCACAACATCCTCCATAAACAACACAGGGGACACCTTGAGGTCCTCACATGGGATAGTCGAGGATCCTTCAAAGAAGAAATGTTTAATATTAAGGTCACAAATGAACATTGAACTGTGATGTCTGACTTACAAAGGCCCCAGTTACTGCCCGATGCTTTCCTTTGAATGCGACAACTCTTAATTCGGCGGGCGGTCGCTTTATGGATGTACACAGAGTTTTTCATGATGACAGGCAGCTTTGCTTCAATTTCAGCACTTCTGATGCACTCCTCAAAGAACCCTGCAGAGCAGAAGAAAACAGCATTAGAATTTTAAAGTTGGTTTATCTTCGAGTCCAGATGAATAGAAATTTGAATATGGCATGTTGTCATTTAGCATTAAGAGCAAGCTGTTGAAATTAATCATCATTTGATCAATGCCACCCTAAGAGAAAAGCTGTGATTGTCCAGCTTAATAAAAGGATAAGTGCTTGTGTGTCCATCCAGTTGCTATGTCTCAATTATTCAAACATTTGTACAGTAGTAATTCATTTTATTACTATAAATGATTGTGACGTGCCTTCTGTTGGAATAACAAATACAGTGTATGATAGTCCTACACGCATTACAAAATACATTCCAACAGAAGGTGTACTGCAAATGTCAATGCTGAGAACTACATTGATAATTTACATTTAAATCCATCTTAGGCGGGTAGCATGGCTAATTGTATATAATTGCTTATTAATTATTTTAAAATCTGGGGTGGACGACTGTAATACTAATATTATTATTATGTAATAATATTTATTGTAGGGGCTTTGTCTATCCTGGTGACATCTGAAGAGACAAATGTAGATGGGCATTATGAGGCCTTATACATTCACAGGGCAACGTCCACATCGGCAGCTACCCTGATGCATGTGGCTCTGAGAATGTGAGGAACACCAGAGGGCCTAAAGGAAAAACAGAAGGACGCCAGGAGAAGGTGCAAACCTCACTGGATTCAACTCCTGACTCATTTAGCCAGTAATGACCATTGTTCCATATAGTTATGATGGCCAATATAGTATTTATTTTTATGACGATATCACTTAGTCATTTTGATGGTTTGCTTTTTCATGAGTGCTGCCATCTAACTTACCTGGCTACTACACTGCTGCATGGTTCACGTGCCAAATGAGCCCTGCCATCACGGCATCGATAATATAACTAAGGTGTGGTGTGAGAATGTGACTGTCACAGGGGTTGAGTGAATTCATAAAAAAGTCTGTTTAGTACTGTTTGACAAGGTTAAGGAGCATGCACTGGTACAATGCATTGCTGCACCCACCACACGACAAAACAGCTTGGGGTCCTGGTTGGCAACCCCCCAGGCAGACACAGGGTCCAGTCCCACCATCCAGAAATTACCCTCTATCTTCTGCAGGCAGGTGTTATGTGGGTGTCCCCTTGGCCTGGTCTAGCTGCTCAGGTCCTCAACCAGATCACCTTCGGGTAATCATGACACATGGCCATAGTGCCGTAACTGACCCTCACAATGCGGGTAATGTGCCTCATTCAGGACTCCATGAGCAACACAAAGTCAAACCAGTGGTACCCAGGATTCTCCAAAGAGACACAGTACCGAAGGAGCCTTGGTACATGGACCTTCATTCTTTTGCACAGATATCAGGAGTGCCACCCATCTCTTTCCAGTAACCCCCCTTTTCTCTCCCATTGCGTCTACTGACTTAATAGGAAGAGTCACCAGAGACAAGAATGTCACAATCGAGGTAGGTACACCTCTCGACGCAGTCGACATTCTCTTCGCAGACAGACACACTGTCAAGAGGTCATTTAAAGGCCTGGCTGTTGGTTTTTATCAGGACACTCACAAGCACAGACACTCAAGACTCCTCACTCAATCTCTCTCGAGAGCCCTTATCAGAGCCTCCATTGACTCCGTGAAGATCACAACATCATCAGCAAAGTCAAGATTGTTGGTGAAGAGAGATTCACTCTTCGACAAGTTTAAAAAGATTCTTCCGGCTTTAATTTCAGTCTCAGTCTCCCTTTTATAGTTGGTGATTATTTTTGCCTTTGTTAACAGACCAATACTTTTATTTGAAGATTCTTTTAGATAGATAGATAGATAGATAGATAGATAGATAGATAGATAGATAGATAGATAGATAGATAGATAGATAGATAGATAGATAGATAGATAGATAGATAGATACTTTATTAATCCCAAGGGGAAATTCACATAATCCAGCAGCAGTATACTGATACAAAAACAATATTAAATTAAATAGTAATAAAAATGCATGTAAAAGCAGACAATAACTTTGAATAATGTTATCATTTACTCCCCTGGGTGGAATTGAAGAGTCGCATAGTGTGGGGGAAGAACGATCTCCTCAGTCTGTCACTGAAGCTACTCCTCTGCCTGGAGATGATCCTGTTCAGTGGATGCAGTGGATACTTCATGATTGACAGGAGTTTGCTTAATGCCCGTCGCTCTGCCACAGATTTTAGATTATGTCTTCAATTTAGTTATCTTTCTTGTGATTTATTAATGTAAAAAATCATTTCAAATGCAAAAATCATGACATCCACTTTAATAAAAGGAGAGATGTCTGTGTACCATCTGGTTGCTATGTCTCTGTCATTACAAAAGATGGCACATCAAAAACGTTTGCAGTAATGCATTTTATTACAACATGCACTACAAAATAAATTCTGTTAGATGGTGCGCTGCCAACATTAACGCTGAATACACGGAGGTCTACATTGTTTACTTGGATTTTAACCCATTTAAGAGAAGTAACGCAACTAGTTCTCTAATAATATGATAAACAGCACCCCTGTTATTGCCACTTGGGGATGCTAAAAACACTTTAGAGGAGAATTGTTCCAATTTTGGGCCTGGTTCTGCCCTTCCAACAATCACTAAAGATGCTCCCATTTTAATCAAATCTTTAACAATTATCTTCCCAGATTATACTGCAATAATGTTGAGCCGTCTCATCTCTTATATATATTTCTCTTCTGGTTCATCCTGCTTCCTCTTCAAAACCAGTCCGCCCCACACGCAGCCCACACGGCATTTCTCGATTCCTATTTCTCCTCTTCCAAACCCTTCCCCACACTGCCTGCGGCCTCCCATACACCCCCACGCCGCTTTTCTCGATTCCTATTCCTCCTTCAGACTACTGCGTTCCCCGCTCCTCTCTCATGACCCGATTGGTGTCACATCACTGCCCTATATCTAGCCTGACTGCGTGACCTTTCACTTCGGCCATGTGTGCGTCTGGGAGTCTTTTCCGTAGCCTGCTACAGGAAGGTACTCTCTCGACCCTTGGCATTGGTTTCACTCCTTGCTATTTTTGTTATACTGCGACGGTTGTTTCCTAAGCCTTTGTTATAAAATGAACGCCAGTATCTTCTCTGTCAACGGGTTTTTGTACAACGTCATCTCTATTCCGGGATCCGGCAACTGCCTGTTCCTATCAGTGGGTTATTTCTTGACACAAATGGTTGACGAAGGCAATGCACTCTCACTATGACATAGGGCAGTAGATTTCATTGCATCACATTGGGACAGATTTGGAGACGTTTTTCATGTTGTTCTTTCCAATGCAAGTCGAGTTATCACAACAAGTCATGAGTACTATCAATACATGGCAACAACTGGAGTTTATGGTGGTGAAGCTAAAATTTAAGCTCTTTCCGAGATTCTCCATGCTTTCATTGTCATTTACTTCAAATATGACCCCAACATCCTGCCTTGCATTATGTTTGCAAAGATTTGCGTTAATCTACAATCACCAGTCATCAGCCTCGGTCAGTTGTATGTGGCTTTTTCTAGGGTTGGATCTTTCAACTCATTATCTGTCGTCTCCAGCAAAACACCTATTCACAACTGCGTATTTCAAGAAGTATTTCTTTCTTCTTGATTTCTGAATTCCTTTCTCACCAGTTTGCGTTCCTATTCTTACACCGCCGTATGCTACAACGGGCGTCGGCTAGTAGCTAAATATAAATATAATATATGTAGCAGTCAAATGAGAGCCATAGTCAAAAGCCAGGCAAAGTTCTCAACCAAAAATCCATCCTATCCATCATCTAGCCCCAAAACAATCAACACAAACTTAAAGTGTTTTCACACTCCTAGTCAAGTTGCTTTGTGACTTATCAGAAGATGATTGGTTAGTTGGTTTCAGTCTCCAGTTAGTTTGGTTGAGTTTCACAAAGCAAACCTTCAGAAGAAGCAAAAGCAACAATAAATGCCTCATGGGTGTGTCATGGACTTCATTCATTGGGCAAAAACAGTTTTCCCCAAGGAAAATGGTTATGAAGTTTGGACAAGAGCCGTGCTTATACACTGACACATTTGCGATGGTTTGTTTACCAAGGAGACCTCTGTGAGTAGAATGTCATTAATCTGCTAACTAGAAGAGAACATGAGCATGCATTACTTCACAGAAATGACACACTTCACCTTGCGACTCTACAGCAAGCTGTGCTGTGGGCACACAGTGATGTGGACAATCAATGCATCAGGTGAATTAAATTTCACTGTATCTTCTTCTTCTTTCGGCTGCTCCCATTAGGGGTTGGCAGAGCGGTCACCTTTTTCCATATCTTTCTGTCCTCTGCATCTTACTTTGTTACACCCACCACCTGCATTTCCTTTCTCACCACATCCATCAACCTTCTCTTAGGCCTTCCTCTTTTCCTCTTTCCTGGCTGCTCTCTATTGTTAACATCCTTTTCCCAATATACTCAACATCTCTCCTCTGCATATGACCAAACCAATGCAATCTCACCTCTTTGACTGTCTCCAAACCGTCCCACCTGAGCTGACTCTCTAATATCCTCATTTCTGATCTTGTCCATCCTTGTCACACCCAATGTTAATCTCTGGTCAGTACCATTATCTCCAACACGTATAACAAAGCTGGCAGCTGACCGTGGGGCTTATCCCCCTTGGAAAATCGAGCATCATCATCAGAGTGTGGAGAGGGATGAAGCGTGATTGTCAGAACAGTAACCCACAACAACCAACTACACGGTCCACTCACAACCCACCACAACCCACTATCATTATAAACAATAGTCACTCACGACACACCAGCAGCAACCTGCAACCCAAAAGTGGTTGAGATACACCATTCTAGAGTGTGTGCTCCAATAACTGAAGAAACACTAGAGAACAAAATCTTGTTGAAATTAGAACATCAGAACATGAGAAAAATCTAGATGAGAACAGGCCATTCAGCCAACAAAGCTCACCAGACCTGTCCACTTAATTCTTCTGCAATAACATCAAGTCAAGTTTTGAGTCTTACTGTCTACCACACTACTTGGTAGCTTATTCCAAGTCTCTATAGTTCTATGTGTAAAGAAATACTTCTTAATGTTTGTGTGAAATTTACCCTTCACAAGTTTCCAAGTGTTCCAGTGTTCATAATTAACTCATTTTAAAATAACAGTCTCGATCCACTGGACTAATCTATACTAATAAAAGGCAAAGCCCTCTCTGACTCACTCACTGACTCACTGACTCATCACTAATTCTCCAACTTCCCGTGTAGGTAGAAGGCTGAAATTTGGCAGGCTCATTCCTTACAGCTTACTTACAAAAGTTGGGCAGGTTTCATTTCGAAATTCTACACGTAATGGTCATAACTGGACCTGTTTTTCTCCATATAATGTAATGGAGTTGAGCTCGATGGCCGTGGGGGGCGGAGTTTTGTGTGACATCATCACGTCTCCCACGTAATCACGTGAACTGACTGTCAACGCATTACGTAGAAAACCAGGAAGAGCTCCAAAAGCGATGAAGAAAACATGCATTATACAATTGAGAAGGCAGCGAAACAATAAGAACCGAGCGACAGACACATACTGTACAACCATATTCATGCCTGCTGCTACTACGGAAACAAAGCACGGTGTAAACCTAAAGTTTAAATTAAGTTCATAGACAGGCTACGCTGGCGTTTCACATGCCCACAGGTAATGCAGAATACAAGTTTAATGAGAGGACGCAGGATATAAACGAGAGTTTTGATCACTTTGTAACTAAGTTAAAATTGTAGGTGAAGGGGTGTGCTTATGCAAATTCCGAGACTGTGTTTGTGGGGGGATTGACAGTTAAGGCGGGTGGGGGAGTCACGTCATCATCTCCCCGCCCATTCATCTCATTTCGCTCTGAGCTGAGCTCATGCTAACGCCGCCTTCCGAAGCAACTTCGTCAGACTGCCACCAAATACTCACAGAAAAATCCACAAGTTAATACACACGCTGTCTCTAGAGTTTCTCCACACTGAATCCTCCAGGCACTACTTACAAAAGGTCACATTGACAATCGTGTTACGTTATTTTAAAAATCTTTCCTTTTCTTAGCACAAGCACAGCTGAGAAGCTTCGATGCATGTGCTCCATAACGCTGCTAAAAATAATGCATTTAATCACACTTTGCATTACAAGCAAAGGGAGCTTTTGTCAATGCATGATTTCCTGGTACACCGATTACATTGATCAGCGCATCCCGATTCATTTTACCCTCGCACCACCTTAGTTTGAGAAGAAGTATGAAAAAATATGAGGTTAACACAGAAAACAGATCACCAATTCAAGCTTTATGAATAATCGATTCGCCATCAATAATTGTTTTGGTAAAGCCATCCTCCTTCCATTTTATAATTTTTCCGCCACTAGCCATGATTAAATGAACGGTAAAAAGTAAGAGCAAAGCGAGGGTGACTTATTTAGGCAGGAATATATATGACAGCAACACTCATGACAATGTCACTCATGTTACGCTATTATTAAAATGTTTCCTTTTCTTTTCATTACTTCTTTAACACACTACTTCTCCGCTGCGAGGCGCGGGTATTTTGAGATATATATATATAATATATGAATGACCTCCAAAGAGCGCTGAGACTTTTGATATCATGAACGTGTCTGCAAAAACTGTGGTCTCCTGCCCAGCAAAAGTCGAGCAGCCAGCGCGTGCATAGCTGTGCCGGCCTTTGAGACGCTGACTGCGCTTCTGCCTTAAGTCAAAGTGAGCACTTTTAATTTTTTTCATCCTCCCCCTGCGCTATAGCCCAGACAAGTGCAAACACGGGACCCCTTTTCTACACCACGGCAAAATAATATTAAGGCGATTCACACTTTCTTTTGCACGCATACGATTATGAGGTCCTCACCTCGGATTATGAAAACACGCACACGAGTGGAGGACTGACAGTGTCATCACAGCTGATTAATGGCAGGGACGTCTCACCAGTCTACACAAGGCGATCATAACGTCAGCGAACACATCTCTCTATACTATATAAAAGAAAAAGGCAACTTTCCTTTCTTTACACCTTTTTTCCTTTTATCCCAAACCAAAGCCTTTCTCTCTTAACACTGCAGAGGACACAAAACTAATTTTCTTTAAATGCCGGTAAGGCACATTACCAGAGGCACAAATTTGAACGTTCACATAGAAAATGTAATTTCTATACCACAGCCGTCGTGTAGCGCCTTTCAAAAGGGATCTACTACTGAGAGATGATCCATATATATTTTAGCTGCTGTTAGTTACTTACCTGTTGTGTTACACAGTCTTTAAAATGTAGTTTACCCGCAACCACTCCAGTAGTGCTCAATGTACCTGTACTTCTTAAAACGTTAATGTTTTACTGTTTAATAACTTATAGACTATATTTTATTATTTCTCCCTTGCACTCAGTGACCAAAGCTATACACACACATATAGACACATACATATATATATATATACATATATATACCTGTGTGTATGTTTGTATGTATGTGTATATATATGTATATAAACCCATTATGACAGCAGCAATCGAAGCTGTGAGAAAACAGTAAAAAGGAGGCGTGTCAGACGTCATGGCTGCCGCCAAATACACAAAACAATTACTTTGACAATCATGTTACGTTATTTTTAAAATGTTTCCTTTTCTTTTTCATAACTTCTTTAACACACGACATCGCTGCGAAGCACAGGTATTTTGCTATATATATATATATATCTATACTAATAAAAGGCAAAGCCCTCACTCACTCACTCACTCACTCACTGACTCATCACTAATTCTCCAACTTCCCGTGTAGGTAGAAGGCTGAAATTTGGTAGGGTTATTCCTTACAGCTTCCTTACAAAAGTTGGGCAGGTTTCATATCGAAATTCTACGCGTAATGGTCATAACTGGAAGCTATTTTGCTCCATATACTATAATGGAGTTGAACTGGATGGCCGTGGGGGGCGGAGTTTCGTGTGACATCATCACGCCTCACACGTAATCACGTGAACTGACTGTCAACGCATTACGTAGAAAACCAGGAAGAGCTCAAAAAAGCGCTGAAGAAAACATGCATTATATAATTGAGAAGGCAGCGAAACAATAAGAAGCGAGCGAGTGACATATACAACCATATTCATGAGTTCTGCTACTTCGGAAACAAAGCACGATGTAAACCTACACTTTTAAGTAAGTTCATAGACAGGCTGCCGCTGGCGTTTGTAATTTAGTGCCTGCCCATATAAGGCCGTCCGTCAGCGCAATCCAATAGCAAACTGCCACGGGTAAATATTCACGGGTGAAGGACTGTGCTTATGGAGAGGAAGATGAGATGGTCAGGGTGGTGTTTGACACAAACTCAGCGAAACTGCGAGAGAAAGTTTTAAGTGCCAGGACTAAGGTAACATTAAATACAGCCATGGACATAGCACGAGATGGCACCAGCACAGCTGGGAACCTTCGATGCATGTACACCGAGTGGCTCACGTGAACTGACGCAGTGCACAGATAAAAGGCAACAGTTCCAAAGAGCGCTGAACAAAAACCGAATTACACAATTGAAAAGGCAGCAAAAAAATATGAAGCGTCTGATACATACAAGCATATTCATAAGTGCAGCTACTGCGGAAAAAAAGCACACGGTGGAAAAAGTCAATGTCCCGCTAAAGGAAGACAGTGTAAAAACCCGTGCATGCAGTGTGTCAGGTCTCAGATAAAGAAGAAGACGAGCTGTTTATTGATGCAGTAAGAAACGAATCGATGAATGAAACCTGTTATCTTTACAACGATTGACAAACACGGAATGTGACTTGAACACAACACATCGTACAAATACGACCCTGATTGAAACAAATAATGATAATCAAATCCTTGATGACAGCAACACTCATAATACTCACAAAACAATTACTGTATATTGACTATCATGTTACGTTATTTTTAAAATGTTCCCTTTTCTTTTTCATAACTTCTTTAACACACTACTTCTCCGCTGCGAAGCACGGGTATTTTGATAGTTCCTTCATAATTTTAAACACTTAAATCAGGACACCTCTTATTTTTTTTTTTTTCCTTAAACTGTAAAGGCTCAGCTCTTTTAATCTTTCTTCATAATTCATCCCCTGTAGTCCTGGAGTCAGCCTAGTCGCTCTTCTCTGGACCTTTTCTAGCGCTGCTATGTGCTCACTAAGATGGGGCTCATCGTCCAGCTGAAGAGGACTTGCATTTAAGTTTTGTTTGACATATACAGCAACCCGACCTCCTTTTCTGTTCTATCTGTTTTTCCTACAAAATGTGTATCCCTCTATATTACACTCATCACTATCATTGTTATTTAGCCAGGTTTCTGTTATTGCTATAAAATCATAATTATGCTCCTCTACCTACAAATCTAACTCACTTGTTTTATTTTTGATACTTCTAGCATTAAGGGAAGCTATTTTTAATGGGTTACTTATTTATGTTTACGTTTAAATATTGGGTTAGAATTTACATTACTATGTATTTTTATTTTTACACTATTGTTTGTTCCTCCGTGTGCAGATCTAAGCCTAGCCTGTCCTAAACTCCCTGCCTCCCATTCCCTAGTTTCAATAATCCTCCACTCACCTACTCATATGTCTCTCCAACACATTGGTGTGTTTAGTGTTCAGCACAGATGTAACCCATTGAGGTGGAATAGGTCCCATCTGTTCCAAAATGTCATCCAATGCCATATAAACCTATACCCTTCAATCCTGCACCAAGATTTGAGCCAGGCGTTAAGCCTTCGAATCTCCTCAGTCTTACATGGACTGGCATGTGGCACAGGCAGAATTTCAGAAAAGACCACCTTGTCAGTTCTGCTCATCAGCCGGGCACCTAACTCTGAATTTGGATCACAGAACTGACAGACTACCCTTATGTATGTCATTTGGACATGGACAATGACAACTGGATCTAACCTCCTTAAGGCCAAGAGTCTATCCACCCTTTGCGGTAGATCTCACACCGTGCACCAGTAAAGCAACACACCATGCAAGATTCTCTGTCTCTGGAGCAAACCTGCAATTCAATACACCTAATGATTGAGTCCCCCAACTATCATTATCTTTCTCTTTTTGGGAATTGTTTTTGAGGTGGCCGGTTGGGGCTCCTCATGACTGTCTACCATCTCAGAATCATCACAGATACTGTCCAGCTCTGCATGGACCTGAAAATGGTTTGAGTCTTCTAATTATGGGGCTAATGCCCCCAGACAGTGTGCACAGTGTGTATAATTTACCTTATACCTTGTGACCATGATCCAGCTATCTCTCCAGCATCACCTCAGGGGTACACACTATCTCTCTATTATAAAAAAGAAATCTTGGAAGGAGACAAGATGTGATTGTCTCAGAAACACACAAGAAATGTAACCATGCCCAGGGCCGGAAGCCCTGTGAGACAAGAGCTTATGCAAAGAGATTTGAAAAGTCCTGGCCACATAACCACGCACACGGTTCAATCATTTCTCAGTTGTGTGAATGCTATTGTCAGACACAATTCTTGTAGAGAGAAAGAAACAATATTCATTCACAGGCAGTTATACGTTGCCTTGTCATGATGTAATTCCAAACACAGAATCCAAATTCAGTGCGATATTGATGAAAAGGTAAAAACGAAAAGAGATTGAATATATGGACATAGGTGATATGACAGAAGTATGCCACGTGAGATGCAGATCATGCGGCACAGCAGCAGCAGCAAGCCAGCAGCTGATCAAGCAAAGAGGAGGTAAAAAAGCGACTGTGTCTCCTTGTGGCGCGTTCAGCATCCCTCATCACAACGTGAGCGTCAGAAAAGCTAAGTGGCTGGTGCGTAGCGCAGGCCTGAGGGGGAGGATTGGGATTGGGGGTTGGCGAGAAAAGCGAGCAGGGAGCGAAGCCCCCCTGTCCCTCTAAAGGACACCTGGGCCAGGCCCCCCAATTCTTTACTACAATGCAGGCCAGACATCTCCTCCTCCAGTTCAGTAACCCAGAGCTTCAGGTGTTGGATCAACTGGAATCTCCGGCAGATGTAGCCCTCATAAGAAGACTGGCTACTCCAGGCCATCATCTAAAAAGTCCAACATCCAACAGGACTTGCATTACACTGGCCTCATTATTAAAATTTGGAGGGTGAGTGGGGGATCTCTACGGAGTACTGTGTGAGCTGCGCACAAACAAAGCACAAAGGGAAAGAGCGAACAAGAGGTGAAACCTATCATCTCATTTGTGCCTTTTCCAGTGGATTTTTCAGCTACTGTAGTAAATCTTGTCCATATTCAGTTTATGGGTAATCTATTATTTTCTTTCTCAACCTCTAAAAGTTTGATTTAAGGGGGCAGGATGTTTGTTAAGGGAGCATTGCCCCCTCTTGCCCCAGCATAGAGCCGGCCCCGTGCCTGATCAACCTAACACTGGTCACCTGCCTACTTAGAACCTCAGAACTCAGAACCTTCTCTTTATTACTTTGAAGTCAACTGCTGTTTTTTTTCTATCAATATTGTTCAGTGTGCCTTGTTGATTTCATTATGCCCTCCCATAAATAGCAGAGGGCAGATTTAAATAGAAAAGGACCAGGAGATCAAACATTATCTGTATAATCACGTAAATGTCAGCACTCTGTGAGTTTAAGGGGGTTCCTAGGTATTTTGTTGTCTTTCTTAGAGTATATTTATTTATCTGACATTGTGGTCAGCAACACAGGGGCGCCGCAGGGGACTGTACTTTCTCTGGTCCTGTTCAATCTATATACATCAGACTTCCAATATGACTCAGAGTCCTGCCACGTGCAAAAAGTCGCTGATGACACTGCTATTGTGGGCTGCATCAGGAGTGGGCAGGAGGAGGAGTACAGGAAGCTAATCAAAGAATTTGTTAAATGTTGTGACTCAAACCACTTACACCTTAACACCAGAAAAACCAAGGAGCTGGTGGTGGATTGTAGGAGGCCCAGGACCCTCATGGACCCTGTGATCATCAGAGGTGACTGTGAGCAGGGGGTGCATACCTATAAATATCTGGGAGTGCAGCTGGATGACAAATTGGACTGGACTGCCAATACTGATGCTCTGTGTAAGAAAGGTCAGAGCAGACTATACTTTCTGAGAAGGTTGGCGTCCTTCAACATCTGCAATAAGATGCTGCAGATGTTCTACCAGACAGTTGTGGCGAGTGCCCTCTTCTACGCGGTGATGTCCTAGGGTGGCAGCATAAAGATGAAAGACGCCACACGCCTGGACAAACTTGTTAAGAATTCAGGCTCTATTGTAGGAGTAAAGTTGGACAGTTTAACATCTGTGGCAGAGCGACGGGCATTAAGCAAACTCCTGTCAATCATGAATAATCCACTGCATCCACTGAACAGTTTCATCTCCAGGCAGAGGAGTAGCTTCAGTGACAGACTTTTGTCACCGTCCTGCTCCACTGACAGACTGAGAAGATCGTTCCTCCCCCACACTATGCGACTTTTCAATTCCACCCGGGGGAGTAAATGCTAACATTACTCAAAGTTATTGTCTGCTTTTTCATTTTTTCATTTTTATTACTATTTAATTTAATAAGGTTTTTTGTATCAGTATACTGCTGCTGGATTATGTGAATTTCCCCTTGGGATTAATAAAGTATCTATCTATCTATCTATTGTGGACGCGGCCCGGACACAGACAGGCGGACATGCTGTTAAAATACCACCACACGTTTATTTACAATATTTACTAATATAATAATGGTCACTTAGACCCAATCCAAAGTCCATAAAGTGCACAAACCCCAAAATGACACTCAGTCCTGGCCACAATGCCTTCTTCTCGGGCCGCCTCCACTCTCTTCTGCCTTGTCCTCCTTCCACCTGACTCTAGCACTCAATGAATGGAGACGGCCCCTTTTAAACAGTCCCCGGATGAGCCCCAGGTGTTCCCGGCTGTCCTCCCGGCAGCTCTCCGGGCGCCGTCCTAATTCTTCCCCCCAGCACTTCCTGGTGTGGCAGAAGTGCTGGGGTAACAGGTCCCCAAGGCATTGGGGCGCCTCCTGGCGGTGACCACGGGCCCCTACAGGGTGGAGCTTCCATGCCCTGTACCTGTGGCCCCCAGAGCAACCAGGAAGGCGGCCCCCACGTGATCCAGGGTGGGCTTAGACCCACTTCCGGTCCCTCACGGCGTCCCGGCCGGGTCATTGCCCCTGGCATCCCTGACACTATCTATCTATCTATTCCAAGGGCAGAACAGCAGGCATAGTGGAGGCACTTAAGCTATGGAGACGCTTTCCAATACACGTCCCTGTTCAGGCCTACTAATTATTTGAGTTTGTATGTTAACTCTTCTTCTTTGTCCCTCATATTATTATATTATTTTTCACATGAGTACCTGTAGAAAAAAAGAATGTGATTATTGTCATGCAAAATTTTATGGTAAAATGCAGGTTTGGCCACAGGTGGTCCTCCATATCATTGACTATGACAAGTGGCCATCAGTCCAAAACACTATCAGAACCACTGCACTAGAGGGAACTTTAAAAACCGCAGCCCTAGAGCCTCTCCACAGTTGTCAGGAATGCAGAAGTGGTTAGCATGTCATACTGGAAGTAACCACTAGCCCGAGCTTAAAAGTTCATTCTAACCATAAAGCAACTAATCTTTGGAATGGGAAGTGAATCAGCGACAAGAGCTCAGGTGGTGGGAACAAGGAAGGAAGTCCTGTTTATCAAGGAGGAGACGCACAATCGAGAGGTAAGTACGGAGTGTTCTTTGGATGTGGACCAGCCACTCCATTTGTATTTGCAGTCTTACTTGTTATTAGTGCATTACATTTTCATTTGACATTGCTTTTCATTGTTATCTTACATTCTCCATTTGTTAACACCTCACCTCTTTGAAATAAAACTACTTTAATGTATAGAATATTTGGCTTTTAATTGTGACCCCTCAATTCTCAGACCTGCTTAATTAATCCAAAACGGGGTCGCAGGAGCTGGAGGCAATCCCAGCAGAGTGCCTTAAAAGACTTTCAAAAGGTAGTTCAATATTCTTTCTTTTGAAATATTTGAGTCTTAATTTGCTCATTCCCTCCAGCTGACACATTTTTATATTTCCAAACACAGACACTGTTATCGGAGGTAAGTCGGTGCACACAACACAGCCATCTAGCCACCTACTTCGCCTGCTTTCTCCAACCCACATTTAGCTGAATGGCAATTCAGTATTCTGCTCTCACTTTTTAGCTGGCTCACGTCGCCTTTCATCTGCTCGTCCTTCTCCTGAGATCTCTCTTGTGAGTTCAGGCCTTGTTCCAGACTCTGGAGGGCTTCCTCTGCAAGCTTCAGCCTCTGTTCCAGTTTAACACGGACCTCAATCTCTGCCTTAAAAAGATAAAAAGTAATGAGGAAAGCGTCTTACAAATTACAATTGATTTAAAAAAAACTTTAAAACTTATCAGAGAAGTAAAAGATGTTACAATGTGGGACGGCATGTCCCTTGGTACTTTCTAAAGCTATTGGCAAGAAAAATTGTAGTGCATGCCAAACCCAGTGCCATCCCTAAGCTTTTGAGTTTCATTACCACAATCCACATAATGCTTCTCGAGGGGTTCACTCTGATCTCTTTTATTCTTGTGAGATCTTGAAATCCTAACTCCAGCAAACTGAGAAGGTATTGAGGTCTGGAAGTACTATTTGGGGTTATAAGGTGGGCTAATAAATTAACTTAAACATTTGTATAAAAACATGGGGCTCTGTTTCCAGTACACTGAATGTCTGTCTGTAAAGCTTCAATATGAAAACCCAGCCGAAATGGAAACATCTAAATCTAAAACTATCAAAGATAACAAACTACGAGGATGAGTCAAGAAGTATTTGTACTTTTGTGATCATTTGGTTTGGGTTGACCGTATAGTTTTATCTACGTACATCTGACAACATGCTGTGTTTTTGCTTACAGTGGTACACACCAGGAAGTGCCACAGGAAGCTCGTCAGAGGGCACCTGGAGCACGTCCGGGTGGACATAAAAGGGTCCGCCTCCCTCCAGTCAGCAGCTGGATTTGGTTGGACGAGGACGAAGTTCAGAGGAAAGAAGTTGAGGCGGCAAAGAAAGGACTTTTGAAGAGCCCAGACTTAAGGGTGTGTAGTGTGGGGGCACTGGGTTGTGTGCGGGACTTTTGTAAATATGGAGAATAAACGTGTGTGGTGTTTTAAACCCTCAGTGTCTGCCTGTCTGTATCGAGGCTGGTCTCCACAATGTATAAAATGCTAAGTGTTGTCCGTCTGTCACGCAAAAACTCATGAACCACTGGGCCTTGAAGCCTGATCTTGGTCTCATTTGAGATGTGTAGAACGTGGTAGAAATGAACAAAAAAAATTAATTATCCTCTACTGGGACAAGTTTGATAAAACCTCTTCGAGTCAGAAACCAAGCATGAGAAAAGCTGTCCATTGAGTCTTTAATTATCTCTTACCGCAAGTGCTGAAGAGGGAGTGCATATCACAGCAGTCTGTTAAAACAGTACAGGTAGGCAACTGAATTTGCATAACAGTGCTGAATAAATGCTTAATGCTACTGTTTAATAAATGCTTTTATAAATGCTATTATACTCTAATTGGTTAAAAGACATGAGGTGCTTTAGCACAGAGCACAACCAGCCTAAAATAAGTCTTTCTCCATTATATATTTGTTCTTTAATATCTCTTGAATTCAGCTCTTATTCTGTCATGTAAACTGTATGTGCCAACTAGCAAGTCTTACTAGGTGCATGAAAGAACATGACAACAGACAGTTTCTTAAACCATCTCCGTGGAACATGCTGCTTGTTTACTTGAATTCAGCAGTCTCTTTATGACATTAGAAAAACAAATACAGTATATATATTTGGAGTACTGTACTGGACCCTTTCCTGGCTGGGATGGCTCTGAGGCAACATCCCTTACAAAGGGATGAATTAATGGATAATGAGGAGGAGTCGTTGCATTCAGGGCAGCTTATCCCCCAGTCTAATAGGTGGCAATGCTGTGCTGGCGTGGACTCAGTATGGACGTCCCGAGAGACAGATGGGAGTTGTAGTTCTGAGGGACAATCCTGGCCTAGGGTGCTACCAGGGGGTGCTGCACGGAGAGGGACTCCCTGTTTCAGGAGGCTCCTGTCTGAGCCAGAAGTGCTTCTGTCAGGCTACGCCCCACTACCCAAAATACTCCCAGGTCTGACATAAAAGTGAGCCGTTCAGCCTCCTCCATTGAGTCACAGTTGGTAGGCAAAAGGCAAAGCTCACCTGGAGGAGGAAAAGGATTGTGGATTAGATAGAAAAGAAGGTATTTTGGTGCAATAAAAATCTTTATTTCACATCTGTGGCTGTTTAGTATGATGTGATTGGGGTTTAGGGGCTCAGTTGCACTCCCTGTCTTTTTCAATATATACTTAGTATCCATCCATTTTCTAACCCGCTGAATCCGAACACAGGGTCACGGGGGTCTGCTGGAGCCAATCCCAGCTAACAGAGGGCACAAGGCAGGAACCAATCCTGGGCAGGGTGCCAACCCACCGCAGGACACATACAAACACACCCACACAAAAAGCACACACTGGGGCCAATTTAGAATCACTAATCCACCTAACTGGCATGTCTTTGGACTGTGGGAGGAAACCAGAGTGCCCGGAGGAAACCCACGCAGACACGGAGGAAACTATATATAATATAATATAATATAATATAATATATATATATATATATGCACAAAACGATATCTGAAAAATCAGAAAATAAACATCAATATGAGCTACTGACATGTGGCTTCGAAATGCTCATATAGTGATACTCAGACACTCTCAGTGTGGAGAAGTAATGCAAATTGCACTTCAGAGACATTTGAAACTTATAAAATGAAAACATTTCTTACAATATTCTAAGGAAATTTATAAATGTGGTACATGGTAGGGCGGCACGGTGGCGCAGTGGTAGTGCTGCTGCCTCGCAGTTAGGAGACCCGGGTTCGCTTCCCAGGTCCTCCCTGCGTGGAGTTTGCATGTTCTCCCCGTGTCTGCGTGGGTTTCCTCCGGGTGCTCCGATTTCCTCTCACAATCCAAAGACATGCAGGTTAGGTGGATTGGCGATTCTAAATTGGCCCCAGTGTGTGCTTGGTGTGTGGGTGTGTTTGTGTGTGTCCTGCGGTGGGTTGGCACCCTGCCCAGGATTGGTTCCTGCCTTGTGCCCTGTGTTGGCTGGGATTGGCTCCAGCAGACCCCCGTGACCCTGTGTTCGGATTCAGCGGGTTAGAAAATGGATGGATGGATGGTACATGGTATGTATCTTCTGGTTCATATTTAACTTTCTTTTTTTTTTTTTTTGTATTTTTATTTCTTAAAGTTACAAAGAAAAACTTTTTCAGGAATATGTTGCCCTGATCCGAGTGGTGCTAGAGGCCATGGCACAGCATGAGAAGTGTTTGAGCTGAGCATGGCAGGATCATCTGGATGTGGCAAAGTCACAGACCACTCAGGAGTGCAGGCCAAACTGGTAAACAACAACCACTCATGACATGCATACCATGGACTCATTAAGATTTCATAGAGCATTTCAGTCATGTTTTTTTTTTCCTCTCGCTTCCTGTAAAATGTCAAATGAAATGAAATCAAAATCTTTATTGTCATTGTAGCAATGAGACATTGTACAATTAACTTTTAGGTGCAATAAAAGGAAAAAAAATAAAAAAACACAATTACTCAAGTTAAAACTAAAATAAAAAGGGAATAAAATAAGTACCAAAATAGTCCATAACAGCAGAACAATGTTTTCCACTCATACATACATCATATTGCACTTGTCCCTTATCCAATGTTAACTTTGAGCTGCATTGTAAACATGAGAGTGGACTCGGTCAGATTGACCACTTAGCAGCATTCAGCATGCTGATGGCTAAAGGATAGAAATTGTTTCTCAGTCTTTATGGATCTGAAACGTCTGCCTGAAGGCAGGTGTTCAAACAATGCATGTCCTGGGTGTGATGGGTCCTGAAGAGACAACAGGAACTATGTACAGGGTGGGCCATTTATATGGATACACCTTAATAAAATGGGAATGGTTGGTGATATTAACTTCCTGTTTGTGGCACATTAGTATATGTGAGGGGGAAAACTTTTCAAGATGGATGGTGACCATGGTGGCCATTTTGAAGTCGGCCATTTTGGATCCAACTTTTGTTTTTTCAATAGGAAGAGGGTCATGTGACACATCAAACTTTTTGGGAATTTCACAAGAAAAACAATGGTGTGCTTGGTTTTAACGTAACTTTATTCTTCCATGAGTTATTTACAAGTTTCTGACCACTTATAAAATGTGTTCAATGTGCTGCCCATTGTGTTGGATTGTCAATCCAACCCTCTTCTCCCACTCTTCACACACTGATAGCAACACCGCAGGAGAAATGCTAGCACAGGCTTCCAGTATCCGTAGTTTCAGGTGCTGCATATCTCGTATCTTCACAGCATAGACAATTACCTTCAAATGACACCAAAGATAAAAGTCTAAGGGGTTCAGATCAGGAGACCTTGGGGGCCATTATACTGGCCCACGATGACCAATCCACTTTCCAGGAAACTGTTCATCTAGGAATGCTCGGACCTGACACCCATAATGTGGTGGTGCACCATCTTGCTGGAAAACCTCAGGGAACGTGCCAGCTTCAGTGCATAAAGAGGGAAACACGTCATCATGTAGCAATTTCGCATATCCAGTGGCCTTGAGGTTTCCATTGATGAAGAATGGCCCCACTATCTTTGTACCCCTAATACCACACCATACCATCAATTTTTTTGTTCCAACAGTCCTGGAGGGATCTATCCAATGTGGGTTAGTGTCACACCAATAGCGGTGGTTTTGTTTGTTAACTTCACCATTCACATAAAAGTTTGCCTCATCACTGAACAAAATCTGCGTAAACTGAGGGTCCTGTTCCAATTTTTGTTTTGCCCATTCTGCAAATTCAATGTGCCGATCTGGGTCATCCTCGTTCAGATGCTGCAGTAGCTGGAGTTTGTAAGGGTGCCATTTGTGAGTAGCTAATATCCGCCGAAGGGATGTTCGACTAATGCCACTCTCCAGTGACATGCGGCGAGTGCTACGCTGTGGGCTCTTGCTGAATGAAGCTAGGACAGCCACTGATGTTTCTTCATTAGTGACAGTTTTCATGCGTCCACATTTTGGCAAATCCAACACTGAACCAGTTTCACGAAACTTAGCAAGCAGTTTGCTAACTGTAGCATGGGAGATGGGTGGTCTCGTAGGGTGTCTTGCATTGAAATCTGCTGCAATGACCCGGTTACTGCGTTCACCAGACATCAACACAATTTCTATCCGCTCCTCACGTGTTAACCTCTGCGACATGTCAATGGCTGTAAACAAAGAGAAACTTGTAAATAACTCATGAAAGAATAAAGTTGAGTTAAAACAAAGCACACCATTGTTTTTCTTGTGAAATTCCCAATAAGTTTGATGTGTCATATGACCCTCTTCCTATTGAAAAAACAAAAGTTGGATCCAAAATGGCCAACTTCAAAATGGCCACCATGGTCACCATCCATCTTGAAAAGTTTTCCCCCTCACATATACTAATGTGTCACAAACAGGAAGTTAATATCACCAACCATTCCCATTTTATTAAGGTGTATCCATATAAATGGCCCACCCTGTAGTTCTTCTAGTGAGGGGAGAGGACAGCCGACTATCCGCTGGGCGACCTTAATGACCCTGTAGAGCTCTTTCTTCTGTGCTACTGTGCAGCTGGAGAACCACACACAGAGACAGTAGACCAGGATGCTCTCTACTGTACAGCGGTAAAAGGACACCAGCAGTTTCTCAGGGATGTTGTTCTTTCTGAGAACCCTCAGGAAGTAAAGTCTCTTTTGGACCTTCTGTACTACCTCAGCAGTGTGTGTTCCGCAGGTCAAATCCTCCCTAATGGTGACTCCCAAGAAGTGGAAGTCTGGAACCCTCTCCACACAGTCCCCATTGATGATAAGTGGCTGGATGTTGTCTGCCTTCTTCCTGAAGTCCACGATGAACTCCTTGGTCTTGGCTATATTTCGGAACATAAGTTGTTATTCCTACACCACGTTTCCAGCCGCTCCACCTCATCCCTGTAGGTGGACTCACCCCCCGAGAGATGAGCCCTACTACCGTGGTATTGTCAGAGAACTTAACAATGGTGATACTGTAGTGGGCAGGAATGCAATCATGGGTGTAGAGGGTATAGAGCAGGGGGCTCAGCACACAGCCCTGTGGGGAGCCAGTGCTGAGACTGATGGGTGTGGAGAAGTAGGGGCCCACTCTAACCCTCTGAGTGCGATCACTCAGGAAGTCCTTGATCCAAAGGCAAGTGGAGTATGGAAGTCCTATGTCTGACAGTTTGGTCACCAGTCAGTGGGGTAAGATGGTATTAAAGGCAGAGCTGAAGTCTATGAAGAGCAGCAGTGCGTAGCTCCCCTGCTGTTCCAGATGGGACAGAAAAGCATGGAGAACAGTGGCCACTGCGTCCTCCGTAGCCCTGTTTGCTCTGTAGGCAACTGGTGCGGATCAAACATGGGAGGAATGAATAACATGATGTGCTTCCTGATGAGCTTCTCGAAGCACTTCATAACCACAGGGGTCTGTGCAACTGGCCTATAGTCATTAAGACTGGTGATGGTCTGTTTCTTGGCCAGAAGCACTATGACAGAGGATTTCAGGCAGGATGGCACAGTGGACTGAGACAGAGACTGGTTGAATATCCTGGTGAAGACCCCAGCCAATTGGTCTGCACAGTCTGTCAGCATGAATTCTGAGATGCCATCAGGTCCAGCTGCCTTCCATGGGTTGACAGCCCGCAGCGTGGTCTCACCTCATCCTCCCCCACTGTGAATATGGGGTTGTTGCTGGTATCTGGATGGGGTCTGGCTGTCTCTGGTGGATCCACTTCAAACCGGGCAAAGTAGTGGTTCAGTTCCTCAGCCAGCGATAAATCATCTCCCACAGCTCAGGGACTGGTCCTGTAGTTGGTCATATGCTGGACACCCATCCACACTTGCCTGCTGTTGTTGCTATCCAGGTATTCCTCGATCTTCCTTTTATAGTCTGACTTGGCCTCTCGGTTGCCCCTCTTTAGGTTGGCACGGGCTGTGCTGTAGAGGACCTTGTCACCAGACCTGAAGGCAGTGTTCCTCTCTTTCAGCAGCCTCTGGACTTCCCTGGTCAACCTAGGTTTCTATTGGGGTAGACCCAGATATGTGTATTCACTGTGACAGTGTCTGTGCAGTTCTTAATATAATACAGTACGCTGTCACTAAACACTTCAAGGTCTGGGTGTTCAAAGATTCAAAGATGTCCCAGTTGGTCCTACTGAAACAGTCCTGCAGCTGCTGAGAAGCTCCATCTGTCCAGGTTTTAACTGTCCTTGTGCTGTTAGGGGCAGTTTTCCTGATTGGAATGTATGCCGGTGTTAAAAACTGTGATGTATGGTCAGAGTGGCCCAGGTGAGGTAGCGGTGTAGCCCTGTAGCCCTGTTTAATGTTTGTGTAGACTTTATCCAATGTGTTACCTCCTCTGGTGGCTTACTTGACGTGCTGATGGAATTTAGGGAGCACAGGTTTTAAATCCACATGGTTAAAGTTCCCAGCAACGATATACACAGCATCAGGGTGCTTGGTCAGCTGACTGCTAATACTGTGGTGTAAAAGTTCAATAGTTGAGTTTGCATTAGGGTGTGGTGCTATGGAAACAGCGGTAATCAAGACCACAGTAAACTCTCTAGGGAGATATATGGGTCTGCATCTGGTCAGGTTTGGGGAGTACTGACTGCAAATGCAGGGCATCCATAATCTGGACTCTCACACACATAGGATGACACCAAAGTCCAATGACGTTCACCCACCTTGAGTTCTGCCTCAGTCTTTCGCTTCTCTACTGTCAGTTCAGATAAGGAGAGCTGCAGGGCTCGGGACTGTGAGGAATAAAACTCTCGCTCTGCCTGCAAAGCTCGGGCACGCTCCTCATTCTCCTGTAGCCTGCAGAATGAAAGAAACATTAATGAAGAAAAAAAAACCATGGAGAACATATGAGGAAGCAAGCAAGGTCAAAAATGAATTTTGCATCACCTGCTTGACAACAGTCACAGCACCAACACTCTTATTCCATTGGCAGTGAGGGTCAAGAGACACAATGGGGTGTGTGACAGGAGTGACAGGTGCTGGGACTGAAAGAAATAAATTGTCTGCCAGTATCCTCATCTTAAAGAGACACAAAAAACAGAGGGATTGGATGTGAAACACAAGCAAATTAAATGGAAAACGTAAAAACTGGAGACAAGAACATGAGAATATTTGAACATGTGAGACAAGAACAAGCCATTCAGTCCAACAAGCTTGTTCATCCTATTCATCTCAGTTGTCCAAAATAACATCAAGTCGAGATTTGAACGTCCCTCATGTTCTACTCTCTACAACACCACTTGGTCATTTTTTTTATGTGTCTGTGGTTATTGGCATAAAGGAAAAAACTTGACAAGTTTCCATCTATGTCCCAGTGTTCTTGCTAAAGAAGTTATTTTAAAGTAACATCGGGGATCCACTATACTAATTCCTTCTATAATTTTTAAACACTCATCTCACTTCTTAATCTCCATTTGCTAATCTGAAAAGGCTGAGCTCCTTCAGTCTCTTCTCATAGCTCATACCTCCGCCTAGTCACTCTTCTCTGTGCTGCTTTGCCTTTTTTATAATATGGAGGCCAAAACAGCACACAGTAAACCAGGTGAGACGTTACTACTACACTGTACAACTTAAATATAGCCTCCCTTGATTTATACTCCAATCATTGTGATATATAAGCAAATATCCTGTCAGACTTCTTAATGGCTTCTGAGAACTGCCTTAAGGTTGAATGTGACAAGACCATTATGACACTATGATTGACTCCCAGGCTCTTCTGCAAATGTGTACTTTCAAATTTCAGACCTTTCACAGTGTATTCAAATATAACATTACTATTTCCTACATGTAATGCTTTACATTAACTTACATTAAACCTTATCTGCCACCAATCTGCCCAATCCTGTATGCTGTCCAGGTCCCCCTGTAACAGTTTAACTAATTCTTCATTACCTGGCCTCTCATTCCTAACCTCTCTCTCTCTCACACACATAATTTGGTATCATCTGCAAACTTAACCAGCTTACTGATTATATTCTTGTCAGATCTTTTATGGATGTTAAAAATACAGCAGCAGTGGCCCCAGCACTTATCTCTGAGGAACGCCACTTTTAACATTACCTAATTCTTATAAGGTTCTCCTCACCATAACCCTTTGCTTTCTGTGTTTCAGCCATTTTGTAAGCACTTACAAACCGTATCCTGAATTCCCACTTCTTTTAGTTTAAAGTCCAACCTTTGATGTGGTGCCTTATCAAAAGCCTTCTGGAAAATGTGATAAGTAATATCATCATCTGTACCTCTCTGATTGTATTGTTTTGTTGCTTCCTCATAGAATTCCAGCATATTAGTGGTAATGTGAAAAACTACCTTCCTTGTCTGAACCCGTGTCGAGTATTTGCCAGCACTCCTGTTCGAGGCATGTGCTGCTTGATCATTTTCTTAATAATTCCTTCCATTAATTTCCCTGTGACACACATTAGGCTTACTGGCCTACAGTGGCTTGGATAAGCCTGATCAACTTTTTTATATAATGGTATAATATATCAGTCACTGATTACATCTTAAAACTCCTATTTGTGTGCTCAGATACATAGAATTCCTACTCATTTCTTTTATCCTTAATAGTTCTAGCATTAATGCAAGCAATTTTAATGTATTACCTACCTAACTTAGGTCTTTAACGTTATACTAGAACTTTATATTTGATATTCCACTACTGCTTGTTCCTCATGTGAAGTTCTAAAACTGGCTGGTCCTAAACTCCTTGTCCACCATCCTGACTAATCCCCCTCACAAGCCTCCAAACACATTGGCTGAAACTCAGAACTAATGGCTTAACTAACTGTACTGTACCAGGAAAAACTGATCAAGCAATGTGCTTTCTCTAGAATTCTTCTTTCTAAACAATATGATTTTCATCCAAAATATCCATTCATCCATCCATTATCCAACCCGCTATATCCTAACCACAGGGTAACGGGGGTTTGCTGGAGCCAATCCCAGCCAACACAGGGTGCAAGGCAGGAAACAAACCCGGGGTAGGGCGCCAGCACACCGCAGGGCACACACACACACACCAAGCACAAACTAGGGACAATTTAGGATCGCCAATTCACCTAACCCGCATGTCTTTGGACTGTGGGAGGAAACCAGAGAATCTGGAGGAAACCCACGCAGATACGGGGAGAACCATCAAAAACATGAGTTCATAAAATGATTAACAGTTCACAGAAACAATCACCGGTGCATATATAGTGTACTGTTTTGAAGTTCATTTGAAATACATTCCAAATGTAAATGTACAATATGTTTCATATAAAACACAGATCTCCATACTGTATATATTACACACACCTCTTTAGAATACGATATTGATAAAATGCAGTGTCTCTTAACTTGTTTAGTTTTCAGCCTGGAAATAGCCTTTAACCTTTTATTTTCCTATACTGTAACACTGAGGTACTATATAATATGCCTATGATCTGCTCCTCACAACTGAGAGGGCATGGCGGATGTTTGCCAATTGGCTACCAACCACAAGCATTACTTGGTAGGTGACCACCCAAATAATCAGATTGCGATTCAGACATGCGTGCAGCTGATGAGCCGCAATTAGGACGAAATGTGTGTTGTGTACTTTGACTTATCTGATAGGTACACTATAGAATTTATATAGTGCATATACACACATATATTTATATATATATATATATACAGTATACATTGTATCCGGAAAGTATTCACAGCACATCACTTTTTCCACCACATTTTGTTATGTTACAGCCTAATTCCAAAATGGATTAAATTATTTTTTTCCTCAGAATTCTACACACAACACCCCATAATGACAACGTGAAAAAAGTTTACTTGAGATTTTTGCAAATTTATTAAAAATAAAAAAATTGAGAAAGCACATGTACATAAGTATTCACAGCCTTTGCCATGAAGCTCAGAATTGAGCTCAGGTGCATCCTGTTTCCCCTGATCATCCTTGAGATGTTTCTTCAGCTTAATTGAAGTCCACCTGTGGTAAATTCAGTTGATTAGACATGATTTGGAAAGGCACACACCTGTCTATATAAGGTCTCACAGCTGACAGTTCATGTCAGAGCACAAACCAAGCATGAAGTCAAAGGAATTGTAGACCTCCAAGACAGGATTGTCTCGAGGCACAAATCTGGGGAAGGTTACAGAAAAATTTCTGCTGCTTTGAAGGTCCTAATGAGCACAGTGGCCTCCATCATCTGTAAGTGGAAGAAGTTCGAAACCACCAGGACTCTTCCTAGAGCTGGCCGGCCATCTAAACTGAGCGATCAGGGGAGAAGGGCCTTAGTCAGGGAGGTGACCAAGAACCCGATGGTCACTCTGTCAGAGCTCCAGAGGTACTCTGTGGAGAGAGGAGAACCTTCCAGAAGGACAACTATCTCTGCCGCAATCCACCAATCAGGCCTGTATGGTAGAGTGGCCAGACGGAAGCCACTCCTTAGTAAAAGGCACATGGCAGCCCGCCTGGAGTTTGGCAAAAGGCACCTGAAGGACTCTTAGACCATGAGAAACAAAATTCTCTGGTCTGATGAGACAAAGATTGAACTCTTTGGTGTGAATGCCAGGCGTAACATTTGGAGGAAACCACGCATCGCTCATCACCAGGCCAATACCATCCCTACAGTGAAGCAAGGTGGTGGCAACATCATGCTGTGTGAATGTTTTTCAGCAGCAGGAGCTGGGAGACTAGTCAGGATAAAGGGAAAGATGACTGCAGCAATGTACAGAGACATCCTGGATGAAATCCTGCTCCAGAGCGTTCTTGACCTCAGACTGGGGCGACAGTTCATCTTTCAGCAGGACAATGACCCTAAGCACACAGCAAAGATATCAAAGGAGTGGCTTCAGGACAACTCCGTGAATGTCCTTGAGTGGCCCAGCCAGAGCCCAGACTTGAATCTAATAGAACATCTCTGGAGAGATCTTAAAATGGCTGTGCACCAACGCTTCCCATCCAACCTGATGGAGCTTGAGAGGTGCTGCAAAGAGGAATGGGCGAAACTGGCCAAGGATAGGGGTGCCAAGCTTGTGGCATCATATTCAAAAAGACTTGAGGCTGTAATTGCTGCCAAAGGTGCATCGACAAAAGTATTGAGCAAAGGCTGTGAATACGTATGTACATGTGATTTCTCAGTTTTTAAATTTTTAATACATTTGCAAAAACCTGAAGTAAACTTTTTTCACATTGTCATTATGGGGTGTTGTGTGTAGAATTCTGAGGAAAAAATGAATTTAATCCATTTTGGAATAAGGCTGTAACATAACAAAATGTGGTAAAGTGATGTGCTGTGAATACTTTCCGGATGCCCTGTATATGTGCATGTATGGAGGTGAGGTCTGTGATACGGTTTGCATATTTGTAGCTAGAAATCCACAAAAGATGAAAAGGAGTCACATATCATAAAACAATTTTTTATTTCTAATCTTTCGATTCCTACCAGGAATCATCATCACAGGAACATGATTAGACTTACAGGAACCCAAGGTAATCTTTAGCAAATAAGGAGGGGTGGATAATTGAACTTGGGGTTGATGAGGTGGGGTTTGGAGGGTGTTGGTCACAAAGTCTTATTTATTATTTGTATGTTCTTCTTTTCAAGCCTGCATATGTTGTGTTCATGTCCATAATTGTATGTATATTGTCACACACATGTGAGTAGGGGGCATCTTCATGGCTTCTGTTCCAGGTTGGCACTATCATTTACATCTTTCTCCATTTTTTGCTCTCTTGTTTCCATAAGAAGCTCAGCCCCTTCCAGTCATGGCGTATTTAACATCCACCCTCACTGGAAGACCCCCATCACTTCAAGAATCACGTCTGAATGAGTGCATTTACAGGCACATGCAAAGCCAGGATAAGATGAGGAACTCGGTTAAGGCAGACTTCTGGTTTCTTAAAAACCCTCTTTTTACAGACGCAAGACCGGCTATGGAGTTTTCCTTTGGGGAAAAAAAAGCTTCAGCGTCATTAAATTGCACAAAAAAGAGATAGATATCCTCATCGGCCACTCTGAATGTGAAAACAAGTGTGGAGTGTGTGTCTCCAGAGTGGTGTGGGGTATAATACTTTTAAAAGTAAATTAGTTACATTGCTCATTTCTTATAAAAACGTAATTAAATTTGTTATGTGGCTACTTATTATAAAACGGAAAGTGTAAACAGCACATTACTTTTGTATTAGTTTTGTGAAAACTGCACATTTGCCTGGCCAGCATTTGCCATTAAATCCTAAACCCCTATACGAACCTTCACGACACCGACCAGACACATACGTTTCTTGTGTTTTATAAAAACGTTTTAAATCACATCCAATCTCCTTTTAACATCTCTGACCTGTGGCCCTGATGATTTATGGTTTCAACGTATTAACAGCAAATAGCTGTATGAAAACTAAAGTGACACTTTATTAATATGCTTCTGTTACCAGATTGCATGCAGCTCTTACCCCCAACACTGCTCCTGAGATTGTGCTGCTGAGCTTTAGCGCAACATAAATGTAAAGATTTCTGAAATATTGAGAAAGAACATTTAACCAGGAAAAGGAATACTGCAATCACATCAGCATTTGCCTAAGAAAATTGAGTTTTGTGGAAACTCCCACCGTTTTGCTGGATGCGTGTGCAGAGCTAACAGAGTGCAACAGAATACGAAATCCATAACTGTAGCCTGGTTAAGGGTTTACATGGCCACATAACCAGGTTACTTACAAAGAGATGTCCACGTGTTAATCAGGTTTTTCAGAGACCAGCATCCTGGTTTCTCAAACCTGAATACGGGTATACAGTACATGGCATTTTAGACAGCGAGTTTCTGTGAATGACTGGATCAGAAAAGCACAGGTAAACACACTGACTAAAAGAACATAACCTCCACTATACAGCCTGAAATTTGTTTCAACTTTTTGATTCATTTTGTGATGTTTCCAGCATTCCAGTTAAAAGGGGATTCACATTGTGGTGCCACAACACTTCATCTTTGTTTCTCTATTTATTACATTTTTTATTTATTACATATTTAATATTTGTCTACCATTTTGACATTGCTAGCATTCTCACCTGTCATCTACACTACTTCTTCATTAAGGTCTCTGCTGTCATGCTGTCGTATTTGTGTCTGATTGGATTCCATAATCGCTGGACTCATTGCAGGACTGGGTAAAATAAATTAATGTATGGACTACAGAAAGCTTCTACAGTAGTGGGGCTGGGGGGAATTGGGGATCACAGACAGTTTTGCAGGGTCCTTGTATTCTTACAGGAGACAGCACCAGTGGCAGTATTCAATGAGGTTATAAGGATAATTGAACATCCTTAGATTATTTCGATTGTGTGTGTCCGTGCTCAATATAAACAACTAAAGCTTTCTGCAACAATAGCGAGGAATCTGTGCTCCTGGCAGAGTTTTGGTCTTAGACTTATCTTCAAGTCTTCAGTTCTTCAATGTGACCAGTTATCAACTGTGGTATTTGACTGTTTATTCGGTGCATACTTTGTTACTGACTGAAACTGTATTATGACCCTACCATTTCACACCTCCTCTTTGTTTCACTTCAACGTAAGCCTCCCAATAAAATGAAAAGGCACGACAGTCTTAGCAGCAACCAACAGAAACGATCTCGCCAGGCTACATACTCACACCAGCGCACAGAAGCAGAAACATTTACATGACGTCAGACCAACCAGCACAGGTAAGATACCTTAGAACAACAAAGACGATGTATAACAAACCACAGAGCGACATTATCCGAAGATCAGTGGCACCAAGTTGAATTACACACACAATCTTTCTGAAGAGCAGCGGCAAACTGCCAGACAACAAGAAATATTACGACAGAAAAACTACAGGGATTCTATAACATTGACAACTCAAACATGATATTCCATTTATATTACGGTGTAGGCAATTCCCTGCTCATTTAGCATATTGTATTTCTATCACCAAGTCACAAGAACAACCGTTCAATAACGTTGGAGTTTATTTGCCAGGCCCTGTTTTTACCCATGGCCAGTTGTACACTTCATTTTCCAGAGTTTCATCAAAACCCTGGTTAAACCTACAGGTACTTGCGGGTTACACACAGAGAAATATTTTCACTGACAATAACGTTTATGCAACAAATTGCTTTTCCTGACAATTATTATAGATGTCGGTATACTACATTACGTGACGGCTACATTTCACACACGTGCCCCACGTTTCCCTTTTTATCCAATATGTTCTGTTCATGTTACACTTTGTATTGTAAATATTCCTGCTATTGTAAGTGACTCTGATTACATCCCATACTAATCATTGGACTATTCTAATATCCTCTCTCAAGTCACTACTTATTAAAATAATCACCTTTCTTACTGTAACGTGTGATGTTCTTCTCTCCCTCATCATCATTTCATTAACGCTTTTATTTTTGCAAAATTTTCACAAGCACGATTTGCTAGTTGATTTTAAATTGCTACAAATCATGACGCTGTAATGGCACTTATTATAGATAGGCAGGTGTACAATTTTGTTGGCTTTTGTAAAAAGTAAGGATTTGCTTTGAAAAAAATGTTGTGCCATCAGTTCATTTCAGAGTTCTTGTCACATGTACAGTACACAGTCTGTGTGCACGTTTGACCAACCCAAAGTGAGGCTGCCACAATCTCACTTGGCTGGTTATATATAATGCGACATTACTAAATAATAAGTAGTATTATTATTTCATATACAGTTTTGTGAAATTGATAATAAACTTTGTTTTGTATACAATTTGACAACTGCAAAAGGGGACATCTTGCCTGAAGAAGGGGCCTAAGGTGCCTCGAAAGCCTGCATATTGTAATCTCTTTAGTTAGCCAATAAAAGGGGTAATTTTGCTCAATTTCTCACTATTACTATATTACTCTACCAAGACAAAACAGAGCCCCTTTAAATATGTATGTTTCTCAGAAAACAGAAAACTGGATGTGTGATATACTGTATGGCTGCTTATCCCGGCCAATACCCCCACACCGCTAGATGGAGTCCTCCCTGCAACATGGAGGTGCCCCGAATTCCAGCTTCACAGTCCTGCTGGATACCATGGGAGCCACCAGGGGACACTGCAGGGAGGCACAAGTGTTTTCATTATAGCCCGGAAGTACTTCCTAATCACGGGGATGGAAGGAATGAAGTACTTCCGGGTTGAAGAAAATAAGATGTTTTCATCTGACCCGGAAGTGCTATGAAATCACATGAACTGAAGGACAGAAGCACTTCCGGGTCAATGAATATAAAAGGACTGTGGGAAACCCCAGCAGACTGAGCCGGAGTTTGGAGGAAGTGTGACGGAGCTGCTGGGTGGGGAGGAGGATTGTTTATTATTGTTGTGATTATTGATTTATTATTGTGTATCGTTGAGATGGAGGTACTTTGTGCACATTATTGTAATAATAAATTAATTATTGGGGCTTTTACCTGGTGTTTGGACATATTGTCTGCGTGGTTCAAGGGTCAACAGGAACCCCTGCTGCCACAACAGAAAAAAACTCTCTGTTGGAAGTCCAATATGGTTAAACACAAACAGCAATGGGGAAAAAAAATGACATACTCTTAGACAAAAGCTGTGATCCAGTGAGTAAATTGTGTCACACACGTGCGATTAGGAGGCAGTCAAAGAGCCTAAAGGTGAGTGAAACATCGCAAGATAAGGGGTTGTCACGGGGTGCTTACCTGAACTCTCTTTTAACAACAGAAACCAAGAAGAAAAATAATCCCGCAACCTCCGGGTTCCAAAATGGCCACGATGACGTCACTTCCGGCCATCCTTGATGACGTCACTTCCAGCACCCAATAATCACCTCACTTCCTGCTGCAGCATCACAACATGCCCACCATTTCCTGCCACATGTTTTTCTCTGCTATATAACCGCCATTTTGTCACAGTAAAAATGTTCATTGTAATTCCAAACTTTGAATCGCTTCTTTTTCTTATTGTCTGGACGACAATATACGGGGACGGTCCCCAAAACTTTGTCTTTGTGAAGGATTTATTCTACCACAACTGTTATCGAACGCAGCAGAGAAGAACATTTTTACCAGCACATATCTTACCGCTCTTCTGCCTGAAGTTTCTCCTTCAGCAGTCTGTTCATCTTCTCCTCAATCTGCCTCAAATTTCCATGCAGATTTCCATTTCCAACCACATGACTGGGATCTGTCAAATGCTGCCGGTCCTGCTGCTCATCGGTCTGTTTTAGCAGGTCCAATGTCCGCTGCTTTTCTAGAGAGAGGTCCTGTAACACGTAAAAGAGTCTGCTTAGGCATACGGGCCTAATGTCAGAATGACAGCATGTAAAGTAAAGGCCAAAGCGTGGCTCATGAGAAAGGCACCTTGCTCTGCTTTCAGATACTGTATTAGCCTTTGTCAAATTCATATCCACTGCTCTTCATATGAGAAGTAATGAAGAGCCGTCCAAGGGTCAGCACACTGGGAAGGATGGGAGCAGGTCTCACCCGTAATACATTCTGCACGTCCCATGCACATCAAATGGTCTTTCAATTCTGGTTATTGCAACTTCTATGGCAGTTAGAAAGACGGGCACAAACTGACTGCATGCATTATAGTTGGTGACCTGAATTTTCAAAATGATTTGTCTCACCTATAATAATAGTGGCACTAATACATTATTTCCCCTCATCAAGCAGCACTCAACACCCCAGAATGACAAAATGAAAACAGAATATGAGGAAATTTTGCAGATGTATTAAAAAAAAAATGGAAATATCAAAATGACACAAGCGTTCAGACCCTTTACTCAGTACTTTGTTGAAGCCCACTTTTGGCAAACTACAGCTGTAACATTTGTAACATATCCTAATATTTTTAGATTCTTCTAATAAAGGCATCCACATTCTATATGATTATAATTAATGGAAGGGTGGAGTGGTGTGTGAGAATGAATTGTTCCAGGAATCTCCATGTTCTGAGAAGGCATTATTATCGATAGACTTAAAGAACATTGACAGACGAATTCCGGTTATGAAAGTATCCAGCCAGTCTGCCAAAGCCCAGAAACAAGGAATCCTTAGATGAAAAAAACTGAATCAAGCACTCTGGGCGAGTGCCTCTGACCATCTGATGAGGGGGTATGCCATCCTCTAAAGTGTTTCACTTTCCACAGAGCACAGGGAAGCGAGATGAAACACCAGAGTGGGGTGTCAGTGATGTATCCACAGTGGCTGAAACGTTAAACAGTAGGTTTGGGCAGAACTTTAAACAATGCCCGAGAAACATGAAACCGCCTCACAATCCTTTCAGGATATCTCCTGTTTACACCTGTGGTATAGCGGGTCCACAGCTCACTGAGTAAAGGCCATTTTTAAATAAATAATCGACACGCTCGCGGCTTAGCGAGGGGACGTTGGGCCATAGGGTGTGGGCGTTTCTCACCGAGTGCACAGGTGAGGAACTGCCCACAGGCACATTCGTGATTGTCCCATGGCTAATGCTGCAGCTGCTGTGGCCCTCGTCATTTTAAAAGAAGCGCGAGTTGGTTGTGAGAGGTGGAAAAATGGAGTGAGGAGAAAAAAAGAGATGAGGAAAAGAGGACGGAGGTTACAGGGAGCGAGGAAGCAGGCGGTGCGTGCGTGTGGTGAGCGCGCGATCGAGCGCTCGAGGGCAGCTGTGAGGAAGCTGGGTGTAAGGCCGTCACCCGGGTGTTTGAGTGGATGTTGCTCCCGCTGAGCGACCATGTAGTGGGAGTGACCTGGTGAAAGCGATGAGCCGCAGAAGGCTGCGGAAAGGCAGCGGAAGTCGGGAGGCTTGGTGGTGGAGTCCCCAATGTGTGCGTCCTGGCCATTGGGGTAATCAAGTCTCGGGGACTGGGATGAGAGCCAAACCGAAGCCAGGGATCGGGAGGTCTCCAGTCTCGAGTGTGTAGAGGAGGGCAGCTGCAGAGAGCGTCTTGCCTGCTGCTAAGCCCAAATGGGATAAGCAGGTGAGACGCTAACAGAAAAGAAGCACCGAGCTTGTTTGTTGTTTTTAAGACTGCTTCCATGAGAAGATTTTAACCTCTGGTTTTTAAGGATTGTTTTTTTCTATTTATTGGTTTTACCTCCATGTTCTTTTATTGGATTATTTATTTAAAGAACTTTGAGAACTGCACTATTTATTTGAACACCTGTTTTGTTGACTGTTTTAAATAAAAGCACTATTGCACTTTTTGCACCACCCCTTGCTCAATTGTTTATTTGCCTCCATTGACTAGCTCACTCGGTTTCATTATCGACGGTGTTGGGTTCAAGTGCTTCCAAACATCAAAGGGAGTGTGGAGCCAGAACCCACATCGTCACAACACCTTAGGAGAGGAAAACCCATTCAGTCAGTTTGCTCTGTTTTTTACTTTAAGTGAAGATGACTGCAATTGAGGAAGGCTGTTAAGGCAAGGCCCCAATGGGGATGTAGTGTTTTTGACTTTTGAGATATATGCACATTTTCTTTTTATTTTGTAGTAAATAACTTTGTATTTTGGTTGTCATAAACTTGCAAATGATAACTAAGCGGAGACAGTGTTCACGGGCCTGCCAGTAACTTATAACAATATCACAACTGAGTCTGTCAGTGCAGTCTGACCTTTGTGTGATTCACTGTGTCAGTCAGCAGAGGCTGAAAGGGACCCAGCAGCGGAGTAAACTGAGCTGCCTAATGTGACTTTAGTTTATGGGGAGATGAAGCATAGCCCAGCGCCACAGAAGACAATGCAGGAACCAACAATGAAGGAGGCACCAAACCACCACCACATAAATGCCACCAAGAAGATACAGTATATGCAGTTACATTCATTTGTTATATATGTATGTGTGTGTGCATAAAAAAGGCAACAAACAAACATAACCTTATAAAAGAAAATTTCAAAGAATAAATATAGGAGATAAAAAAGAATGATAGAGGTAGTACTAATTTAACTTACATCTGTAAAATATTCTAGTGATCTGCCCTCATTAATGTAGCAAAATGAAAGCAGAAAGAAATTGTGTAAAAGATTCCAGTAACAGCTATAAAGGCAGCATTATGGCCTTCTAGGACCTGAGACCCCAGCTATCAGATCATCAGTGGGCTTCACTGCTATGAGTGCCTCCTCTATGAGCTATTTTTTACTACCTATCATTTCTTTTTATTTAAAATTTGTTCCATTAGTTTATGGAGTTTATTGTATACACCATCTGTTGGAAAGACAAATGAAATGCATTTTAATAGAACATGCAACAAATGCCTTGGAACACACGAGTCGAGAATGACACCCTTGAGTGAGTGTGTTGAGTGGCGTCGTAGTAAAGCTGGAATGGAGTTCCACTCCTTTGAATTCATTTCAATTAGATGTCTAGGATTTAATTCTAAGTGCAGAAGTGCCAAACGGTCCACAATTTATTTATATATTGTCACACATGTGCCAGTAGGAGGCAGCTAAAGGGCTTGAGTAATTGTAATACCACATCAGACCAGGGGGTGGCAGGGTGCGCGGACTGGCTTTCTCAGTTCCTTGCAGACCATCCCTGGGAAATCCCACCAGGTCCCAGCGCCTTTGATGATGTCACTTTCAGTCCCCGTGCCTTGGACGACATCACTTCCGGTCCCGAAAACAGCACTTCTGGTTCTGGCACCTTGGACGACATCACTTTCCCTACAGGCCTTTAAAGCCGCCTTCTTGCTTCCAGTCAAACAGTTCTGTTTTGGACTCAGTTTTGTGAACATCTCTATTTAATTATTAAACCTTTTGCAACCAGAATGTATTATACGGGTGGCTGCCCCAAACATTTATGATGTCTGGAGTGTATTTTTTATCACAATATATTTTTGTATCTCATCCCATATTTGAGTTCTCTGGACAGGCGCTACAATTACATCCTCAGTAAATCCACTTTCACCTCCATGCTCTCCAAATGAAATTTTATGAAATGATACCGATGATCATTTGGATTATTAATGAGTTGCAGGAAATGCATCTAGATGGCAATATTATTTTTTTTACTGGGCTAGCAGAGTAGAGATTAACTGCTGCTAATCATTTTTCTGAGCAGCTTCAAGAGTAAGACTATGGGAATTCACAAAAACAGAATTGACATAACAGCAAATAAAAGACAATAAAGGCCATGTCACATTACACAATCTTTCCAGCAATTTTCAGTCATAGCCTTCATTCACATAAACTTAGCAGTCATTAGCAAGCTCCAGTGAAGTCAGTCACGTAATTTGACATGCCCAGTTACCCGTCCCAACCACGACTTGTCCCTCAAATAGATTTGCTTTTGTCTTTAGTGGTAGGGGTGGCTCTATGTGCATGACAGAAGACAACCAATGAACGCTCATCCGGAAGTACAAAACAAATAATGCAGTGGTAAGGAATACTTAACACAGGCGTTTCCAACATCACAACTAGACAAGAAGCTCTTCTGTCTAATGCCTCATGTTTTATGTACCATGACAGAGAGAAAAATGAATAAAGGGCTGAGATTGTGGCTGAATTCACCATACCTGCCCGCCTCTCCTAAAGCACCAACTCAGTCAGGCAGCACATTACTAGCGTTTAGAAAAAGGAGGGCACTTGCTTGTGCTTGCACTCGCTAAATATGGCATGCCCAGCAATTATCATTAGTTAAAACTGACATGGTCTGACAGCCTGCTCGACAAATCTGACATACCCCACAAGCAAAAGGCACATAATGTTACAGCAGCTTAAGGAAATTTAAATCTTGGCAGAAGTGACAAACTTAATGTTGGACAAGAAGGCCTTGTGGGACACGTGAATGGCTGCTCAAAGACATGTTGATGACTTTTATATGTTCTCCCTTTGCAGTTTATCTCATTTTGTAAACCAAATGTCATTTTTTCAGACTAGGATAGCTAATCGGTTTCCAACTGTGAGGAACTGGTCACCAGCAGGTGATGTTATCACACAAACCCACTGAAGAGAGTGATAATCAGATACCACTATCAGCGGGGTACAGTTGTCAAGGCTGTGACCTGCATTCTTATGGACCCTAAAATTGTCATATTAGATATGCAGGAATTGCTTGATATAAATTAAATCCTACTCTATATAAAGATTAGATATCAATAATTAATTTGAGAATAAAGAAAATGTCAGTTAAAGATTAAGAGAAGGCAGAGCCTAATCCGGGGGTCCCTCCACAGCCATGAGACACTATATATGGCTGTGTACATTTATATGAGTGTGTCTACAAATCTCATTGATGCTTGTAACTCAACAGACATACCGCAGAGGGGAGATAAGGCTGAGGCTCTAAAACTAGAGAGACTCTGGGTAAATAAGTACTTACTGGTGTTAGTATTAAATGCACCTCTCCTAAATTTCCACTGGTGTCTCCAAGTGTATGATTTACTGTTAAGTTGAAGGAGTTCTGCTGGACCTACTTTATTAATACTTTTGTGGATTTTAAAGACCTGGATTAGGTCCCTATGCAGTCTCCTCTGTTCAGACAAACCAGGTTTAATTCTCTGAGTCTGTCACCGTGGGACATGTCCTTGAGTCCCATAATGCACCTGGTTGCTCTCCTCTGCACTGCCTCAAGTGCTGTAATATCTGTCTTGTAGTGTGGAGACCAGAACTGCACACAATACTCCAGATTTGGTCTCACTAGTGTATCAAAAAGTCAAAAAAAAAAAATCTGTCCATGTACTGAATACTTTTAATCCATTGTCTGCACTCCTGGATCCACCCCTTCCTACCTGGACCCCATATTATCATAATATCAGCCATGTTTGAGTTAGTTCTGCATTGGACTGTCTGAAAAGACGTTATTGCCATTTGTAAAAAGACCATCCCTTTTTTACATTATACAGGGTTACAGATGTGCCCCAAAGTTTTTTGTGCCAGCTTTTTCTCTTACAAAATAAAAAATTTTATCTCAAAAGGCCTCTGTAAAGCAGTGAAGCTCTAAAGAGCTCAAAAGGCACAGCAGAGAATCCTTACAAAGGCAATGCAAAGTAAACAAGTTCCAATTACAAATCCAAAGAATGGTGGACAAACGGAGCGCAGAGGTCAAAATTTCAATAATACATAAAAGCACAACTATAATCACAACAGAGACTCACTAACACCATGAGTGCATTCAATGAACCGCAAGAGACTGTGGTTTGTCTCTGCCGTTATGGAGCCGAGGACAGTCTGACTGAATACAAAGGGACATAAAGAGCCTACATAATCAATACTGTTAACACAGAATATGAGCAAATGAAACATAAAGCATAAAACACTGCTGAAAACACATTACTTTAACATGGCTTTTCTATAACTTCAATTTAATTTAATTTAACTTAATCCTGATACTCTGTATGTTCAATTTCCTCATAATAACTATTCATGGTGGCTCTAAAATCGGTACTGACCCCTACTCTCTCTTCTGTTTCTTTTTCCGGTTTCTTTGTGGTGGTGGCCAGCGCCACCTCCACCTACTCAAAGCTTCATGATGCACCAACAAGGATGGACGGATTAAAAGGCAGAAGTCTACGTGACCATCATCATCATCAAGCCCTTCCATGAGAATCCTAAATCCAAAGAGGAATGAGGGGACTGGGCGGTCTCATGGTCTGGAATCCCTACAGATTTTATTTTTTCTCCAGCCGTCTGGAGTTTTTGTTTTTCTGTCCCCCCTGGCCATTGAACCTTACTCTTATTAGATGTTAATTAATGTTGATTTATTTTGTTTTATAATTGTGTCTTTCATTTTTCTATTCTTTAATATGTAAAGCACTTTGAGCTACTGTTTGTATGAAAATGTGCTATAGAAATAAATGTTGTTGTTGTTATATCAGCATTTGAAACTCACTCACCAAGGGAACCCTGGCTGAAACATGACACTTACCTCATGCTCCTTTTAGATTTATCCTCCCAATAACAGCCTTACAATTGATCCTACTGAGCAAATCTGTCTCTTTGTCTAACCCAATGGAAATGATCCTTCAATATACTTATTCTTCTTGAAGACTCAGCAGTGAAAATCAATCGAACTTTCTGGTAAAATGTTATAAATAATATCTGAAACTGGAGTTCATTCATGGATACCTCCCATTCCTGACACTTCTAATTGACATGATTTCTGCACTTGTGTGGGATGGCAGAAGGGGCAGCCATCGGGTTGTTTATCATTTTCCTGTTTATCAATAATTTAGTGTGTCTCCTTGTATTTGACTGTTCTTAATGCTTTGCACTGCTATACTTAAATACACATGTGCAACTAGTTATTTATAAAATTAAGCATGTTAATTGAACACTAAATACTATTTACAATAAGATTTGTAAATGTATACCAGTGACATGCCTACCCATAATATACCTATTAGTCACACACTCTTATGTCATAAGATGTTAATAAAGGCTCCTTCTGGACTTAACACATACTGATCACCAAAAAAGTGGCCAAGGTCAACATTAACGTCAATGTTATTGTTATATGTTCACAGTAATACTACTACTAATATATTTTACTTAAATACCACCTTCCCGCAATACGAGACTCTTAGTTGTATGTTTCCTTAAAACAGCTGACAAAATACAAAAAATAAATAAAAGTATATATATATATATATATATATATATATATATATACACATAGTGGAATATGGCCGGCCAGTCATCCCGGCCAATACCCCCAGGCCGCCAGGTGGAGCCCTCCCTGCAGCATGGAGGTCCCACGAATGCCAGCAGGGAATTATGGACCATGGAGGTTTCATCCACAGCCCTGCTGGATACCACAGGGGCCACTAGATGGAGCTGCAGGGAGGAGCAAAGAATATTTGCCCTACGCTCCAGAAGTACGTCCGAGTCACATGGACAAGAGGAATGACGTGCTTCCGGGGTGAAGAAAAAGGATTTTTTATCTGACCCGGAAGTGTTCATAGTCACATGGACTGAGAGGGCGAAACACTTCCCGGGTCGAGGACTATAAAGGACTGTGGGAAATCCCCAGACGTTGAGCTGAGCTGGGTGGAAGGGTGGCAACGCGTCTGGGAGTGGTGGAGAGTTTATTATTGATTAGTGATTGTATTTAGTGAGTATTGTGGAGAGGAGGGTGCTTTGTGCACTGCTGAATAATAAAAAGTCAACTTATTGGACTTTTACCCGGTGTCTGGAGTTTGATCTGAGGGTTCAAGGGAGCGATAGCGCCCCCTATCTGTCACAATATATAATTATATAAAATATAAACATGGATTGGCGCTGCTAAATTTGCTCTAGTGTGTGAAGTTCACCCTGCAATGGACTGGCAGTTCATCTAAGGGTTTTTCCTGGGTTGTGCCCATTTATTGCTGGCATAGGTTCCAGCTGCCTTGCTGCCCTGCCCTGGGTAAGCAGACTATGAAGATGGATGGATGGTTGGTCAAGTTTTCAATACATACCATTAGTTATGTTGCGGTATTCTTTCTTATTAATGGCTGTTCGGTAACCTTATGTTCTGTGTGTAGAAAAGGTTTCTAAATCTAATGATGTGATTGCCAAAGTGGAAGAGAGAAAAGCAACCATGCAGGACGGCAGAGATCTTCCATAATCCTGTTGGCCTGTGTTGTGTATGTCCAGAATAGAAGGCAGCCGGGTGCTGCTCATATTCTGTGCAGCCATCACCCCCCTCTGTAGTGAGCCAAGCAGGTGTTCTATCAGGGAGAATTATAAGGAGGGACTTCACTCTGCACTTGTTGCTGAGAACAGAGAAGAGAAATGCTAGCTGTCTTCAGATGTCCAAGGAAGTAGAGGCGCTGGGGCCTACTTCAGTTCGTTGATGATGGTCACTCCAAGACATTATATGCTGTTCACATTTCATGCCCATCTTTGGAGGACTCGGAGACGTTTCTACAGACCAATACCTTATACAGTATGCATTAGGCTCTGTTCTACCAATGGAGTATGTTCAGTAAGCTACTGGCAAGTTCTGCTGACCAATGCTATACACAGATTCATCTCCCTTCCACCAGTTAGCACTCTCTGCTTTACTTGTTTCAAGTTCTGTAAAATTGTAACCGTGCAACACCTTTAAATCACTACAAGGGCCTTGTGTATAAACAGTGTGCATGCACGCTCATGCCGAGATGGATAAAATGAAGTTTGCCGTAAAGCTGTGCATATTTTCACAGCAGCCTCACACCATGCATAAATCTGAGAAATCCCGAGATAAGCTTTGTCAGTTGACAACAACATACCCCCTGCTTAACTTGAACTGAAAAGAATTGGGGCTTGTATTTTAGCCATGGTTGTTTCCCTGGCTGGGGTTAAAATGCAGTTTTTAAGTCTATATTGTTCATTGTTTATTATGTTAACATTGCTGATTATTTAGTTTCTTTACTTTTAGGCGTCTTTAATTATGTTTCTTGTGTTTTGTAGGTGGGACCACCTACCCATTACCATCAAGGGGCTGCCCTGAGCCCTATAAACACTGAGGGAAGTCCTTTGCAGATCATTGTGAATGCGTTAGGTGCTTGGAGAGTTTCTCTTAAGTTATTTCTGTGCTTTTTTGTGAGATTCCTGGATTTTTGACCTCTGAGCTCAGATGTTTGACCATTCTTTGATTTTGTACTGGGACTTGAGTTTGCTTTTGTGACTGCCTAAGTCAGAGTTGATTTTGACTGTTAAATATTATGGTCAGTCTTTCATTATAAAGTGATTATTTTTTACTGTTAACTTTTGTCCTTAGCACTCTTAGGAACCATTTTAATTAAAGCCTCTTATTCTGTGATCTCTGGTCCACTGTTAGTTTTATACAAGGCCAAGTATTGATAAGAAAACCAGCACAATCAAGGAGAGCAGTAGGCCTGACTCCAAGGGTCCATTTATCTGTAACTTTCAATGACATGACAAATGCTCACTAATCATGTAATCCTGTAATTGACCGTATTTATGAAGTGTAATCAGCAGCTGTAATTCAGCCATCTCATTCCTGGTACTGTGGTGACTCCACACATGTGTCAGTAAAGATATTCTCTCGATCCTGAACTGGCTTTGTGAATTTGACTCCGATGCCTATTTGGAAGGCATTGCCCTCTGTGCCTTTGTGCTCCACAGGCCTTATTTTTTATTAAAATTAATATTTTCATTTGGACGGCACGGTGGCGCAGTGGTAGCGCTGCTGCCTCGCAGTTGGGAGACCCGGGTTCGCTTCCTGGGTCCTCCCTGCGTGGAGTTTGCATGTTCTCCCCGTGTCTGCGTGGGTTTCCTCCCACAGTCCAAAGACATGCAGGTTAGGTGGATTGGCGATTCTAAATTGCCCCTAATGTGTGCTTGGTGTGTGTGTGTGCCCTGGGGTGGACTGGCGCCCTGCCTGGGGTTTGTTCCTGCCTTGCGCCCTGTGTTGGCTGGGATTGGCTCCAGCAGACCCCCGTGACCCTGTTTTCGGATTCAACGGATTGGAAACTGGATGGAATATTTTCATTTTGTATGGATTCTTTAATGCTGTTTTTGTTTTTAGTTGGGGTTTGATGGTAGTTCCCTCTCTAGAGGGCATTTTTGAGTCATTGTTTGGGGCTTTTGTGCTTAGGGACGTCTGGGCTTCTCGCATGTGGACCTTAATGACCATCCATCCATATTCCTAACCTACTTATCCAAGGCAGGGCCGCAGGACAGCTGAAGCCCATCGAGTGCAAAGCAGGAAGAGTCCCTGGAAGGGAGGCCTGCGTGCCATCACAGGCTGACCACACAAACACACACACACACGGGCCAATTTAGCCTCACCAATTTATCTAATAAAGGGAGAACACGCAAACTCCACTCAGGACGTCAGGGAAAAAGAGCAGCTTACAGGTTAAGAAGAAAAAAGTCAACTGGCGGGCAAGAATGAAAACCAGGAAGGCAACAGATTTGGCTACTAAACCCCAAGGGAAAGGCAAAACTATAATTTGAAAAAGAAAACAAAGCAGGATCAAGTACCAAAACAGTGATGTTCAAATAAAAACAAAATGGCAACACAGTATCTTCAAATACCAACAAAAAAACAATTCAGAACTTTCATAAGGCAGTGCATACAACTGAAATACTAACTGACCATAAATAACATTATTACAAGGTAGATCAGGTGTCATTGCCAGAAAAAATAAATGTGGTTCATAATAGGAAGGACCTGGGACATGAACCCAGAAGAAATGCCACCATGCTGCCCAAATGTATTGGCCATTCAACAAGCTAAGTGGGTATTTTTATTGAGTCTCTCTTTAATTTATCTGCTGCTTTGGAGGAGGAGGAGGAGGAACAGACTTTTGTAGAAGGCATTTAACGCTCTTACCTCCTTAAAACACTTAGCTGCCACTGAACACACCATTAAAAAAATGTCAGTTAGGCAAGCAGGCCTAGCCCAAAAGTAAAACAAAAAAGGTGAAGGCTACCATCATCATGCAGGACGACTGTGAGAGTGGAAAGCCCACTCAAGTTCTTTGAAGTTTGTTGTTCTTTAGACCCCACCTCACTTAATTCCACAGCTTACTCACCTCCAGTGTTTTCTGCAGCGACTCCGTCAAGCAATGCAGCTGCTCCTTCTCAGCTTCCACTGCACACAGAGACTGGGCTGTCAGGTTTAGCTCACTGTCAAGAATAATGAAGCACCATCATTACAGTCCTCAAAACACAATGGACCCAAAACTACCTAAAACTGGCTCCCTTTGACAGAGCGGTCTGATTGAATGTGAAGGATGCGAGAAGCAGTGGCAGGCATGTAAAGCTAACTTCTCACATTGGGATTAAATTCCAAAGGAGCAGCTATGCATGCAGTTGGACAGCACTTGAGGATTGTGGGTAACACTGCAGTCCAGTCACAGGCTTCACATAGCTTTCATCCTAGAGTTGACGGCTCCCCATGACATGATAATCCAAACAGAAGCCCAGTAAACAAACTGGAACACTTTTATTGGTGAACAGCCAGAGATTCTTAACTTCCAAAGCCTCTATAACTTCTCAGGAGTCAGCTTTGTGCTGTCTGGTGTGCAGGCTCCAGCAAAGGCAAAGGCATGGAGGACTTTCTGACTGGCATTGGACAGTCTGTCCTGAGTATGAGGCCCTTGAACTGCATCTGCAGCACCTTCACAAACCAGTGTAGCTAGACAGCATGGAGCATTATGGTTGAAATCTGAACCTGGATGCACACCTATGTTCCCAGAGACAGGAAGACAAGACAATGAGTGAGCAAAGAGAAGATGACAGGCTGACCCGACTGTTACTTCACAATGAAGGCTCTGGTTTAGAAATACCTGGACAGTGTATATTTCAACTCATCGGGAATTGCCTCCTTGTGTTAAACTAGTGATCCTTGTTTTAAGGTATTGCTAGCCTGAAGCTGCTTCTATCCATTAAGAAGATTAATGGTGCAAACACCATTATGTCGCAGATGGCTGGGGGGACGACCCAGCCGGGATGCCTTGGAGAGCCCTGGACCTCAGCACTTCTGCCACACCAGGAAGTGCTGGGGGGGAAGAGGAGCAGGGACACCCAGAGTGCTTCCGGGGATACAGCCGGCACTTCCACCACACGGGGGCGTGAGATTGCCGGGAAGCACCTGGAGTACATCTGGGTGTGGATAAAAAGGGCTGCCTCCCTTCATTTGGGGCTGGAGTTGGGAGGAGAAGGAGACAAGGTCTGGAAGGAGACGTGGAGGCGGCCTGAAGAGTGAAGGCATTGTGTGGTGTTGGCCAGGACTCTGGGGACTCTGGGGGTTTACGAGCACTGAACTGTGTAAATATTAGGGAAAATAAAAGTGTGTTGGGTGACAACAGGATGTCTGCCTGTCTGTGTCCGGGTCATAGTCCACAATTAGTATGTAAAATACAAAACCTTGGCTAGGATGGCAGTGCTTTGCAGAAGGCTACACAATAGGACACTCTCCCACACAATTAGTTGAATCTCTAATTGAGACCTTACAAAGGAAACCCACATGAACACTGGAGTGGTGAATGTGCCAAAACCACACCAAGAATGGACAACTACCCACAGTGGCACCAGGTACGCAAATTCAAAAGTAAACCCTGCAATGTGGGTGCCATTCATGTGCTCCTCCTGGTCTTAACAAGGAAGCAGAATATGGGGAGAAAATGTTCAAATATGTACCTACCAAGTCTTTTTTTCACCTCAGCCCTTTCCATTCTGGGGTTACATGGATCCAGCAGGCACCCATACAGGGCACCCTTAAGGCTCACCAGTTCACCTAACATGCAGGTCTGCATGGATGTGGGTGAAAACCGATGAAAACTACATGCAGGTCCCCGGAGCTGTAGATCTGCAGCACTAGCCACTGAGCTACCATTACAGGGTCCTTGTTGTCACAAGTGCCGACAATGGTAATGTACTCACTTGCATGTGCTAATTGACATGGAGCCCTCCCTCCACCATTGTGAAAACAATAAAAAAGTAGATTCAAAGATACTGAGTGATGAAAGACATAAAAAAAGAAGAGTTGACAAAGGTTTACCGTTTTATTTGCTCCTGCTCGATTCTCAGCTCTTGCACCACCTCCTCAAACTGCTGCTTCTCTTCCTCTAGAACCTGATTCAGCTTCTCCAGCCTCTGCTCAAGTCACAGAATTGCCATTAGTGCACATTACTCAAGTGGCCATTTACTACTAGAGTCAAATTGTGTTTACTAAATGTATTAAAAAAGCATTTCAGGAAACCTCCTGAAAATGTTCTAGTTGCCCTCTGACATCATAACAATTGGGACTGGGACTGCTCTTTTATCTTTGGCCAAGTCAGGTTTTTGCTCTTTTTTGGAATTCTTCTGTATGTTTCAGGGGGTTGTTTGGTCTGTTTGTTAAAACCTCTTTTGAGCTTCTGTAAAAACATGAGTTTCATCCTTGGGGCAAATAAAGTGCTATCTGCTGTATCTATGTATTTCCCAGGAGACATTCAAGGAAACCAAAATGGCCACTCCATACATTTGCTTCTAGCACAACAGATGGCAGCACTAGAGTTTATGAAAGAGCGCAGTGAACATTTATAAATGGTATTGGACTGTCACCCAACAGAAAACACAGGGACACAGGACAAACGCAGCACTTGAAGTGATCTGTTCCTCACTGGCATGCAGCACTGGCGGCCTAGACTGGAAGTCCTCTTCCATGTGGCCTTTGAAGCTTCATGGGGAACCCAAGCTAGTGTATCATAAACTGAGTGCTGCCAGTGGTTTGGTTCCTCTTCAAGTACTGGACAACCTCCATTAACCCTTTGGATACTGGTGTCTGCCTCATTCTTTTGTGCAGTGGAATAGCTTAATCAAGCCAGCAAGGACCACAATAAGAGGTACTACAGGAAATGTTTATAGAAAAGGATATTCTTAAACTTGATGATTTGCATATATTTAAAGAGAACCACGAGCATATATGAAAATAGGAATTACATCTTAGTGCACGTTAGAATAGCAAGGGTTAAATCACAAAATGGCCTGTGCCTGTAGATTTTTATTTTTCTTAGCAAGCTGGTGTGTCGGACTGCCGGGGCCGCTGGGACGCCTTCACGCTGGGAAGATCAGGGAAGTAAACATGGATAGAGCGTTACCTCCCCCGGAGTGCTAGACGGCAGAGGTGCCTACGACTCCCACAGGGCTCCGTGAGAGTTGGGGTAGTAGGCGCCACCAGGGGGTGCTGCAGTTGCTGCTGAGCCCTCATGGGCAGTTCTTCCGCCACACCCGGAAATAGATCATCAAAAACCTGACGCGCTTCCAGGTGCCTTATATAAGGAGCAAGCAGACCCTACTCGGTGAGCCAGAGTCAGGAGGGGGGAGACGAAGCTTGCTGGGAGGAGTGGAGGAGAAAAAGAAGAAGAAAGAAAAGGAGAAGAATTGTATTGAGTATTGTGCTTGTGCTTTGGACTGTGTTGTTGTGCTTGTGGGAGATGGGGAAGATGTTTCCCTCAAGGGAAAAAAACAGTAAAAGCCCTGTGTTCTTTGGAGTTGTGCCTCTGCATCCGTCTGTGCCAGGTTGGGGTGGCGGTGCCCACCTGTAGATGTCCACACTGGAAACTACCAATATTTCATAAGTCAAGGTCAGGTATGTAGAGAGAGGCTGACAGGCAAGCAACCACCTCTTTTTCCAGGTGGTGAATGTGAGCTGAGGGCTGGAGATAATGGTGGCAGGAACTGGATGGGTTCAAGGTGGGGAGAAGGCCTGTCAAGTGGCCATTATGGATAAGACTGAGTGCTATGCTGATTAGGCTGGGAAATACTGGTGGTACTATTTAGAGGCAGGACCAAGGTAACGGGAAGTTTGGAGTCAGAGAGGTATGAACTCTTGATAAGAACTGCAAATAAAAGTAAGATGGCCCCATTGCTGGGTGCTCATTTCATTTGAACTGAGACTTGTGGGTACATCACGCAATAAGGCATCCTGAGGTCCGAGTGCCTTCTTTGAGCAGTGTGCTTCTGCCAATACAGGTTCAAGACTTTAAAGCAAGAGTTCCCAAAGTGGTCGATATCGACCCCCTGGGGTCGATTTGAACTTTCTAGGGGTCGATAGTTTCAATAAAAAAATATGGGGGTCAACAATAGCAAAAATAGACCCCTTTACTACTGCTATTTGTTTGTTACTTCAAAATATCTATGATTCCAATAGGTACCTAATTAAGAAGAAAAATAATTAAAAAAAACACTTTTTTGATAAAAACACATTACATACCAAACTTGCGAATGAAAAGGTAAAATGTGTCATTAAAAGAGTCACACATAAGAATGCATGAAAATACATGTAGCACAAACATGTCTGTGCATTGTCTTATTTGCTCGCAGTGGGACGAGATGACGGATATTTGATATTAGCAGAATCTATCAGTCTTGTATGGTCATGCTTTCATAAAACACTAGAAATTGGTTTGTTTGATGTGACATGTACTTATTTGTGATTTGAACTTTGAATATAATTATTTATTGAGGAGCAGTACTACGAAAAAGAAAATCAGAGAACACAGTGTATTTATTTGAGTTTGAACAAAAATCCTCTCTTTCAAGTAAGTACATACTTTGTTTTTTTTTATCACAGGGGCTGTCAAAATTGTTTGTTAATAAAAGTTTTTATTTCTTCAGATAATAATACTGTATAACTGAACCAAAAAAGAAATGCAGACAGTACAGCTTGGACTATTTGCACTTATTTTGAATTTACATATTTATTTCATAAATGTCAAAAGTGTAAAAAAACGCTGCTTGTATTTTTTTGCTTTAATTTTTGTTAGTGCAGGTCTCGATATTAAATGTTGCACAAGATAATGCCCTATTCCGTAGTTCTTTTATCTTTTTCAATCATTAATTACAAGTGATTAAAATGAAAGGTTTGATATCTAGTGAAATATTTAATATCGAGTACTGGACAAATTTATTAATTTGGGGGTCGACGGTTTTAAAAGTTTTTGGTAATGGGATCTGCGGCCGAAAAAAGTTTGGAAACTCTTGCTTTAACGGAATATTCACCCAAAATCATTCTGATGCTTAACTCTCTTGTTTGCAGGGGTCAAAGATCACAAAACTGCTGATACAATGCGGTTTAATGGAGACAGAGTCGGAACAACAGCAAACAATATCAAAATGCCAGAAAAACCTCCAATTACTTGTGTTACATAATCCAAATGCCAGGCATTCAACCGTATGCTCACCAAGTCTCAAGAGTTTGGGCTAAAATGCAATATCTATATATATAATTCTCTAAGGCAAGACAACCATGGAAAGCACGCCGGAAGGGGCGTGGATTCACTGAGCCGCCGACAAGTAAGACACCTATGGCGCACGCAGGATGGAGCCACGCCCACCAACTCCAAGACCATTGGATACGACGACAACTCGCAGAGCCACGCCCACCAACTTGACACAGAAGAAACAGCGTCATTTATATTCGTCTGTCGTAGAGGCCACATGCACCTGCACGTTGACTGTTCATAGAGGCATGTTTCTCGCGGAGGTGAATCGCCATATGCAGCGTGTGAAACGGTTTGCGAGGGGTATCCCATGGGATCTTTAAAACAATCCTTTACAACTGAGGTTAAAACACAATGAAGTAAGCAGTCTTTAAAAACCGAGTTTTCGGTTACGACGCACAACCGCGTGCAACATAGCAAACTGTTTTACACGCTACATATAGCAATTCGCATCCGCGACAAACATGCGTCTTCTTAGATGCTCCTGCAGAAATACGGAACATGTTTCCCTGCCCACCAACACTCCTTTTTCACCGGTCTGCGTCTACCCTCGCTCTCTAGGCATTCACACTGCCTGCCCATGTGCCCGGACGCAAAAACTCACCGACCACCCAGTTAGCCCCTTTCATCTGTGCTAGGAGTCCACATGCACGTCTAAGCCACGTTGACTTTTCATTATTCTCGGTTTCGACACCCGACCGCGTCCACCATGAAAAACCATGCGAAAGGAACAACGAAGCCCCGCCGAGAAACTCTACCCCTCCTCCCACGTGCTCAGGAACGCACCTCAGACCACTGCCCGCCAAATCAAACAGCTCATCAAACACATACTCACTCCATTTGGTCTGTGCTGCGGTCCAAACCCAGCTGTGAGCCAATCTGACTATTCTTTTGCCCTCCATGGCTACCGCTTCAAATGTATTTCATGGAAACAACACTTCTTTCAATGTTATACAAATTTCCTGCTTCAGGTAACTGTTTGTTTCTGTCAGTCGGGTTTTTTTGAAGAAATGTCATTGACGAAACTGTTGCTCTCAAACTTCGTGACATGGCTCTTAGCTTTGTTTGCCAACATTGGGATAACTTCGGTGACGTGGTGTCCGTTGTTCTTAGTCACAGAGGCATTGTTATACAGTCTGCTCAACAATACGCTGATTACATGAATACGTCCGGAGTCTATGGTGGCGAGGCAGAAATTGTGGCAATGTCCCAAATCCTTCCAGCTACTATCAGCATTTACTTCCAAGAACGTCCTCATGCCTCTCTTCGAGTTTACAATCCGGCCCAGAGTCTCTTCATATCCCTGCTCTTTAGTGGTCCTTTGCAACATGGGCATTACGAGGTTCTCATGCCTCTCAAATACCCACGTGATTACCTTCTGGTGACATCTTTTGACTCTGTCGGTATGTGCACACCCACTTGCTCGCCACACTAATGTGACGTCCCCTGCCCACTCTCCTCTTCCTGAAAAACATTTAAAGACACCCTCCTCTAAACACACGCATTCCACACAGGACTTTCAATGCACCTTTTGTTCCAAAAGCTTCAGAGTGCACAGATATCTGAACGCACATTTGAAAAAACACAACACTAACTGAATGATGCAATGTGAACATTGCCAACAATGCTTAGACAACTCGCTCTCAATAAACACTTACGAACTCATTCCACTCTCACCTTCAATTGCACATTTTGTACCGAGGACTTCACAGGTGAGATGGATCTCCACAACCATATGCAGATCCATTCAACACAAAGATTTGAATGCAAAATTTGCGACAAACATTTTCACGCACGCAGATACCTTACTAACCATCTCAAAACACATTCCCTGATGAATTCTTTTCAGCGTCAACACTACTCCAAAACCTTCACACGCCAGAAATATCTCAAAGCACATTTAAACACACACTCCACTGAGCAAACACATTCCAAACAGATCTTTGAATGCACGATTTGTTCAAAAACGTTCCGAGTGCAGAGATTTCTCAACATGCATTTAAAAACACACTCCATTGAACGAATTATGCAATGTGAACATTGCCAGCAATGCTTCGACACAACTCATTCCACTTCCCTTCAGTGTCAACACAGCACTAAATCGTTCATGCACAAACATCACATTCACTTTTCTGCAGCTTTTCAAGAAGATACCGCCTTTCACGTCCAAGAACATAACATTGGCCTTCCTACGCACTATGTGCTTCTTGCAATGCTCTTCATTGGCCAGCAGAGGCCAACAAATCCGGACATTACACTAAGTGTTGTCATGCCGGCAAGGTGTCTTTGCCACCGCTATCCAAACCCCTTCTTTTATTAGAAGACCTCTTAACTGGCAAGAACCCGCTGTCCCGAAATTACTGTGATCATATCAGGGAATACAACTCTGCTTTAGCTTTCGCGTCAATGGGCGCACATATCGCTCAACCATCTGGACAAGGACCGTATGCTTTCAGAATCCACAGTCAAATTTATCACCAGGTCTCTCCTTTATATAACAATCCTGACATGTCACCACAATACGGTCAGCTATATATCTTCGATTCTGCTGAGGCTACCAGTCACCGTTTGCAAAATCAATGTAAATGTGCTTGCAGTGATATTTTGTTGCTTCAACTAGACAACATGATACGACAGGTTAATCCCTTCGCAGAGTCTTACATGCAAATGCATGACATTATCACTCACGGTAACCCTGTTACTGCTGTACAAATGGTTTTCATGGAAAATCCAGGTCTGGATATGAGAAGGTATAATGCCCCATCCCGTCAAACTGATGTTGCAGCTATGTTTGTAGGTGAAGACGGGGAACCACCTGCACAACGAGACATTTGCATATATCCAAGGGGAGATGCTTGCAAGCGTATCTCTGTTCTCAATATGAACTGTGACCCCATAGTTTATCCACTGCTATTCCCTTATGGAGATCCAGGCTGGCACATACAATTAGCCCATGTTGAGGAAAAGCGAAGCGCGAAAAGAACGCGAGTCACACAGCTCCAATTTTATGCTTTCAGGCTTGCCATGAGATCTTCATTTAGTGTCTTGCATTCCAGTGGCAAACTGTTCCAGTAATACATTGTTGACGCATATGTCAGAACAGAAGGAGTGCGTCTACATTACCTTCGCTCACATCAACAAGATTTGCGTGTAGAGCAATACAGGGGACTTATGGACGCTGTCACTGTGAAAGCACATCACCATGACCTCCGCCCTGGACAACTGATCATTCTTCCGATTGCGGTCCGCCAGTTTTCAGTCACAGACGATTCTGTGTTAGTTCGTTCTGTGCATTGTTACAATGTTGCTTTTCTTGCTGATTTATTACATTACTGATTTTTCAAATGTTAATTTTCTCCCAGTGCTTAAAAATTATTAAAAAACCAGCCTGATTATGCGGCGTATGGTACGCCGCGGGTTGGCTAGTTACTAAATAAATGTTCTCATGCATGACAGTGAAGCTCATTCAAACTGAACTGTGCTTTTGAATTGAAGACCCACCTTCCCGCTTCATTTACTGGTCTGTCCTTCCCAGTAATCACTCATTCACTGGCTACCATGGTGCTTCACTTCAGGTCACCATTAGAGTACCAGAGTACCATTAGAGATTAAAAGTTAGAGATAAGCAGGTGAAAACATAAACAGGCCTTGTGTTTGTGCAAATCTGAAGTCTTTTAACAAGTAGATCCGACAACCTGAGTATCTTCACTAAGATCAAGATATTTAAGAGCAACATGGTTACCGTCCTCCTGCATGGCTCATGATGCTAGAAGACCACTGCCTCCATTAAAAGAATACTTGAAATATTCCAGACTAAATGTTTGCGCTGAATAATCTGGAACTTCTGGTCAAACTCCATCTTAAACGGAGACTTCAGGACAAACATCACAGATGTCGAACTGTTGCGTCAATGGAGATGGCTGGGACATGTCTGTCGAATGACATCCAACTCTCTCTGAAGGACAGCCATCCATTGGGCACTGCAAGGGAAAAGGAACCTTGGCAGACCTAAAGAAATCTGGCACCAAGCAGTGGAAAAACTTGGAGGCATGCGTCTCCAGAAAGCTTCCACAGCAGCAGGCATCAGAGATCGGTGGTGACGCACTGCCATTGCCTCAGATGGTGTGGGGAGGACTAATAACAATCAACAAGCAGGTCAGTTCAAACGTGGAGGTTCACAAACAGCCTTTGAAAAACCCTGAAGACTGAGCAGTGAATCAGGTTGGTCTTGTTTGGTGCACAGGAAGCTTTTCTGAAAGTGGCTTATTTAACCACACGTGTGAACAAGCCTGACATTTGGATTGTGTGACTCACGTAATTTCAGATTTTTTTTTACAGGCGTTTTAATAGTGTTTAGTGTTGTTCAAGCTGGGTCAACATTCAAGTCAATTGTATTAGGAATGTTATGACCTCTGTTCTCCTTGATAACATGCAACTAAAAGTTGTTCTTGGCCATCACTACAAACAACACAGAATAAATAACAGGTAAAAAAAAAAAAGGCTTTTGGTGTGGCACATTACTTTATGGAAAATAAAACAAAGGTAAGAAATATGCAACGGAGGCAGAGGAGGACCCCAAGCCTGGCAACTTCAGCCCCAAGAAGAAGAGCACGAGTACAGTACCTCCTTTTGTTCTCTTTGGGAGCACAGTTCTTCTGTTTCCTCCATAAGCTTATCTAAAAAGTGGGCACAAAATAAGGTCTCATGATACTGAAATAATCAAAAAAGCACATAACAAGTAGCAGTGAAAATTCTGAAAGATTTCTTAGCGTGATCAGACATTGATGATCAAGGCCCTGCATTCTTCAAAGTGTCCTCCTGTATGTTAACTTGATACATTAATGCCATCCCCTCAATGAGTGACCTAAAGTGGACAGAACTCATCTTAATAATTGTCATGAAGTCCCAACCAGCATATTAACCTCCTCAACCTGTGGGTCTCCACCTACAACTTACTAACTGTATTGTTGCATCGTGCAGTTTGACTTGTTGGTTGTAGAAAATCTTGAGATGGCAGCTATTTGGGCTGCAGGGAACTATGAGGGGGAAAATTCAGCTCAGAACATTAGTGGTACCCAGCTGTCTTCTGCTCAAGAGGTGTATAACACACAGGAAAACGGGGTTATTAAAGACCCCAGATCCAGTAGCACTGGCATATCCAGACAACTCGATAGCCACTCAGTCTGACAACTGTGTGAGTGAACCCCTTGATGTTCTCTATGTGTTTGAGATAGCAGATATTGGAAGCATTTTTAATGACTGAATATTTATTGTCAAACTTAAAGGCTCAGACTTAAGACTGTTATCATTGAATTCACTTACCATCTTCACTGTGCGATGGACTGGAGCACAGACCAGGATTTGTTCCTGTCTTGCGTCCTATACCTGCTGAGATAGGCTCCAGCAGACCCCTGTGACCCTGTTCAGGATCTAAGTGGATTAGGAAACTGACTGACTGACGTTCTTCATTCTTACCAAAGATTAACAGCCTGGACGGTCACACAAGCGGCATCATGGTCAGTTTGGGCCTACTAGTCAATCATGACTTTCAAGCTTAAAGCCCAAGAAGCTGTAAAAATGAGACATCTCTAAACTTCTCCTGTCATGATCCCCTTATTTAATTGCATATATTCAATAACCACATTACCTTTCAAAGACAAGTAATAGAAGGAGATTATAAATATTTGCTATCTGTTGGCCTACATGTACCTTCACCGCTTTTGTAAGGGCACATTCCCATAAAGCCTGCTTCGTTTACTTTGCCATTTCGAAGTACCTTGCTCTCCTCCTGACTGCTTTTCTACTTCCTATCTTTGAAGGCAACTCTCTCAGCGTGCCTCCTACGTCTTTACTCCTTCTCATGTGTCTCGCACTTCCGTGTCACCAAAGCCAAACTGACCAATCAGAGACCAGAAACACACATGGACTTTGCTATAAGGTAGATGTTACTCACTGGCTCCCTTAGAAGGTTTTGAGCGATGAGAATTTCAGACAGAATATTTTCACATGGTGTATACCATTATTTAAAATACTGTTGTTTAAATATTTTTGCACCATTCTAAACACCAGTTCATATTCCATGAGTGCCACCATTTTGAGCAGTGGCTAACATATAGTTGCTATGGGGAAACCGTTAGCTTTGTGCATAAAAGGTTACCAAGTTTAAAAGAAGTGGAAAGTCCTATCGAATGTCAGTGCTCAAATCAAAACTCCAAAAAACCATTGAAGGAGAAATAAAAATAAAACTCACAACTGGGAAATCTTAATAGTACAAAGCACACATACGAAGATAGGTTTGTGGAGATACAGAAATGCCTGTTGGCCAATACAATGAGTATTACTTAAGTTATTACCGCCTGTTGTTGGCCGGGGGGCACGTGTGTATTTTACGTGTTTGACGCATGCAGCGTTGTTGTGCTTTGGGTTTAAATTAGAGTTATTAAAGCAAAACCCTTTTCCTAGCTGCCCCTTCACTCGTGACAAGGTTTTTCTTTAATACGTGTAAACTCGAGTAGTGACACAATGGCATGTTACAAATGTCAACCACACAACTTCCAATAGCGACCATTGTCACTTTATAATGACAGCAACACAGCAAATCAGTGCCTAGGAAAAAATAAAATTGCAACAGAAATACTGCAAAATAGTTTCTAATAACTGATAACAATTTCAATGATAAAAATAAATGCACAGATCAGATCTGGCACAACAATGAAACAAATGCCCTGAAATGGCAGTGCTTAAGGAAATGAAGCAAAATACTTATTATATCAAAATTCTGTTAAAAAAAATGTGAATGAATCCCGAGACGATTCACAACATCCCAATTAAATATCAGAAAAGTCTGGGTGATCTAACTTTCTAGCCTCATTTTCGGAGTCAGTATTCTCTCTGCCCACTGTGCACCCTACAGATCGCCCACCGCAGCACGGTGCCATCACTGCCATGTCATCACTGCAGTCCCATTTATTATCGACTGGTTGGCAGTACACAAAGCTCACCCAGATATTCCTGTTTCTCCTTTGCCAGCTGCAGTCCTTGAGCTTCAAGACTTTCAATCATGGCTTCTCCTAGCTGGGCATTTTTCCAGGTGCTGTGGCAGACAGGGCAGATTTATGAAAATGTACTCTGCTAATTCACTAGTGCACACTTTGAAATAAAAGAATTAAACAATATTTGTTGTATATAAAGTCTTTTACTACAAACAAGACACAGAAAAGCAAACCTGAACACAAAAAGATGACCACATTAATAAACAATAAACTTGTCATTTTCAGGCTCATCCTTTCCCACTAAACACAAATAATGTCCCGACACTGGAAGCGTCTCCAGTGATATCGAGGGTCTTACACTTTTCCTGATTCTTGTAGCAGGTCCAACCACTGGGCTTGTTCAGACTCAGATTCAGCTGCCAGGATGATGTTGCCCTTTAAATAAAACAAATGTGTGTTGGGGTGTGTGGCATCAGGGTTGTAATCTCACGAGTTCAGACACATGGGTTTAAAGCCTGGTTTGGTCACAGTCTTTATGGAGTTTGCATCTTCTCTCTGTTTTTTTTTTATTTTTCTCCTTTCCTTTATCCCAAAGGAATCTACATGGGTTTGGTGCCCTGCACTAAAATTACAGTGCCTGGTTTGTGCCTGATGCTGCCAGGATAGGCCTCAACTACCCATGACTTTGTATTTGAAAAACCAGATTTAGAGTGAATGGACGGAAATTTTCAATTTAGATGGGATTTGTTTGAAGAGCTGGTAATGAAGATTTGCAATAACTGGGATGGAGGACTAAAGATCTACGGTAGCAGACAGGCTCAAGCCCATATACACAGAGTCTTACTTGACAGTCACTGGAACAAACAAACTCCATACAGAAGGCACTTCCGCAAACTGGCATTGCCACCTCTAAACACAATCATCAGACTAGAGTTAATCTAATCAAAGTCACTGGGAAAGTGCTCTACTCACGTGGAAGTCGTCATGAGACACCGTCATGGCATAAGGCATACCCGGCTCTTCCCGAGGTTCTACGATGCATCCTCCTAGCGGGATAACACCCTGCACACAATACAATACAATACCATTTATTTTTGTATAGCACAAAATCACACAAGGCGTGCTGCAATGGGTTTTAACAGGCCCTGCCTCTTGACAGCCCCCCAGCCTTGACTCTCTAAGAAGACAAGGAAAAAATCCCAAAAAAACCCTAGTAGGGAAAAAATGGCAGAAACCTTGGGAAAGGCAGTTCAAACAGAGACCCCTTTCCAGGTAGGTTGGGTGTGCAGTGGGTGCCATCTGGTGCCATCAATTCACAATTAAAGAAACTCAACTGAAATCTCTGATTTGTAAAAGTATTCAGACCAGTATTCATTTCTTTGTAGCAATTGGCAGCAATTACAACTTTGAGTTTTCTTGATAAATCCCTACACGCTTTGCACTTCTGGATTTGGGCAGTTGTTCCCATTCTTCCCAGCAGATCCTCTCAAGCTCTGTTAGATGGGATGCAACAGTAAACTGCGATCTCCAGGGCTCTCCACACATGTTCTATGGGGTTTAGGCCTGGACTTTGGCTGGGCCACTCAAGGACACTCAGAGGCTTGTCCTAAAGCCACTCCAGCGTTGTTTCAGGTGTATACTTCAGGTCACTGAACCGTCGCCCAAGTCTGAGATGGTGTGCACTCTAGAGCAGGTTTTCTTCAAGGACATCTTTGTACTTTGCAGCATTCATCCTTCCCTCAGTTCTGTCGAGTCTCCTTGCCCCTGAACCCCAATAGCCAAAGGTCCCAAACAAGTGTGAAAGAATGAAAGATACAGGATTGGAACAGACTACTAATGCCTTTTCTCAACAGAAAAACGGAAGACCAATAATATTAAAATACCTCAACTCCAATAACGCCACTTCCAGCTTCCCATAATTACTCCACTTTCGGGTCCCTTTGTCCGTTCTCCAATGAGGATGTCATTTCCATCCTTACCTATCAACACCATTTCCTGCCAACTTATTTCCGTTTATTTCATTTCCTTTCATCCATCCATCCATTTTCCAACCCGCTGAATCCGAACACAGGGTCATGGGGGTCTGCAGGAGCCAATCCCAGCCAACACAGGGCACAAGGCAGGAACCAATCCAATTGTACATAAAAGAACCCAAAGAAGTAACTCTGTTGTCAAATGTCTGTTTTTAATCAGACAGAAGTATCAGTCTTTCAAGATTACTCTACGTCACCAGCATTATACAGGGAATTGGTTCACCAACAAAAGCGCGGTAGACATATGAGCCCCGACAAACCCGCTAACTGATTTTCGACATATGAGCCCCGACAAAACCGCGACGGACAAATGAGCGCCGACAAACCCGCTAACTGATTTTCGACAAATGTGCGCCGACAAAATCGCCACGACAAAATCGTGAGAGAGGCCAAGAGAGTGGGACGCGTATGTGCGCATTATGTACACATTATGTGCTACAGTAGGTTATAACTGTTATAACTGCTGATGGCATGCCGCGAACAAATAACTCAGTCGAGGGTTGGCATAACGCGTTGTATACAAAGCAGAATTACCAGCAGTCAGGCAGCAGCAAGTCTAAATACGCTCACCTATCAAGATGTCTTGCTGCAATTCTTCCTACATATGCAGGGCGTGATCTTAAGGACTATCTGCGTGCTACATCTCATAATACTGACTTTTAAAATAAACATTATTATATTTGCTTTAAACTAGTAATTCATATTTAATGAAAGTTTCGGGCGGCACGGTGGCGCAGTGGTAGCGCTGCTGCCTCGCAGTTAGGAGACCTGGGTTCGCTTCCCGGGTCCTCCCTGCGTGGAGTTTGCATGTTCTCCCCGTGTCTGCGTGGGTTTCCTCCCACAGTCCAAAGACATGCAGGTTAGGTGGATTGGCGATTCTAAATTGGCCCTAGTGTGTGCTTGGTGTGTGGGTGTGTTTGTGTGTGTCCTGCGGTGGGTTGGCACCCTGCCCAGGATTGGTTCCTGCCTTGTGCCCTGTGTTGGCTGGGATTGGCTCCAGCAGACCCCCGTGACCCTGTATTCGGATTCAGCGGGTTAGAAAATGGATGGATGGATGGATGAAAGTTTCGTGATTTTGTCGCCGTGATTTTGTCTGCGCGATTTTGACGCAGCGTTTTAATCGGTGCTATTTTGTCGGCGCTCATATGTCTATCGCGCAAATGTCGGGTCACACAGGGAATTCCCCCAACACTTAATCTTTTTGTCTCTGTGTCTGATTTCTTCACAGTTGTCATGTGCCTTTTACTCAAGAGTGGCTGCTAATTAGTCATTCTAGTCACCAACAACACTTGACTGATGGAGTGCTGCTAAGATATTCAATGTTCTGACAGATTCTCTCATCTCAGCTGAGAACTTCTGAAGCTCTGTTAGATTTACCACTAAGTTCTTGGTCACTCTACCTGACCAAGGCCCTTCTTGCCCAGTTATTCAACTTGACTGGACAGTCAGCTTTAGGAAGAGTCCCAGTGGTTGCAATCTTCTTCCATTTCCCAATTCTTGAGGCCACTGTGCTGCTGGGAACACTCAAAGCCTTACAAATGGTTTAATCCCCTTGCCCTGATCTACAGTTGTGCTCATAAGTTTACACACCCTAGAAGAATCTGTGAAAATATTGGCCATTGTTTGGAAAAGATTAGCAATCATTTTTAATGAGGGAGTGTGGTCAGGTGAGGCAATTTATTATCACATAATTGTTTGTGCCCTTTTTAAATCATAATGATAACTGAAATCACACAAATGGGTCTGATCAAAAGTTTACATACCCTTGAATTCTGGGGCTGATAATATACACACAAGTTGACACACACGGGTACAAATTAAGGGTAAATTAAAGGAGAGTGTCCACACCTGTAACATCTTGGATTGTAATCAGATTATGTGTATACATACTCAATTTAAATTCATGCTGAGCTGCACTGACTTTGCTGGATACTGAGCCAAGGGAAAAGCAAAAGGACTGTCAAAGGACCTGCTAGAAAAGGTTGTTAAGTTGTATAAATCAAGAAAAGGATATAAAAAGATGTCAAGAGATCTGAAAATTCCAGTCAGAAGTGTTCAGACTCTGATAAAAAGTAGAATGTTAGGGGTTCTGTTGTTACCCAGGTACGGTCAGGTAGACCAACCAAGATTTCAGCCACAACTACCAGGCTCATTTGTTGAGATGCCAAGAAAAACCCACAAGCCACTTCAGCTGAAATACAGGCTTCTCTGAAAATAAGTGGTGTTGCTGTTTCAAGAGGCCCAATAAGGAGGTACTTGAACAAAAATGGGCTGTGCAGTCAAGTTGCAAAAAAAAAAAGCCTTTATTGTGCCAACACCACAACACAGCCCACTTTCAAAATGGCAAACAACATCTAGTCAAGCCTCCAAAGTTCTGAAACAAAGACTTTTGGAGTGATGAGACCAAAATGTAACTTGTAATGCGCCCTTCAGTGAATACAGCAAGAAAAAGTGAAGGTGCTGGAGTGACTATCACATTCTCTTGACTCAATATCATTGAGCCACTTTGGGGAGATTCCCAACATGCAGTTCATGCAAGACAACCCAAGAATTTATGGAACCTGAAGGCTTTTCTCCCAGAAGAATGGGCAGCTCTACCACCTGAGAAAATCAAGGGCCTCATCCACAACTATCACAAAAGACAGCATACCGTTATGGATGCTAAAGGGGGCAATACGCAGTAGCTAGAACTAAGGGTACGCAAACTTTGGAACAGGGACCATCTCATTATTCTCCTTATTATAGTTGTGCTGTTCTGTGGTGCCTTATAGTTTAATTTGGATTCCTTTAAAAGTAAATGGAAATGTGTTTTGCCTGATCAGTCATCTTTTATTTAACGTATGGCACACATCTTACACATTCTGCCAGAGTATGTAAGCTAATGAGCACAACTGTATATCTCACCACAATTTGACGGTTCTGAGGTTAAGGATCTGCACTGGTATCCAGAGGGATGCCAGTTTGAATCCCCATTGCTGGGCCCTTGAGCAAGCCCTTATCCTGCCCTTGCTCCAGTGGCGCTGTGCAATGGCCGACCCTGCGCTCTAACCCCAAGGGGTTTGTGAAAACGTAGAAATTCCTAATACAAGAAATTTCATAAGGCAAAATAAACAACAGAAAAAAATGTGATTTTGGTTTGGTTGTCCTGACATGCAGTGTGAATTGTGGACCTTCTATATTCAGGTACACGTGTGCCTTTCTAAATGATGTCCAAGGAGTTCCTCGTGCCACAGGTGGGCTCCAGTCAACATCTAGACATATCTTAAGGAGAAAGAGGAGGCACCGGAGCACAATCTGCAGTGTCACAGCAAAGGGTCAGAATACTTTTAGGAATTCGAGATTTCAGTTTTGGAAATGCAACAGATTTGCACACCTTCAGAGGAAAAGTTTTCAGTTTCTGTTTATGGGTTATTGAGTGCAGATTGAGGAGTAAAAAAAGCTAATTTATCCATTTCAAATGAATTCTACAACATGATAAATTGTGCAGAAAGTGACGGGGGCTGAAGACTTTCTGAATCCACTGTAAAGTCAAAAATTCAGCTACGGGTTTAGTATGGCAGCCAGTGGTGACAAAAGTGGGGCAACCAAGGGTGGCTGGGGGTTCTGGTGAGGCCAAGGAAAATCACAAGGTAACAGCGAATGATTTCAATACAATTAACTCCAAATCCCCCCGTCCTGCTCCAGCCTTCCCTGGTGGCACTCTCTTGATAGCCATGAAGTTCCAATCACATCAAAACAATAAGGGGGTGTCCTTGTGAAGTTCTGATCACTTTGAAGCAGCTGGGGGGTGGGTGCACATTTTTGTAATTTTGAAGTTTTAAATGTGCTAATGTAAGTGAAATTTACTTTACATTGTAAAGTTATATAACAAACAATATAGCATATTTAACATGGGATGTGATGTAAATATATAGCAGTACAGGCAAGACTCATCTCGCCCCACAAGACTAAATGTCACACTTTACCTGTGGTGAAGACCTCCTGCATCGCAGCGACAACAGAGAAAAGCTCAGCTGTGAGGGCAGAAGAAGCCTACCTTTGGATGGATGTTAAAGTACTTGTTAGTCTCAAAGCTTTTCTTCTCGTTTTCTGCATAGTAAAGAAGAAAGCTGTCCTTGATGATGAAGAACCTGTAGCAGAAAGAAAAAGGTTGAGACTGTACCAAGGAACTAAAATCATCTGTTCTCAAATCAAGATTGACCGCATACCCCAATGTCCTGGCTCCCCAATTTGACAACAAGTACCCCAGTGATGTCATAGGCATATTAGGAGACCACAAGGAGTGCTGGCATAGTCGGCAGAACACGACAAGGAGGATGAACAAAAGGAGACCATTCAGTCCATGAGCTTGTCTGGTTAAGCGAAAATATAAAGGCCAAGGTAAATGAAACTATTTTCCAGCAATTATCTGGCACAGACTTCACTCGCATTATTTTAGTGAGTCTGAGGCAGCTGTGGCGCACAATTGTTAATTCAACTCGTATAATCTGTCATCTCCAACAACACAGTCAGATGGGTCAGCAACTCATCATGATTGATCTTGTCTTTAGTCGTAGGGTTGGCTCTGTGAGCATCACAGCTGACGAATGCTGATCTGGAAGTACAAGGAGTAAAATACAATGATGAAAAGTAAAGAACAGGGGTGTTTTGCAACAAATAAATAAAAGAGAAGCTCGTCTGTTAGATGTATTGTGTTTTATGTACAATAACAAAATGGAAAAAAGAGAGAAAAAAAAGAAAAAATAGGATTGCAGCTGAACTTGCCATGCATGGAAAGTATTTGATATGACGGCGAGTTTCCACAATGGCAAAATGGGTGCAAGCAAAGCAGCAGGCCAGAATCCTAACTGGTCTGCACATTACAGGCTCACTTGATCTCGGCCAGGCCCCAATATACAGGTGGAATCCCATTTTAATGAAATTCATGGGACCATAAAAATATTTCACTATAATGGAAATTTCATTATGATGAACATGAGGTAAATACATATACTGTTGTGATCAGGGTTGCCAGTGATTTGCCATCTCTAATGGCTATGGCATAAGGACACTTCCATGACTAGTCTGTTGCATCTGCTACACAGTAAACCAAGGGCAAAGTAATTGGATGTCCTCTGCAGGATCAGGCTTATCACATACCGTGCCTGTCAAACGATGTTTAGAAAATTTAACACTGGACTTTGACCTGCTCTTCTTCATGCTCTCCTGGTCGGACACAGAGATGATTCAGAGCAGCTGGTGTGCTGCGTCGTGGAATTTTCTAGGAGCGGTGCAAAAACTTTTGTAAAATATTTGAAATTGCTAGTGTTTTTGAACTTTTGGTTGATTAAAAAGATAATGTTTAAAAAAATATATTTTATGTTGTAAAAACGGATAATGGAACACTTACGGAAATGAAGTCTAAGAAACGTGAGAGACTTCAAATGATCGACAAGGAAATGTGTGTCTGTCTTTCGAAAATTGATCCTCGCATCAATCTCATATGTGCTGAAAAACAATCTCAAAGTTCACATTAATTAAATTTAAGATTTATCCTTTGATTCCTTTATTAATAAAATGTCTTTCAAACTTGTAAAATTAACTGTTTTTATTGGCGATTGTCCATAGATTGTGTCATCACGACTTTATTTATGGGCAGTCCCTCAGGTGCGCCGCGGAAGAAAATTTTTGGACTTGAAAAAGGTTGCCTTTCACTGTTCTAATCTGAAGCTGGGAGCTAAAGCAGGAACATTACCCCTGGGGCTCATATGCTTGATTGCTGAAGTAACAGATTTTGAATGAAGTCTTGAGACTGTACCTGCCTTCTCTATACAGTAATAAAGTATCTGTATTTTAATTGGAAACCTGCACTCACCTTTCTGTCTCTCATGCAACTCTGTGACCCAAGCCTGACAATACCTGTATAGAAAAACAGCACTTCTTAGTCTGTGAAAAAATTTGAAGTTGAGACATTAGATTAAACTTTTTTGCAGCATAAACTAATGCCATTTCTCACTTTTTTTGTTTATCACAAAGAAAACTTTGAGAAGTGCTGTGAATCTTCAACAGTACAGTATCCGCACACGACTCAACTACCCCCACAAATGCTCAGTGGAGCACTGACTCAGAATTCAGCTCTCTGTGTATGATGTCGCCAAGATGGCCCAAGATCAGATATTTCTCAACACTCACTTTCTTTCGGTCTAACAAGAAAGAGACAGCCTTTTGCAGGGTTCCCAAGGCTCTGAGAGAGTGTAGGCATGGCATTACGTATTTTTTGCAGTGTATCATTATTGTTGTAGGCCATTTTTGATAAAAAAAAACATTTGTTATAGTGAAGCATACATTTCGTTAAAATTAAATCTGTTAAATATGATGTTAAATGAACGTTTGTATGGGCCAACTAAAAGTATTTGTTATTCTGAAAATTTCGTATTTTCTATAACAGGATTTGACCTGTACTACCTGCTGGCTTAAGCTGGCAAAACAACTAGAAATATACAAAAAAAGTAACAAAAAAACATCCACAAGAGGAAGGAGTATCGTAAACCCTCATGTTGTGTAAAAAGGGCAACCACAGAATCTTTAATAATCAAGGATTTATTTAGGGAAAATGTATTTAGACTGTTAAATCCAGGAGGTGATCTCTTCAGTGCCAAGCATCAGAGGCTAGGCAGCTCTAAATTGTGTTCTGCACAACTATTTCATGGTGTGGTATACTTATGAATGGTCTTTAAACAACCTGAGCCTATTTGGAGCTTTTCTGAGCCACAAATTCTGCCATTTGAGTTTGGAGCAAGGCTGATAGGGAGGGAGGGCTGCTTCTGAGACTCCAACCTAGCAAAGTCCTTGTTTTTTTTGAGGCTTGTTCACCCTTTTTGCCATTTTGATGTTACTAGAAAACAAATCTGATATTCCACTTACATCAATATGTGTCTTGTGATTAATGTTTATTATTCCTTTACTTTAATTTTTGCTTTATTTCAACCCAGCCACAAACCAGGGGATGCACAAACCAGTGTGTTTATTTGTGCCGGTCCCAAGCCTGGATAAATGGGGAGGGTTACGTCAGGAAGGGCATCCGGTGTAAAATTTTGCCAAATCAATATGCAGACTACAATACAAATTTCCATACCGGATTGGTCGAGCCCCGGCTTAACAACGACTGCCACCAGTGCTGTTAGCCAACAGGGTGCTGGCGCAAATTGGGCTACTGTTGGCCAAAGAAGGAGAAGAAGAGGGAGGAGATGTGTCCAGAGGCAGGAGGAGAAGAGGAAAGTACAGAGAGTGGAACTGAGGGTAGGAACTTTGAATGTTGGCAGTATGACTGGTAAGGGGAGAGAGTTAGCAGATATGATGGAGAGAAGGAAGGTTGAGATATTGTGTGTGTAAGAGACTAAATGGAAGGGGAGTAAGGCCAGGTGGATTGGAGGTGGATTCAAATTGTTCTATCATGGTGTGGATGGGAGGAGAAAAGGGTAGGGGTTATTCTGAAGGAACAGTATGTCAAGAGTGTTTTGGAGGTGAGAAGAGTGTCAGACAGAGTGATGATTATAAAGCTGGAAACTGAAGGTGTGATGATGAATGTTGTTAGTGCATATGCCCCACAAGTTGGGTGTGCAATGGATGAGAAAAAAGATTTTTGGAGTGAGTTGGATGAAGTGATGAACAGTGTACCCAAGGGACAGAAAGTGGTGATTGGAGCAGATTTCAATGGACATGTTGGTGAAGGGAACAGTGGAGACGAGGAGGTGATGGGTAGGTATGGTGTCAAGGAGAGGAATGAAGAAGGTCAGAGGATAGTGGATTTTGCCAAAAGGATGGACATGGCTGTGGTGAATACATATTTTAAGAAGAGGGAGGAACGTAGGGTTATGTACAAGAGTGGAGGAAGATGCACACAGGTAGATTACATCATATGCAGAAGAGTTGATCTGAAGGAGATTGAAGACTGCCAAGTGGTGGCAGGAGAAAGTGTAGTTAAGCAGCATAGGATGGTGGTCTGTAGGATGACGCTGGAGATCAAGAAGAGGAAGAGAGTGAGGGCAGAGCCAATGATCAAATGGTGGAAGTTGAAAAAGGAAGACTGCAAGGTTGAGTTTAGGGAGGAGGTGAGACAGGCACTGGGTGGCAGTGAAGAGTTACCAGACAGTAGGGTAACTACAGCAGATGTAGTAAGAGTGACAGCAAGAAAGGTGCTTGGCATGACATCTCGAAAGATGAAGGAGGAAAAGGAAACCTGGTGGTGGAATGGGGAAGTACAGGAGAGTATACAGAGGAAGAGGATGGCAAAGAAGAAGGGGATAGTCAGAGAGATGCAGAAAGTAGACAAGAGTACAAGGAGATAAGGCAAGGTGAAGAGAGAGGTGGCAAAGGCTAAAGAAAAGGCGTATGATGAGTTGTATGAGAGGTTGGACACTAAGGAGGGAGAAAAGGACCTGTACCGATTGGCTACACAGAGGGACCGAGCTGGGGAAGATGTGCAGCAGGTTAGGGTGATAAAGATGTAAACATACGAAAAAGCAAGGAGAATGTGTTGAGCAGATGGAAAGACTACTTTGAGAGGATGATGAATGAAGAGAATGAGAGAGAGAGAGAAGAGGTTGGATGATGTGGAGATAGTGAATCAGGAAGTGCAACGGATTAGCAAGAAGGAAGTAAGGACAGCTATGAAGAGGATGAAAAATGGAAAGACCGTTGGTCTAGATGACATACCTATGGAAGCATGGAGGTGTTTAGGAGAGATGGCAGTGGAGTTTTTAACCAGATTGTTTAGTGGAATCTTGGAAAGTGAGAGGATTCCTGAGGAGTGGAGAGCAAGTGTACTGGTGTCGATATTTAAGAATAAGGAGGATGTGCAGGACTGTAGTAACTACAGGGGAATAAAATTGATGAGCCACAGCATGAAGTTATGGGAAAGAGTAGTGGAAGCTCGGTTAAGAAGTGAGGTGATGATTAGTGAGCAGCAGTATGGTTTCATGCCAAGGAACAGCATTACAGATGCAATGTTTGCTCTGAGGATGTTGATGGAGAAGTATAGAGAAGGCCAGAAGGAGTTGCATTGCATCTTCATGGGCCTGGAGAAATCATGTGACAGGGTGCCTCAAGAGGAGTTGTGGTATTATATGAAGAACTTGGGAGTGGCAGAGAAGTATGTAAGAGTTGTACAGGATATGTACGAGGGAAGTGTGACTGTGGTGAGGTCTGCCGTAGAAGTGACAGATGCATTCAAGTTGGAGGTGGGATTACATCAGGGATCGGCTCTGAGCCCTTTCTTACTTGCAATGGTGATGGACAGGATGACAGATGAGATTAGACAGGAGTTCCCGTGGACTATGAGGTTTGCTGATGACATTGTGATCTGTAGTGATAGTAGGGAGCAGGTTGAGGAGACCCTGGAGAGGTGGAGATATGCTCTAGAGAGGAGAGGAATGAAGGTCAGTAGGAACAAGACAGAATACATGTGTGTAAATGAGAGGGAGGTTGGTGGAATGGTGAGGATGCAGGGAGTAGAGTTGGCGAAGGTGGATGAGGTTAAATACTTGGGATCAACAGTACAGAGTAATAGGGATTGTGAAAAAGAGGTGAAAGAGAGAGTGCAGGCAGGGTGGAATGGGTGAAGAAGAGTGTCAGGAGTGATTTGTGACAGACGGATATCAGCAAGAGTGAAAGGGAAGGTCTACAGGACGGTAGTGAGACCAGCTATGTTATATGGATTGGAGACAATGGCACTGACCAGAAAGCAGGAGACAGAGCTGGAGGTAGCAGAGTTAAAGATGCTAAGATTTGCATTGGGTGTGACTAGGATGGACAGGATTAGAAATGAGTACATTAGAGGGTCGGCTCAGGTTGGACCGTTGGGAGACAAAGTCAGAGAGGCGAGATTGCATTGGTTTGGACATGTGCAGAGGGGAGATGTTCAGTATATTGGGAGACAGATGTGAAGGATAGAACTGCCAGGGAAGAGGAAAAGAGGAAGGCCTAAGCAAAGGTTTATGGATGTGTTGAGAGATGACATGCAGGTGGTGGGTGTAACAGAACAGGATGCAGAGGACAGAAAAATATGGAAGAAGACGATCTGCTGTGCAACCCCTAATGGGAGCAGCCGGAAGAAGAAGAAGATTTCACCCTTAAGTATTTATAATGAGGAATGCTGTTTGTTTATATTTGGCTAATTTTAACAAAGTGAATATCATGTCATATTTTTCTGCAACCCTGTTTAGTCGCCTCTTGACTCCTTCTATCACACCTTTATCACAGCAGCCATTCATAGAAATTCAGTGCCATTGGCTCTCAAAGTTGTCCCTCTGAAGATAAACAAAACACCTCCTTGTGGTTCTTGGTAGTTTAGTTTAAAAATCAAGTAGAGAGGTTTGTGCTGCCTTTTTACCTCCTTTAAAAGGCTACTCCTTTCTGGTTCTCGGTCTGCTACTGCCTTTGAGGTTTTCGCCTTTGCTGTGTGGCTTGATGTTCTTCTCCTGGTTGAAGTGATTGTTGTGATTCCTTTTTAATTTTATAACTTTTTACTCCTTTTTGGAGGGATTTTTTTGTAAATCTTTTTTGTGATTACTGTTGTTACTGAAATTGCTGTGGCAATAGGATCGGAGGTTACGACACATGACATTCGTGGTTTAACTGTTTAATATCCACTTCATCGAAGTTTGACGGATAATCCTGGTGACATTTGCTGCTCTGCTTTTCTATATTTGCTTTCCTGGAATTCAAACCTTTGGCAGTGCTATTCTAACTGCGAATTAGGAATTTGTTTTGCTTTGAAAAAACATTGGCTTGGTTTTCTGGGGTAAGAACTTCACATGTTTCCTGTCCTACATTTCATCTTCTGGTTCTCAATTCAAATTATTTCTGCTAATTTTAGCAGAACAGTTAAAAAATAGGTCACAAGTCTCTTCTAGTCACAGGCAGTAAAACAATCATATCTGTTGTCAGAAATAGATCCGCAAACCAAACTCATAGTCAAACTAAAGATCGTCAGTAACTACAAACACATGCCAAATGCATGTTATGTCTGCACACTGACAGTTTTATGAGACAGATCAAGGAGATACACTCACCTGGCCATTTTATTAGGTACACCTTACTAGTACCTGGTTGGACCACCCTTTTGCCTTCAGAACTGTCATAATTCTACATGGCATAGATTCAACAAGGTACTGGAAACATTCCTCAGAAAGTTTGGTCCATGTTGACATGACAGCATCACACAGTTGCTGCAGATTTGTCAGCTGCACATCCATGATGCAAATCTCCCATTCCACCACATCCCAAAGGTGATCTATTGGATTGAGATCTGGTGACTGTGGACATCATTTGAATATAAGTGAACTCACTGTCTTGTTCAAGAAACCAGTTTGAGATGATCTGAACTTTGTGACATGGCATGTTATCCTGCTGGAAGGAGTCATCAATAGATGAGTATACTAAAGTCATAAAGGGATGGACATGGTCAGCAACACTACTCAGGTAGGCCGAGGCATTTAAGCGATGCTCAATTGACACTAAAGGGCCAAAGTGTGACAAGAAAATATCCCCCACACCGCCACCAGCCCGAACCATTGATACAAGGCAGGATGGATCCCTGCTTTCAAGTTGATGACACAAAATTCTGACCCCACCATCTGAATGTCACAGCAGAAATCAAGAAAAACTCATCAGACCAGACAATATTTTTCCAGTCTTCTGTTGTCCAGTTTTGCTGAGCTTGTGTGAATTGTAGCCTCAGCTGCCTGTTCTGAGCTGACAGGAGTGGCACCCGCTGTGGTCTCCTGCAGCTGTAGCCCATCTGTTTCAAGGTTCGACGTGTTTTGTGTTCAGTGATGCTCTTCTGCATACCTCGGTTGTAATTGGTGGTTATTTGATTTACTGTTGCTTTTCTATCAGCTCAAATCAGTCTGGCCATTCTCCTCTGACCACTGGTATCAATAAGACATTCTTACCCAGAAGACTGCCACTCACTGGATATTTTCCCTTTTTTGGACCATTCTCTGTAAGCCCTAGTAGATGAGTAGATGAGCCCGTCTGGCACAAATAACCAAGCCACATTTAAAGTCACTTCTATCCCCTTTCTTCCCCATTCTGATGGCCAGTTTGAACTGCAATAGGGCGTCTTAGCAATGTCTACAGACATAAAGGCATTGAGTTGCTGCCAAGTGATTGGGTGATGAAACATCTGTGTTAACAAGCAGTTGAACAGGTGTACCTAATAAAGTGGCCAGTGAGTGTAGATGTTTAAACCGAAAACGGTCAAAACCAGGAGATCACTAACATGAGCAGATGTTGTGATGTGAAATTTTGCATACAAGTTGATAAATATTTTGTATGTCTTTATTTGTAACTTAGACAAAGCAATGCAATATTAGTGTTGCATTATAGATAATAACAGCAATGGTTTGATGGTTTAAGAACCACATCTTCCCTTTTTGGGTAATTTTTATGACAGGGTTTGGGGGTGAAGTGCCTCAAACCAGTTTGACAAGTGTTTCTCTGCTGAAGTCTCTCTCTCAACCCCCACAGGAAAGCCAGGCTGCCTAGCTGCCAAGCTTTGTCTTAACATATGGTTTGGAGGGCAAACGTGAAGATGTTCTATTCTCCCCATTGGTCTGAAGTATGGCAGTTTGGAACTGGCTTGTATCAGGAGCCTTTAAGAACCACGATGCCCTATTGGATGTAGGGGTTGGACAGAAAACCTATAAATTTGCTTGCTTTACCTCACCCTCTCTTTCTCTTACCAAACTGATGAAAGACCATCTCACACCATGAACTGAAAAGGACAACACAAAGAAGAGCACAGCTTGGCAGCCATATTGAGACAGGCATGCAGCCTGTTCTGAAGAAAGCTGGCCACAAATGATAACGTAACTAGAGACATTTTAAGTAACTAACAAGTCTGCGTGCCGCCTGAAACTACACATCAACATGTATCAGGTTGTATGGCTGCCAATATTCAAATGTACTTTGCATATTGTTATTATCAATAATACATTATTTAAAGTGTAACTTAACTCCTGCTTGTCGTTTACTACACCTATTTGCCTGAGGTTGTAGATGTAGAAGGGAGGATGGGGAAAAGTTATATGGTACAATACCTTATAAACAGTGGCAAGTCTGTGTGACCAAGGCTACATATTAATAATACAAAAGGGGACAAAGACAAAACAGCGGCAAAGCCAAAACAAGAGAAAAATAGTGGTTAAAAAAAACATTTAGAACTAAAAGTTCTTTGCTTCAATTTTTTAAAAGATTCTGAATCTCAGATGAGAAAGTGAAATCCTGGATGCCTTTTAACCTGAGGTATTATTACAACACTAGGGTGTTCGCCCCCTGCTCATTTCGCTTGCCAACCCCCCAGCCTGTGCTACATGCCAGCCACTTCAAGTCTCTGCCACTCGGGTTGTGAAAAGGGGGGTTGAACACACCCTAAGGAGACGCGGTCGCTCCACCAAAACCCCCTCTTAAACGGTGAGACAATGGGAAACAAATACAATTTTTTTTCCACCTCCTCTTTGCTCAATCAGCTACTGGCTTGCTGCTGCTGCCGCCATGTTGCGTGATCTGCATCTCGCACGGCACTTCGAACATTTAAAAGCCTGTACAGCAGCTGTCCTACTCTTTGTCTTTTATTTCTGGCCCTGGACACAGTTAAATCTCTTGGCGCAAAGTCTTGTCTTGCAGGACGCGAGTTCTTGATATTTTTTAGTTTATAATTTAAAAACGGAATAAGAATCTGAAAATCTAACATCATCACATAAAAGTTCCATAATTTTTGAAAAGAATGATACCAAACATATATATGTAGATTTTAAAACAGGCCCAATTTATAGCATGACAAAAACGTCACATAAAATTGTTGCACAAAATCGTTGCACTTTTAGGACAGGTTTATACTTCACGAGACGCGACGTATGCTGCAACGGACGCTCCTCCTACACAAGTGTTGTACTGTTTATACTTGCGCACGTACTTTACGTAAATCTGGAAGAATCCAACAGGTGGCAGTACGAGATATCATCACGGTGAGAACAGGTTCGGCTTCGTTGTGTTGTGAATTACCTGGAACACCCATTAAATTCCGATGACCCCTTAACGCAATATCTCTGAAAAGGATGTTTAATAAATAAATCCATCTAGCATTGGGCATGAGGCAGAAACAATCCATAGATGGGGCATCAGCTGATCGCAAGGTGAATACAAGCACTCACATACACTGGCGTCATTTTAGTGTCACCAAATCTGCATATCTTTGAAAGGAAACCGGAGCACACTGTGGAAACCCAGCAGGAAAACATGCAAACTCCAGGAAGAGAATACCAGCGACGTGACTCCCTGCAAGACAGCAGCGCTAACGCTCCGCCACCGTGTCACCCCGATGTGTGTAATTATTAACAGTATTCATTATTTAATCAAAATTAACGATTTATCTGTAAAATGTAAAAATACTTTAATGCATTTCATCGTGAAAGTGATATCAAGTATAAATCTAAGGATTTTCTAAATGTGCAGAGAGTTGGAATATCATACATTTAATGTGTTCTGTGTGGTGATCTATTGCTGCTGTCAGCTCAGGAGGAAGCCCCAGAAAAAAAATGACGGCACAAAAGATGGTATGTGAGTTAATGTATCGTGTCATTACGATCGGGAATATGCAATGCTTGAATATAAAAGCAGCGTGAATACATTTGTATGTCAGCATTTTGCTTCACCACATCGAACCATTCATCAAACTTCGAAGGGCGCACATCGACGCCTTAGGATCTGCAGTGGTTTTCTCTCACATGTAGATAGTAAACAGACTCTGACATCGCATTCCAACTTATATCACACTGTGACCCCCAACTTTTTGCTGGGACTGCAACTCGTGCATGCGTTGCGTTAATTTCTGAGGACCTGCTCAGAGGACGTGTGAAATGAACGCTGGGAACTCATGGCAGCCATGATGTGTGCATGTATGCGTTCTGAGTGTGAAGTATAAACGAGTCCTTAGGATTTATATATATATATATATACTCAGCAAAAAAAGAAACGTCCCTTTTTCAGGACTGTGTATTTCAACAATAATGTTTTAAAAATCCAAATAACTTTACAGATCTTCATTGTAAAGAGTTTAAACAATGTTTTCCATGCATGTTCAATTAACCATAATCAATTAATTAACATGCACCTGTGGAATGGTCGTTAAGACCTTAACAGCTTACAGAAAGTAGGCATTTAAGGTCACAGTTCTAAAAACGCAGGACACTAAAGAGACTTGTCTACCGACTGTGAAAAACACCCAAAGAAAGATGCCCAGGGTCCCTGCTCATCTGCGTGAACGTGCATTAGGCATGCTGCAGGGAGGCATGAGGACTGCTGATGTGGCTAGGGCAATAAATTGCCATGTCCGCACTGTGAGACGCCTAAGACAGCGCTACAGGGAGACAGGAAGGACAGCTGATCATCCTCGCAGTGGAAGAGCCCGGATCTCAATCCCATTGAGCACATCTGGGACCTGTTGGATCGCAGGGTGAGGGCTAGGGCCATTCCCCCCAGAAATGTCCAGGAACTTGCAGGTGCCTTGGTGGAAGAGTGGGGTAACATCTCACAGCAAGAACTGACAAATCTGGTCCAGTCCATGAGGAGGAGATGCACTGCAGTACTTCAAGCAGCTGGTGGCCACACCAGATACTGACTGGTACTTTTGATTTTGAGCCTCCCTTCATTCAGGGACACATTGTGAAACATTTTTAGTTTATGTCTTATGGTGTTGACTCTTTTAGTGTTCATACAAATATTTACACATTAAGTTTACTGAAAGTAAAAACAGTTGAAGGTCAGAGAACATTTCTTTTTTTGCTGAGTATATATATATATATATATATATATATATATATATACTTACTGTATATATAGATAGATATATATAGAGAGAGAGAGAAAAGATTTGATTACAGGCCTTTAACAACAAGTAAAGCAGCGCTAACAATGGCAGCCAGAAATGGCAGTAATCATGGAAACACAAAATGAAAGATGAAACTGTCAGAAAACTAATAAAGAAAACGGAAACTCCAAAAACAATTTGCACTCATTGTCAGATCTAAGTGTCTAAGTGTTAGATCTCAAAACATAAAAATGAGAATTGTAATAGCCACAATCATGCTCAGATGATCACAAAGTACACACTCCAGTAAAGCTGGAATGAAGTTCAGACCTGGCCATGCCACACCATACTTAACTTTACATGTCTTACTCTCTACACAAATTTCCCAGTCAACAAACAAAACAAACAGATAAAGAAGTCAAAATAAGGGTCAAGTTAATGTAAAGATTAAATACTAAAAACATCCAGAGATCCCCATTCCTGAAATACAATATAATTTATTTTTGTATAGCCCAAAATCACACAAAGAAGTGCCGCAATGGGCTTTAACAGGCCCTGCCTCTTGACAGCCCCCCAGCCTTGACTCTCTAAGAAGATAAGGAAAAACTCCCAAAAAAAAACCCCAGTAGGGAAAAAAATGGAAGATACCTCAGGAAAGGCAGTTCAAAGAGAGACCCCTTTCCAGGTAGGTTGGGTGTGCAGTGGGTGTCAAAAGTAGGGGTTCAATACAATACAATATAATACACAGAACAGAACCAATCCTCAATACAGTATACAAATAAAAACTTTAGAAGTACGTAGCAGAATTTAACAATGGAGGACATCACATAATATGATTTAGATTTGTTTCTAGTCCTGGAGACCTCATCCATCAAGCTGCCTCCAACATTTGGCCATTCCACAGCTGAATAATGTACTGCTTATAGCACAGACTGAGAGAGAAAGGAGGAAAGGATGAGGAACAGATTAACAAAACAAGCAGAGTCGTAACTTGGAGATCAATCAGAGAGACGCGTCTAATCCCAATAAGCAAACCGAAAGACAAAATCCAAGAACACGCGAGAATGAAAACCAAAGAGACTTTTAATGCAAGAGAAACTTGTGTTAGTCTTCTCTTTTAATGTCTCTTGATCACACTTCACGAAAAGGGGATTTACACACAGTCCTGAGTGATGTTGTCATGATGGCGTGACCTCCGGCGTGTGGCCCAAGCCACCCATACTCGCAAAATGTCAGAAACCAAGATGGCGTCAAGGTAAAAAATAAATAAATAAAACTATTAAAATATCCAACATAAACATGAAAGGAGAGCAAAAGATTCAGGGAAAAAATTAACCCAGTCATTGGAAAAAATTCTTAAACTGAGAAATAAATTAATAAATGTATTTTCATGCATGATAAATAAATGCAGATATATTGAGTGAAGAGAAAACTCAAATCAGTCCCTGACTCCCCTTGCCTTAACTACCAAACATTAATAATTTCAAAATGAGGAGCAATCAACCACATACACTCATGAAGTCCAATACAGAATGAAGAGAATGAAAAATGGATGGGAGCCATCAAATTCAAGTGAGCAGATGACGGCAGATGACGCAGTTCAAAGAGGGTTATCTCGAAATGTCCACCAAAACAGTCTCACTGGTGCTTCTGGAAAGCAGAGCGGCCGTCGTGAAGAGCAGATGAGAACATAAAAATGAAATTCTAGATTCATTTTAGATTAAGCTCTTAAAGCACTGAGGAAGCAGATTCTCTCCCCATTTCTTTTTCTTCTCCATTAATCTTTATCCGCTATTAAACTCATCAATTTACTTATTTTTACTCGCTTTTAAAATGTTCTCTTTGTCAGGGGTGGGGGTTGATTTGTTTTCAATCCTATTTTTGTAAAAATTGATCTATTTGTATGGAATGATTATAATAAAATCAATAAAAAAAATGAAATTCTAACACTCCACCCACAGAAAGGCAATACTATGGTTATGAGTGCTTTCTGCTGCCAACTTGTATGTCACTGCATTGGTGACATCACTTGATGCAAGTCGGCTGCAGCACTCACTCTATGACAAAACACAGCAGAGTTATGGTAACTTCAAAGCAAATCCTAATTCATTTTCTAAGTGGCACAGTCACTTATCCACTGTTAGAAAAGCACAACCTATCTCACCGCAGCAGTGGCATAGTCGTGACTACGCACAGCACAAAACAAATTCCGATAGGCCAACCACACACAAGCGACACATGAGATTGAGCAATAATCAGTCTGCAATGCCCCTAGATGCCCGTGGCAGCATGCCATGGCATACTGAATATATTGAAGTGTGTCTACCCCATGCCAAGCGTTCTGACTTTGAAATGAAAGCCAGTAAAATTTTAAGAGGATGAACCAGAAGAAGAGACAAGTTCAAAGGAAAATGTAGCAAAGGTCAAACCCAGATATCAACAGGATAAACAAGAAACCCAGACGCGCGAAGTACAGAGGAAACATCTACTTGCAGAATTTCACAAAAGTGTAGCTCACAAATAAATTCAGTCTTGGAAGAACCAGAGCTTCAAGAGTCGACCTTTATTTATATAGTCACATTAATGAGGACATCACAGCATCCCAAAGTATTGTGCAATGTGTTACTATGGTAACCAGTGTCACAAAACCCTCAAAATGGCAGCACACATTGGAAAAACAAAGTGGCGTTGCAAGTAATGGTACAAAATGACAAGTAAGGTTTCCAAATGAAAAATAAATGCCACAAACAGATTCTCTGGGGCAGAAAACTCGAGAAAAGTCGTATGAAAAAATTTCAAATCATCAGGAAAGCACGAATGTGAATCCCAACACCAAAAGGTGAGGGTACGCTGTTGAACCCTAATCGTGATGGGGACCGGAGCTTGCAATTGTTCCCCACAAATGAGGAATCCCTAGGATCTGCAAGTCCTAAGCTTAAATTGAGCAGGCTGCTTCCCTTTGTACACACCACCCGCTGCTACCACCAATTGGGCAGTTTAGTGAGGTCCTCGATTTGGCTCTGCTGTGCTCGGTCACTCTTGGCCTCTGGCAGAGAGCTGAGAAGACTATAAAGGAAGCACAAGTCATGACAAGGATGCCATAGTTGAACCTGTGGAAGGATCATTACTGAGCCCTGAAGAACAAGAGTACAGGCTCAGCATGTCTGCCCTTCCCCATCTACCCCCCAAGATGGTGTACCAATGAAACCTAACCCCATTTTTCCCATAGGATTACCGCTTCAGTATATGCAGTTTCCATATCCACAGGGATTTGAAGGATCAAACCCCGCAGATAAAGAGAATTATAAATAATCAAAACATTCAAACTCTGAATTTATGTCATGTATGGCTGAGCGCTGACCCAACTTCATCTTCTAATCTGTGACCCTTTCCATGAAGAGGGGGTTCACTTGTGCTTGTGTGCATTGGCGGGAGAGATCCAGGAAATGGAGGAGCTCATCTGGATCACCAAGCCAAAGTCCAAGTGGGCACAAGGCAGGAACAAGTTTGTCATTGCATCCTCGTATGCACACTCACACCGAGCCAATTCTGAGCCAACTGAAGACACGCATTGTTAAAAGCTGAAGGCCCCACAGAAGACCTTCCACAGACACAGACTGCACCCGAGACTCGGGAGCCATGAGACGTGGCGGCTAACCACCACACCACCATGCTGACTCACATAGGATTCAGTGAGCAAAAGATGGACTTAACACGTTTAATGCTGCTGATCCTGCGCACATATACACTTTTACAGGAGTTATGCTGATTCACATTCCCCATGTCCTTCAAGTCCAAACACCATTAGAATGACTGGCCTGGCATGGAGCACATTGGGGTATAAAGTGGTGGCCTGTCCAGGACCAGTTCCTGCATTGGTCAAACACTTGAAAAACTGAGCTCAGAAAGTGCAGTAGAGGTGTAATTAAAACTGTGAATACTGGAGTGTCCACACACTTGGACACACATAACAGACGGATATCAGAGCTGCTTCTTCTTCTTCTTCTTCTTCTTCTTCTTTCGGCTGCTCCCTTTAGGGATTTCCACAAATGAATGGCTTGAGCTCAAATTCAACTGACAGATAGGATATGAAAGGCACTATATAAAATAACTAGACAGACAGGAAAAAAGATAGATATGAAAGGCACTCTATCATATACCGAGATGAAGATAATACATGTGAAAGACATAATTTAATAGATATAGATATAAACCACTGTGTAATATAGATATAAAAGGGGCTATATGTAAAAGACAGATAAATGGCAAAGTCATTCTATAACAAATATGATGTGAAAGGCACTATATATTAGATTATATAGGTATAAAAGTCATACATGTCAAAGTCACTACATAATAGATATAATTAAACAGTTACCAATGACACTACATAGCTATCAAACCCACTATGTAACAGGAAGGTGTGAAAGTCACTATAATAAAGATGTGAAATGCACTGCATATAAAAAAATGATAAATAGATATGGAGTATATGTGATTCACAAAGAGACATGAAAGGCGCTATAAGATCAACAGAAATGTACTATGTAAGAATCATAATGATGATGATAAATATTAAAGCCACTGCACAAAAATTGTGATAGATAGATTGACGGATAGGAAAGGCACAATATGAAAAGAATGATAGTAGAGATGAAAGTCACAATATAAGATAGATAGATAGATAGATAGATAGATAGATAGATAGATAGATAGATAGATAGATAGATAGATAGATAGAAGCATGCGCCGATACAGCATATTGCTGTACCCACCACATGACAAAGCACCTCAAGATCCCAGATTAGGACCCGAGTGAAGCCATGCGACGGGTGACACCTCAGCACCACACTGATAGATAGATATTATATAAGAGAGAGAGAAAGAGACAGCCAAATGAGGCCCTTGTTATATTTAATGGTACCTCCCAGTCAGGACCAGTCCCAATGCCTCCAAATGTGTATTCTGCTTTTTTCTACAGTTAGATATACCCACACCTCATAAGGGAATTGGAAGATGACAGGGAATAACTGAACCCTGCAAGATGGTGACAACAAGGCAACAGAACCCCCCACTTAGATCGGGTGACTCCAGACGTATAAGGCGTGGGGCCCCAGAAAGACCGTTTTGTTTACTACGGGATATTCAGGAGGGATGGAGGCCCACTGCTGAGGACTGACCTGAGGTGCCCGCTCGAGGCTATGCTGATGTTTGCTGCTGCTGCTGCTGCTGCTCTGCAGTTGGATACAACTGGTGTCTTGGCCAGCTGAAAGCGCTGTCGTGACCTTCTCAACATCTTCGTTATTGAAATGATTTCGGTAAAGGCATCCTGCGTGCTGGAGTTGTTAAAGACCTCATGTTACGATGCATCAGCGCCCTCTGGTGGTCACTCACTATACAATAGACATGTTCTTTAGGAGGCTCATCACGGAGCATTTATAAGCTCAGCAGCCTGAAGCTGGCCATTCTCCACTTCAGATCATCCACATTACGGTTTTGCTTGGCTATTTTTAGGACAAGTTGCAATTTTAAAGCAGATCCTGTTTAAAATAAATGAGAAAATAAAGCTCAAAATATATTCGACGCACGCCTACCCATGCACGCACACCCGACGGTTGGGAGCAAATGAAATGGATTGGGTGGCGCAGTGGAAGCGCTGCTACCTCGCAGTTAGGAGCTTCCCGGGTCCTCCCTGCGTGGAGTTTGCTTGTTCTCCCCGTGTCTGCGTGGGTTTCCTGCCACAGTCCAAAGACATGCAGGTTAGGTGCATTGGTGAGTCTAAATTGTAGCTTGGTGGTGCTCCCTGTCCAAGGTTTGTTTCCTGCCTTGCGCCCTGTGACCCTGTAGTTAGGATACAGCGGGTTGGATAATGGATGGATGAAATGGATTTTGAAAGTCATTAATGAATATAAACTAGGACTGCAATAATCAATCAATGTCATTGATAAAGAATAATCTGTGTGATGAAAACACTTTCCACAAATAACAAATGGTGGAGACACTGGATGAGAGAAAAGCAAAGATCTCCAAAGTATGGAGTCATACATTTGCAGTAGTAACAGCCAAGCACCTGCTCTTCCATATGCAGTGAGGCATTATGGAAATAATATTTTTATAAGGTTCAGTGTTGTGTGAATAATTTATTGAATGTACAAAGGGACATAAATTCATTATTTTTAATATTGTTTATATATTCTGTTTAAAACAAGTCTAATAACAAACTATATAACAATTAAAAATTACAATATATGTAAATGTGCTGTATGATGAGCAAGAACAAGAGAATAATCAGTGATAGAGTTCTTATTTGCTGATTTAATGGCAGAGAATCATGAATCACATGAGCGATTCTTTCACATGCTCTTTACACATCTAGATGAAGTTGGTGGATGGTATCACTGTGGTGAAGAGCATTAAGGGTCTGTCAAAGTGCAGTATTCCAGCAATAAAAACAGTGCGATTCAGTGAGAAATGGCGCGACTACCTGAAATCGGATGAATGTATGTGCTAATAATGGGTGGAAGGAAGCTTACAAAGCTAAAATAAATAAATAAACTCACTCAGAATAGCATGAAGGATGTCAGGAATGGTCTGAGCATAATTACTAGACTCAAGCAACTCAGGGCTCAGGAGCTAGAAGTGGATGTGGACAAAACTAACACCCTAAAGCAATTTCTTTTTTTTTTTTTTTTTTTACAGATTCCTAGATTGCCACTTTCTTCCAATGATCAGTAGTCTCCCCACACCATCCCTACTACATCAGCAATTCCTACCATATCACCTGGACAAGTCCACCTCTGACCATAAGTGTGGACTGCCCATAACTGAAGACCAAGTAAGGAGACAACTGAGAAAGCTACACACCAGATGGTGTCAGTCCTCGAGTTCTTAAGGCCTGTGCTCACCAACTTTGGGTTGTCCCCCATCACCTATTCAGTTTCTCCCTAAGGCTTCAGAAAGTGCCACTTCTGTGGAAAACGTCCTGCATTGTTCCTGATTCAAAGAAGGCAGACACCTCATCCCCTATTGACTAGTGACCAGTGGCACTTACGTCTCACATCATGAAGACCTTTGAGAGGCTGGTCCTGGGATATACGAGTCCTCTTGTGGTAGACCACCTGTACCCCCTGTGGTTTGCCTGTCAGACAAAGATTGTAGTGGAGGATGCAACTATCTGTCTGCTCCACAAGGCTTATTCTCACATGGAGAAAGCTGGCACCACTGTGAAGATGATCTTTTTTTATTTCTCTAGTGCCTTCAATACCATCCAGCCATTCCTGTAAGGCGGTAAACTCAGAGATATGCAGGCGGATGAGCTATCTGTGTCCTGGATAATGGACTATCAGGCAGTTTGTGAGACTCAAGGACTATGTTTCTGATACGGATGTCAGCAACACTGGAGCACCACAAGGAACAGTCCTGTCTCCATTTCTCTTCACTTTGTACACCTCAGACTAGAAATATAACACCAGGTCATGTCATTTGCAGAAACTGTCCAATGATTCTGCACTTATGCGGTGTGTTGATAAAAAGGGATGAGACAGAGGAGAGAAGTGGAGAACTTTGTTTCTTAGTGCAAAGACAATTTTATGCATCTTAACATCACCAAAATCAAGGAATTGGTTACTGACTTTGGCCACACCAAAGAGCCTCCATGTCCAGTCACATTTCAGGAGTGGATGTAGTGGCCGTCCATTCCTACAAGTACTTGATTCACATCAATGATTAGTGACATGCAGTGAGGTTCATGGCTGGTGAGGCACTGACTCCTTCACAGTCAGATTTACAAATACAGTATATGAACCCAAATTATATTAGATATTATGTTTCATATCTCATCAGCATTCTTTATACACACATAGGTAAGGCGCATATTTGGCTAAGAAAGAACGTTACATTTATTGCAGCGAGAGAGAGAGTGGAGAGAGTGCATTTGCTCCGCACCCTCCATGTCCTTTAAATTTGTCGTTGCAGTTCTACAATTCATAGCCATTCAATACAAATGAAAGTATAGAGTGGTGTACAAATGACCTTAATTGAAATATTTAGTTGTTTTTAAAAGCTGTTAATTCGGATGCTTTAATCAATTTTAATACAGACCTTTCAACAAAAGGAGCTTAGATATACTGTATAATCTTCCATTTTGACAGTCAGTCAGAACAAAAAAATAAAAATAAACGGACCGCTGCAGTGCTCTTGACTTTCTGATATCGCTAACTTATTGGCGCCTCTGCGTAGAACAGCAGCAACAAGCACCTGTTGGGCTCACATGCGCCCCCTTCAGGGCACCACGGTACTGTCTGCCTTTCCTTGTGCCTTTTCATTGCCGTTTTATGTCCGATCAGCAAGACTAAATATGTCACACACACTCATTAAAGAGATTAGCCAGATTGTGGAAAGTCTGCCCCTTAATTAATCAGATATAATCTAATCTTCTACAACTCTGCGATGGCCAGTGCGATTTCTCTGTGCTGTGGTGTGCTGGGCTGGTAACATCACTTCATGAGAGGCATACAAAATCAAGAAGCTAATTAAAATGGTGGGCTCTCTGCAAAGGAGAAAATTAAAACAAAACTGAGTGCCATTCTGAACAATGCTGCACATCCTCTCTGTGACACACTAGGTCTGAGGTTTTCTTTCTTTTAGCCATTCTCGTGTGTGTTCACACCATAGTGCCTGAGTATTTATACAAATACCTGTTAACTGATTTACTTAATAAGCTTCTGTAAAAAAGCAACGTTTTCCCCTGGGGACAAATATAGCTCTATCCATGTATCTGCCTAAATGCACTTAGCATGAACAGGGACACTGAGCGCAGCTCCGCTGGTTGTATATGCGCTGCTTCACTCGCATGAGATAAAAGGAGTCTGAGCAGGAAAGGAAGGGAATGGAATCAGTAGACTGAGCCAGTGAGGCAGAAAGGAGGCCAGGCGATTGGGAAGAAGCTCCATGGGGAGCGAGAGGAAGAGAAGGTCTTTCTACAGACACCTAAGAATGACGGGGGTGCCAGGCTTTGGGGCATCCCAGCAGGTGACCAACTGAGGTGGCTGGGATGAAAGCGGTCCTAATAGACGATTGTGCTTTCTGGTGTCTCACGGGAGATGAAGGAGAGAAACGAGCTGCGCTTGCAGGAGTGACAGTAAACGGGGACCTGATTTCTGACTTGTAACTTCTTCTTGGAACTTATTTATTAAACATTTTAACCTTCACTTACACTTGTGTTTATTGGACTATATATTGGTTATTTATTTAAAGATGACATGCACTGTGCTTATTGTTTGTTTGTGTCCTCATTGCACTACGCCACCCCAGTCATGACTATCAATGTCTCAGGATCAGGAAGGCTGCAGGCACCTGGGCATCACGGTCATTCATGCGCTTTGCTGATGGCATTGCGCATGTTCTTTAGCACACCAGTTAAACTCTAAATCAATTTGTTTTTTCTCATGAATTGATTCCTACTATTCACTAAGAAAGATGTAGGACGAGAACTGGGATGCCAGCGCAGAACAACAGGTGCATTGTCTGGTTGGACAGAGAAATAACTTTGTGCCCGGCCAGTAGGATATAACAGGCTGACCAGTGGGAGCCGAGAGTCAGGATCTGTTCCATCCCCCATGCACCGGGTGGCAGTGGTCCTCATTTGACAACCCAGTCGGGACACCTGCAAGGGTGCTTGGGAGACAGGAGTGCAGAAGTGCAGTCCTGTCAGGGGAGGAACTCCCTATTTCCTTTACAGAAGTGCTTACAGAGAGACACGGCACAGCACCGGAGTGGCTTAAAAGGGAGCTCATGGCCTTACATCAATGTGTCAGAGTCGGGAGGCAGTGGATAACACTCAACGGAGGCGAAAGGAGGAAGAATTGTTTAATTGTGGCTGATTTCCTGAAAGGTATTGTGTAGAAGTGTATTGGAGAAATAAATATCTTCCAATAATGTGTTGAGTATTACTGTGTCCTGGGTTTGGGGCTCAGTGGCGCCCCCTTATGCTCACAAAGAGTCTTTCAAAAAGAACTACATTAAACAATCCATTACACAGGTTACTGACGCAGCACTTACAAAACATCCTGTACAAATGAAAGTCAACAATTAAGACAGTCCACTACTGCAACTTTTTTATTTTCTCACCACTGTACAAAGTTTCTCTGCAACATTTTCCACAGCCAGCGTAATGTCCACTGTCAGAGAATCATATGGCAGAGTTCACCCTTGCTGTAAGGTCCATCTTCTGAGTTATACAGATAATTACCAAGTAGATCTTCCAGGGCAGTCAAGTCCAATTCCACCACAGTCGACATACACAATCCATAGCCCCTCCAATGAGAGAGAATGTGATTTCTATGTACTCCTGTCAGGCGATCACAATACAGCTCAGTCTGAAGTTAAACCTCGCTCCAAAAAGAAGTCTCAGTTCAGAGATGAAGGAGGACATTGATCCGCTCACACAAGACATGCAGCTCACCCTCAGTACACTCTCTGCTCGGACTGCTACAACAGACGCTCCACCTTTCCACCACAGGGTTCCGATTCCAAAGAAGCAAACGTTTGAAGGTGACAGTAGCAGATCTAGTGTAATAGCCTGTCTCCGTGCCATTACAGCGTCTATGAGTGCCAAAGATGACTTAAAAGAGCTGCTATGGCCAGAGCCACTTCCTCCTGCACCTAACCTGACCAAGAGGGACAACAATTATTTCCGAGCTCTGGTACCCTTCTTCCACCTCTGCCACCTTTTTGTTATGTGCCAGAGGAAACGCAGCATCGGGTATCATCATGGCACCAACTTCAGTTACAGCTGATTACCGAGCTTACAGAATATGGAAAAATTATGAACATACAGCTGGAGCATCACAAATCTACTCATCCTTCATCATCTTGGATGTCTACCCCTGACTACACGGAACTGTATACTCACATTCACCACACTCACATGACATGCATCATCGCCATTCATCTAATTATAAGAATCTTGAATGTCTATGTGACCAACATCCTGAATAAGTTGTAATTTCTGGATTTATGAGTGGCTTAGATTTTTACTTTCAATAGTCGGCCTCCAGGCGTTCTGAACTGTTCTTAGCAGACAACCAAACTCAATGAGAATCAATGAGGTCACAAGGTTGGGCGTAATGATCTGACACCTCCACAGCAGCCTCATTTCCACCCTTGGGTTAACAGAGCGGGCCTGTTACTCCTTTTGATGTGTGGCCCACAAGGGAAGACTACGTGTGTAATGATGGAGTGAATTTAAGACCTCAAAGCACACAAGACACCTGTTTTCTGTTTCCCTGAGACACACATCCGCCATTTTAGGTGGAGCGACAGCTCACCTGCGGTCACAGCCTGTATGTTGGGCAGGCAGGGCTTGACTGCAAGGTTTGTTGGGCTCCCACTTTAACTGGACAAGCCCATTGCCATAACCAAATTACAGGCCACCACCACAACATTTTTAACTCTCAGCAGGTGACACTCACTCAGATCAGCTCCCAGGATGCCATGGCTTCAATTACTCTGTTATATGAACCCATCTTCTCCTCTTTTAGTGTCTTGAACGCTGGTATCTTATCAGCATCCCCACCAGGAGACATAAACTTGAACTGAAGTTAAAAAAAAATACTGACAGAGAAACAAAGGGAACATGCAAACCACAAACCAATGTGAACCCATAACTCTGAAGCTATGAGGTACCAGTGCATGCTGATGTGCCACATGACAAAACACAAGCCTGTTGCGCCAGCACTGCCCAATGTGTCTCGGCAAGAGTGCATGCTGGCAGGGCGTCTGGACACATCGAGAGCACAGGAAGGGAGGTGCCATAGGCTATTCCTGGCCTTTTCTTTCTTCATAATGACATGTCAGCACACTAGGTCTGCAGGATCCTCCCCGTGCCCACTAAATCTCAACTAAGTGGCAGGTACAGTCCATGGGCAGACATCAAAAAGGCAAGCACCGGCTTCAAGCCAAAGAGCTTGGGAGATGAGGTGGCAGGACAGCAGCACGTTGAGGCCTTTAAACGACCGAATCCTGATTAACGGGTTCAGCCGGCCACCCTCAGCTTTGGCTCTCTTCTTCACAATTCGACTCTTGAAGCTCTTCTTGTACACAACACATTGGCTTTGCTCTCCCAAGTGAGCTCAAAATAATAACCTTGAAAGCAGACGCATCAAGGCTATGCTGGCTGATGCATATCGATCTGAAAAACAAAACTGACCGAGCATTTGAGTGGGGCACCACTGACCACCTGATGGGCCAGCTCAATAACAGCCCAGAGCCATGACGCAAAATCAATAGAACACACATTGCAGCCACGTGTCCAGGGTGAAGACTGATCTGCACCAGGCAGGCAGGCACACAACAGACATACGTGGACAGCAAGAGGATAGCACTGGGCCTGCCACACGGCTCATGACTAACAGGAGCACTTGTGCCTATATAGCACCTTTATCGACAGGGACCTGCAAAATGACAATGATTTCAAACAAGAAACATAACCACACAACAGCACAGGACAGCTGGGGGGTTTCACAGGGTGATTGCTTGGTAGTGGTCTGCAGGTGACATATGAAAATAAGCAAGCAAGTCATTCTGGATAGGCAGGAAAGGCACTATATACAATCATTTACAACATAGGTAGCACAGGCACTTTACAAAGGACAGAATGTAAAGGTACCATATAATAAACATAAAAATATAGTAGAAATGCACTATATAAAACTGGCAAGAGATACTACAAACACTATATGATAGATAGATAGATAGATAGATAGATAGATAGATAGATAGATAGATAGATAGATAGATAGATAGATAGATAGATAGATAGATAGATAGATAGATAGGAAAGGCACTATCAAAATGATGATGATGGATAGCTATGAAAGGCGATATATAATACATAGATGGATATGAAAGTTACTACATAACAGATGCAATAACTATGAAAGGCAAAATACAATAATGACAGATATTCAGAGAGATAGATAGGATGGAATGGCGCTATATAATAGAACAACAGATAGGAAAGGCACTATCAAACAGATAAATGGAAAAGGTGTTAAATAAAGAAGATACACAAAATTGTAAAAGTAACACATAAAAATGATGTTGATATGACACGCACAATACAAAAAGGATGATGAGAGATATGAAAGGCACTAAATGAGAATGCTGACAGGCATTTCACAAACAGAGATGAAAGGCACTATATAAGAATGAAGATAGATTGGCGGGCTAGTGGATGAGCTTGAACCCTTGACCGTATCTTGGCCAGGCAACCAGCTGGCAGCAAGACCATCAGACAGATCCACAGAGCACCTTTAGGATGGCTTGCAGTGGTGGCCTACCTTGGTGCAGGTCCTTTGACGCATGTGCCCTCATCGTGGAGCTCACTGCTCTCACCCGAGTGGCCAATGCTATGACTAACCGTAGCGCCCAACCGTTTAGCAAAAGCAAACGTGCGCGGGGATGCCGGGACAATTTTTTTTTTCCTATGTAAATGTAGGACGATAAAATGGAGTGGAAGTAGGCCAACGTCTCAATGAGAGAGGCCAGTTAATTGCTGAGTGGCGGCAGTGCGCACCGCCTGTCCACCTCGAGGCTCTTGCAGAGCCCCTCGTGTATCTGACCTCGGCATATCCACGGTCCGAGCCGAGCCGTACTGAGCCGCACTGGAGCAGCATACATGCCAATGCCAGTAAATCGGAGCGAACCCAGATGGCGCACTGAGCGTTGACAGATTTTACCAGATAAATCAAAGAGATTTGAAGGTGACGACTGTGCAGCCTAAAGTTGGACTCCCTGATATGCCAACCTTGTTTAACCATCCAAACATCTTTTGAACCTGCTTGGTCCATTACGAGATCACGTGGAACTGAAGTCTCCCGAACTTAAGCTAGTACAATCCCCGGACGGGACGCCGGTTTAACACAAACACATTTCACCTAAACTGGCATGTAATGGATACGCTGCAAAGTACGCAGAGTGCGTCAAAACACCGAAGAGCGGACTCGAAGCAGAAGGTCGTAAGTCCCACAGCTAAGCCGCCGGCAGCGCAGCGCTTCTTCTGTCTCAAAACCTTTTGATTCGAGCGCTAATTATTCACTGGACCCCTACGGCGCGAGAGCACACGAGCTCCCCCACTGTACCTCCGGGACCACTTGGCAGACGGCCGTCCGAAGGGCTTCTTCCACAAAACGCCGTAAAGCTGCACCTTAGTGCTGATGTCCAGGGCGTCCGTGTCCGTCTGCTCCATCGAGATGGACGGTGAGATTGACGTGGCTTTCGAACTGAACATCACCAGGGGTCGGAATGCGGAGAGTGAAGCGCAGCGAGCCGACAAGAGGCAGACAATCCGGTCAATCCCCGCTCTCGCAGAACAGCGCAGCCGCCGACAGGGCTCGAAGGGATGTGCTGGGCGGAGGACGAGAGGGAGGGGCAGGAGAGGGCTGTGCCAGTGACAGTGCCCATGCCAGCGCCTGAAAACACCGACTTCATCCTGACAACAGCATATCGTGTTAGCATAAGAAATCTGACTTCGCACTAAAACAATTGAATTACTATGGAGCGCTGTTCATGCAGCGAAACAACGGAATGGGCGCTTTGCCCAGTTGGGACAGAATACAAATTTAAAATAAAATGACACATGGTATCTGTTAGTCGAAGGCAGCAAGTGTTCAGAGCATTACACTTGACTATTTCCCTTTCCTTAATACAGCACCTTTGGTATTTTAACCTTATAAATGCTTATCACTTAAAATAATACATGAGAAATACAGCTTTGATGTTCATTGACTTTTAGGAACTATTGTGTTCATAATAATCACCGGGTTTAAAAAGTGCCCAGATTCTGGGGTTCGATCCTGTGCCCAAGCACTACTTATGTGCAGACTGCATGTTCTCCCTACTTCCATGTGCCAGGCTGTGAGGCTCGCAATTACACAATTGCCAAACCAAGTGAGCCCATTTGTTGCATGTGTGGATTGCATGCCTTCTTCCTGTATGCTGATGAGTTGTCTTCGCATATTAGAGACGCACTGATTACTGTCTGGGCTTTGCAATGGACTTGCTCCCTATTTGGTGATGATTCCTGCCTCACACCTGGTGCTGCCCGGATAGCGCCGCCTTCCTGTGACTAAGCAGGTGAAATGGAGGAGGATGGGCAAATTGCTCCTCTTAAGATGAAGTTATGAATTAATGAAGGAAGTTTCAAATTACACAATTGGTAATCTCAGCCCTCACTTTATCTTCTTAGGGGGACCATTATAGTCCAATGGAAGGGTCGCAATGATAAATAACAGTGTAAATAATACGATTTGTCAAAGTAACCCTTGTTCATTTTTTACCTTTTTCTTGTTTATGTTTGAGTATATTTAGCAATGCTGACGATGCTGTATGCACACAGCTATGACAAAGCCTGGTGGCACAGTGGCTGGATTGGTGGGCAGTGCTGACAAGGTGAACCTTGAACATCTTTCTCAGGCCTGTGTGTGTCTTTTGCCAAACCCCACATACACGTGTTTGTTGTGCTACTGCAATTGTTAAGCCTGTGTGGAAGTGCAAGTCTGTGAGTTTGTGCACTGATGTCATCCCATCTAGGATGAATAGGACTCGGGAGCAACTGGAGGGTCTCGGTCCATCATTTATCCATCTTCTAAACCTTTAATGCTGAGCAGGGTCACATGACAGCTGGAGCCAATCTCAGCAAGTGCTTGGTGCAAGCCACGAACAACGCGTGGATGGAACATCAGACCACTACAGGATTAACACACACAGATACACTAATGGCCAATTTAAAAACACCAATCCATATTACCTGCATAGAAACCAACACATACACCAGAGATGCAAACTCTGGGCAGGGGGAACCCAGGACTTGAACCTCTGTCTCTTTGTTCTGATGCAGCAGTGCTACCAGTGTGCAGTCTTTATTGTCAAATACACAGTGAACTGAAATGGTTACTTGTAGGTGGTAATTAACAGGCAAATTGTCACTACTCTTGAGTGCCTAGATAGATAGATAGATAGATAGATAGATAGATAGATAGATAGATAGATAGATAGATAGATATGAAAGGCACTATATAATAGATAGATAGATAGATAGATAGATAGATAGATAGATAGATAGATAGATATGAAAGGCACTATATAATAGATAGATAGATAGATAGATAGATAGATAGATAGATAGATAGATAGATAGATAGATAGATACATATGAAAGGCACTATATACCATATCCAGTCATGGCCAAAAGTTTTGAGAATGACACAAGTATTAATTTTCACAAAGTGTGCTTCTTCACTGTTTTTAGATCTTTTTGTCAGATGTTTCAATGGTGTACTGAAGTAGAATTCCAAGAATTTCATAAGTTTCAAAGGCTTTTATTGACAATGACATTACATTTATGGAAAGAGTCAATATTTACAGTGTTGGCCCTTCTTTCTTTTTCATGACCTCTGCAATTCACCCTGGCATGCTGGCAAACAACTTGTGAGCCAAATCCTGACTGATGGCAGCCCATTCTTGCAGAATCAATGCTTGGAGTTTGTCAGAATTGGTGTTTTTTTGTTTGTCCACCCGTCTCTTGAGGATTGAACACAAGTTCTCAATGGGATTCAGGTTTGGGGAGTTTCCTGGTCATGGACCCAAAATTTCGATATTTTGTTCCCTGAGCCACTTAATTCTCGCTTTTGCCTTCTGGCCCGGTGCCCCATCATGCTGGATTATTCATTGTTGGTCACGAAACTGTTCTTGGATGGTTGGGAGAAGTCGCTCTCAGAGGATATTTTGGTCCCATTCTTTATTCACACACATCACCACTTAAGTCCAACACAAGTCTCACTAAAGGTGAAGTTAAAGCACACTGCATTGTCTGGGTGCAGATTTTATATGATTGCATTTAAAATTGTATGTCTATAGACGGGTTTACAATAACAGCAATGTTATTGATACATGTGTGTTTTAAATCTAAAAAATCTTGCAACAATAAATCTCTCTATTATATAAAAAAAAATCCTGGGATAAGACGTGACTTTATGCCAAGAGATTTAACACGCCCTGGACCAGAAGTAAAAGGCAAAAAAGTAGATGACAAAGTAGAACGTCGTAAAGCATTCAAAAATGTTGGCACGATACACATGCAGAGCAGGTCAGAGATAATGAAAGTTCTCAAATTTGAAAGTCTCAAAAAAATGATAGTAAAGATTGCATTAGTGCAAACAAATGGAAATTATTACTCGATGAAATAACGGAACAGCAAAAAGAGATCAAATATATAGACATAGGTGATATGACAGAAGTATGTAGATATTGTAAGGCTTTAAACTTTAAGTTGGAGACTTGTGGATCGTATAATTTGTGTTGCCATCAGGGAAAAGTAGTGTTTCTTCCCAATGAAGAGGCTTATCTGCAAGAATTAAAAGATTTGTTTGGTGAAAGTGAAATCCACATACGCAAGTGGCAGAGACGTGAAGTGGCTGGCGTGTAGCGCAGGCCAGGAGCTTGGTGAGCGAAGTGAGCAGGGGGCAAAGCCCCGTATTAAATAAGATATTCAAAAGTTATTTAATGAGGCAGAGCAATAAACCTTCTAAAGCCTTTTAAGCACAGAACAGTTCTTAAAACAGCAACTTCTTTAGAGTGTTTTGCAAACAAAAAGCAAAAAAAAAACACAAACTAAAATTTTGATTATTTTTACCTTAACAATTCAGTTTAAATATTTTGAACATGAACTTGTTTTAGCCCTGGGTTTCTTTCGGGGTGGAGCTCCTGCCCAACAGATTGAATCCCGGTCCCTAGCTCAGTCATACCCAAGACTGCACGCAATCTCCCTGCTGCTATGTGGGTTCCCTGCAACATGCAAGTACCAGGCTAACTGGCAGCCCTAAACAAGAGCACAGTTTAAAGCCCTGTCGGGGCTCTATAAAACATGACAATCCTCAGGAAATGGCGTCTGATTTTGGACTCAGAATCCAACCTTGAACTCCTTCGAGCTATCCCAAGCCTGCCTAACGTGAGACACCTTTATTTATTTTATTTTTTATTTTTTGCTCGGCTGTAAACAATATTTTATATTGGTGCCAACATGCACGATTTTTGTTTGCTTGGTTTGCTGAATGGGGATGCTCAGCTTGTGCTATTTTGTCCAGCAGTCACAACATACAAAGCCTTAATTATCTGAGGCTCAATTAACCTATCTGAAAATACAGCAGAGCACACATTACGATGTCAGGGTGCCGGTCTAGTTATAATTCCAGGGATTAATAAAATAACAGTGGGAGGTTGAGCTTTAAGTTAGAAGGCTCTGAAGCTGTGGAATGATGTTTGTGCTCATATCAGAAATGTCCCACCAGTCACAGATGAAGACTCACAAGTTTAGTCTGGCATACCCCGAGTACAGCGACTGATCAGCTGTAAATCTCATTGTGATAGTCATTTGTATAAAAATATACAGTAAGTAATACAATAATTATAAACTGCTACTAACCCTCCCCTATCTGGTTTCCCTTTTTGGAATTTTGTGCCACTGCAAACTTCCAAGCTGATCCCCTGCCCATGGGAAGTTATCTGAGATCATGGGAGCCTTGGATTCTGTCTTCACATTGGGTAGCAAAGCTCAGACTCTAGTGTAGAATGGCCAGCAGGGTATGCATGGCTAGTTGGCCAAGGTCTCTATGACTCTAACTGTGTCTGACTTTGTCTTTGACTTTCTCACTTAGAATTGACCATTTACCCCACATGAGTTTATTTTACCCTTGATGATGCCAAGTGAGATTTTATTTTCCTCTCCCCCATTGTTACTGGCTAGAGTTAAACCAGTTATTAATAGAGAGAAAGTGTTGGGCTCTATTTATGCTATTCAATTTCAAACTATGTTTTTAAGTAAATCTTTGACTTTGAATATTAATTAGGTAATTACTAATTAGGGCGGCACGGTGGCGCAGTGGTAGCGCTGCTCCTCGCAGTTAGGAGACCCGGGTTCGCTTCCCGGGTCCTCCCTGCGTGGAGTTTGCATGTTCTCCCCGTGTCTGCGTGGGTTTCCTCCGGGCGCTCCGGTTTCCTCCCACAATCCAAAGACATGCAGGTTAGGTGGATTGGCGATTCTAAATTGGCCCTAGTGTGTGCTTGGTGTGTGGGTGTGTTTGTGTGTGTCCTGCGGTGGGTTGGCACCCTGCCCAGGATTGGTTCCTGCCTTGTGCCCTGTGTTGGCTGGGATTGGCTCCAGCAGACCCCCGTGACCCTGTATACGGATTCAGCGGGTTAGAAAATGGATGGATGACTAATTACTAATTAATAAAGTTTGCTATTGTATTTAACCTGTAAACCAGTTACAGTGTTCACAGTCAGCTCTCAGTGAAGAGTGCTATACAAAAATAAACTGAAATGAATTGAATTAAATGAAAAAATAACACATATAAAGTAATAATTTCCATCTTCTTCTTTTGGCTGCTCCCGTTAGGGGTTGCCACAGCGGGTCATCTTCTTCCACATCTTCCTATCCTTGTCCTCTTGTTCTGTTACACCCATCACCTGCATGTCTTCTCTCACCACATCCATAAACCTTCTCTTAGGTCTTCCTCTTTTCCTCTTCCCTGGCGGCTCTATCCTTAACATCCTTCTCCTAATACACTCAGCATCTCTCCTCTGCACATGTCCAAACCAATAGAACCTCGCCTCTATGACTTTGTCTCCCAACTGCCCAACCTGAGCTGACCCTCTAATGTACTCGTTCCTAATCATACCTATCCTCGTTACACCCAGTATCTTTAACTCTGCTACCTCCAGCTCTGTCTCCTGCTTTCTGGTCAGTGCCACCATCTCCAACAATATAACATAACTGGTCTCACTATCGTCCTGAAGACCTTCCCTTTCACTCTTGCTGATACCCATCTTGTCACAAATCACTCCTGACACTCTTCTCCACTTATTCCACCCTGCCTGCACTCTCTTTTTCACCTCTCTCCCACAATCCCCATTACTCTGTACAGATGAAGTATGCAAACTCTTCCACCTTTGCCAACTCTACTCCTTGCATCCTCACCATTCCCTGACCTACCTCTCATTTACACACATGTATTTTTTTCTTGTTCCTGCTGACCTTCATTCATCTCCTCTCCTGAGCATATCTCCACCTCTCCAGGGTTTCCTCAACCTGCTCCCTACTCTCACTACAGATCACAATGTCATCAGCAAACATCATAGTCCACGGGGACTCCTGTCCTATCTCGTCTGTCAACCTGTCCATCACCATTGCGAATAAGAAAGGGCTTAAAGCCAATCCCTGATGTAATCCCACCTCCGCCTTGAATGCATCAGTCACTCCTATCGCAGACCTCACCACGATCATACTTCCCTTGTACATATCCTGTACAACTCTTACATACATGTCTACCATTCCTGACTTCCTCATACAGTACCACAACTCCTCTTGAGGCACCCTGTCATATGCTTTCTCCAGGTCCAGAAATACTCAATGTAACTCCTTCTGGCCTTCTCTATACTTCTCCTTCAACATCCTCAGAGCAAATATCACATCTGTGGTGCTCTTTCTTGGCATGAAACCATACTGCTGCTCACTAATCATCACCTCCCTTCTTAACCAAGCTTCCACTACTCTTCCCTCCGATCCACCTGGCCTTATTCCCCTTCCATTTAGTCTCTTGAACACACAATTTATCAACCTTCCTTCTCTCTATTATATCTGCTAACTCTCTCCCCTTAACAGTCATACTGCCAACAATCAAAGTTCCTACCCTCAGTTCCTTCTCTCCTCCTGCCTCCAGAGTCTTCCCTCTCTTCTTCTCCTTCTTCGGCCAGCAGTAGCCCAATTTCCACCAGCACCCTGTTGGCTAACATTACTGGTGGTCGTCATTGTTAACACGGGCCTCGACCAATCCGGTATGGAAATTTGTATTGTCCGCATATTGATTTGGCAAAATTTTACACTGGATGCCCTTCCTGACATAACCCTCCCCATTTATCTGGGCTTGGGACCAGCATGAAGAAACACACTGGTTTGTGCATCCCCTGTGGCTGGGTTTGCACTCCCAGTGTGCTTATTTTCATACAAAAAAATCATTACTTTAGGTCAATTCTATGTGTTCTTTCAAAAAAATTTTGGAAAAGTGCAACCCTATTTAACTCGTGAAATCCAGCTGGTGTTTTTCCTGGTGTCCACAATGGTCTCCTGGTCAACCCTCTGCCAAAGGTTCATGAAAGGTCCTCCTGCCATTTGTCCCTGCAACCCATCACATGCATGTTGTTCTACATCCCTTTTGAAGACTAAAGCCACAATTCACAGCCCTGATGACAAATGCTTCCTACAAGAAAATGAGTGACTATGTATTGAAGTCATACCCTGTAAAACTGCAAAATGTTCATGCATTGTTATTTATTTATTTTTAAAACACAGGCATATTAATGAGGCAATTATTGTCTTACTACACAGGTTGCCTACTGACACACCCAGTAACTGAATGGTGTAAATGTGTTGCTCTTCAGGCTATTCTCTTACAGGCCAAATATTTTTTTTCCAATAAAAATAATAAAAAAAAGTGAAAAGCTCTGTGCAGGCCATTTGATTTCCTCTTTGTGTGGCTTTGAATATAGAAGCATATTCATGATGGAACAGAAAAGGGCCTTCCCCCAAATCAAAGTACATAATTGTCTCAAACGTCTTTGTATACTGTGGCAATAATAGTACCATTCACTGAAACAACCCAAACGTTGACATTATTAACATTTGACATTTTAAATGGTGCGACTCCCTTGGGATTTATAAAGTATCTATCTATCTATCTATCTATCTATTCCTCCGCCACCAAAGTTAACAGCAGGCACTATACCAGTGGTGGCAAATCTATGGCACGCATGCCAGAGGGGGCACTCAGAGCAGGGCTGCTCCCCTCCCCTTCTCTACGGGCGCCTGATGACATTTCTCACATCACCCGCCCCTCTGCCCAGTAGCCCAATGGGAGTGCTTTCTCCCTCCCCTGTCTGGGATAAGGCGGGCGGCTCACATGCAGCGTGAGAGTGCGGCGCAGATGGCAGTCTGTTGAGAAGGTGAGTCCCGTGGTGGGGTTGGAGAGGAGCTAGGTTGGACGGGATGTGGTATAGCAGGTCCACAGCTCAAAATTGAAAAGGCCAGTTTTAATTGATAATCGCCGCACTCGCTGCTTAGAGTGGGGCATGGTAGCATGGCCGGCGCGGTTCCCGGGAGCTTCGTGATGTTGGCAGTCCTCGCTTAAGTGTACAGGTGAGGAGTCGTCCGCATCTGTAATTGTTGCCTGGAGCTGCTAATCGCCACACCTGATCCACATCCCTGTAATATATAATAGAAGTGCAAGGAGGATGGAAAGGGGAAAAAAAAGAGAGAGAGAACGGGAACAGAGGTTAATTGGGAAGACCTTTGTGAAACGCTTGAGAAGATATAATGGATGTCAAAGGACAGCACAGTTAGTTCTGAAAATGAAATCAAAGTGTGGAATTCTCTGCCAAATAATCTTAAGTCAATGAAAGCACTTGGGAATGCTTTCCTTACTTTGTTTGGATCATCTTATGCTTTTGAGCAGCTGTTTTCAGCTTTGAATTATACTGTATCAAATCTGACACCAGTAACAGAATAACAGATGACCTGAGTGCTGCATGTGTTGCTCTCAAACGTACAAAGTAGGAGCCAAGGTTAGACAAATTATCAGCAGGTATACAACAGTAAAAATCACATTAATTGTTCAAAACATGCCAAATGCAAACTTTTACCTTTCAATAAAAAGTTGTTTGTATCATTGAAAGCTCTGTTGTTGTGCTTTTCTTTTAAGACAAAAGATGTTAATGTATGAGTTGTTTTTTCTAAACTAAAACCCCAGTATTCAGGTTAAATTGCCATGTTGGCACTTTGTGATAAGTGGGTTTTGGGATCCAGTTTAGGCACTCGGTCTCTAAAAGGTTTGCCATCACTGCACTATACAGTTCTCAAGGTAGCCTTTCACCTGGTATGTGCCAAAGCCAGATTCATTGATCAGACTGACAGATAGTGAAGTGAGGTTTCTACTGCTCCAGAGTCCAGGTGAGCTTTACACCACTGCAGTTGATGCTTGGCATTGCACATAGTGATCTTAAGCTTGGGTGTAGTTGCTCAGCCATGGAAAACCACTTCACAAAATTCCTGAAGATGCTCACTAAACATAGCTCTTGTGTTGACATTGTTTCTAGAGGCAGTTTGAAACTCTGTTGTTATATGACAAAGAACGGGCCATTTTTACGTGTTGTGTGCTTCAGCACTCAGTGGCACAGCTTTGCAAATTTGCAAGGCTGAGTTGCTGATGTTCTATACACTTTACAATAATGACATTTAGTAAACTGGGGCAGATCTAACAGAGCATAAATTTCAAGTTCAGACTTATGGCAAGGGTGGCATCCTATGACAGTGCCATATTTAACACCACAGAACTCTACAGTGTGACCCAATGTTTTTCAATGGAGCTTTCATGGCAATCTGCTTGATCTGATCCACCTTCTAACAATGAAGCACCGGAAGTCAGTCATTTGGAGAGGCGTCCACAGATTTTTAATCATATAGTGTATTAGATTTTAATCACAATCAAAGACAAACAAAAGTGAAAATATTACAAAATTGTTTAATGACCATCATAAAACAAATATTATATTATTTCCAACAAACAGGACAGTATTCACAATCAAAATACAGGACAGAAATAAGGCAGTCTTTCACTGGAATGGTTCCTTTACAATATGGAACGGCGTGAGCAGATCGATAGGGCCTAACAGAAATGAGATTTCAGACTATTGGCAGTCAACAAGCCGTCACCTGGCACTTTCCTTGTGTGATGAGCAGAGGGGTTGTCCGGTTTCTCTTCTTCCAGTTATTTATTGCCTTTATAAGGTTGTGTGTGTGTGTGTGTGTGTGTGGTTTAGGTGCTGTCTCTTAAATGCTTATTTTCAGACATTCCTAACTATAAGTCATGCAGGCATTTGTGGTCTGCGTTAACATGGGCAGAAAATGGGACACTTTTCAAAACCACTCTTTAATTTCTCTACAATGGCACAGTTTAATCATGAAATAAAACAGAATCCAGTAATGAGGATGCAATGCTCACATATACACTGACAGCACGCTTATAATGTATATCTGATTTAGTGTTAAGTGAAAGGAGTACCATTAGATGTGTAGGTGAAGCATGATCAGGTTTTGTGAAATTTTGCTAATTTTAGGGAACTTTAGTTTAACTGAGGAAATTGTAAAGTGTCATTCAAACATTATAATGTAAAAAAAAATCAATAGAAATGCAAAACAGTGGAGATTGTGCTATATTTTGTTTGAGCAATGCCATACAAGACAATGTACAGTATAGGATGGAAGATTTGCGGATTATGGTCAGTTGTCACTTCTTAACTTGGCACATGTAGATGACGGTTAACAGACTAATAAAAAGAGAGACAGATCAAACTGCACATTTCCAATCTTCTCTGAGCCATTCACACACAAGTGTCTTACTGAGTGATACAAAAGTCAACAGAACAGCACTAAACATCCTGTTTGATAGTGTTGCAGCTTTAAAGGGTCATAACAAATAAATACCCCAGTAAATGAAACTGAGTGGCTCAAAGATGTTTAAGTAAAAATGTAATGGGGTCAAGTTCCAGTTTTTCAGCCTCATGTGCTGTGGTGTGCAGTTCACCATTGTGTGGGGTACATGGAGGTCACCAGAGTGACTGATACCTACTTAGCATTAGCCCCCACAAATCTCCCCCAATGAGCCAAAAATGTACAACAAAAACTTTAAAATACCAAAATATCAAAATAAATAAGAGTAGGAAAGACAAGTAAGTCTACTTTGTTCCCCGCTGTACTGCTTCAGATATAGTACACTTCCTTCATGTAACATGTTTTGAAACATTCACCAACACACAGCCTGATTTTGCAATCAGGACAGTAGAAGCGTGTTTCTTTGTGCACTTTCTTACAATATTGCTTCAGCTGCTTCCACATTAGAGAGCAGAATATCAGTGCCTTATCTACATGATTGACTCCACCTATTTTATTATTGTAGGCTACAACAGCACAAGGCTTAGTGACTTCCACATTCCCTCTGACATGAACACGGACAATTGCTACATTGTGAACAGTGCTTAGGGGGTGAACATATTTTTTGTCCTTCCACTTCATCATAATCATTTTGCCACACAGCTACTTGTACAACGGTGAACTTTTACACAACTGAATTCGCCAGGCATATTATGGCGGTTTAATCATGCAGTGCTGTGTGCATCGGTTTCACTACCCATGTCAATGTCTGATGACCAACTTAGATTGTCATCACTGTTGTTTGATTCAATAAAAGCTTCAGTTTTAGTTTGATCCAAAACTGTCTTTATAGATTCTCATTTACACGTCACTGTTTTTTAGTTGAAGGCTCTGCCCTCTTCGTGAATACTGAGCAGTTACCAAAGAAAGGAAAAACACAAAGAAAAAATTACATTTTTTGCAGCATAATGTTATTTAATCCACAAGATGGCAGCAGAATACTGTCCCAAGCCTTATGTGGGCTTAAAGCAGCATATCTAATCAAAACAGGTTACCCCGAGTACTACTTGGGATTAACTATTTTATATAAAATTTTGAACTCAAGACATGCTCTGAGTTTAATAAGCCAAGGAGGTTAAAGAACAGATGATAAGATGCCTTGTTGTTCATTTTGTGATTTGACCTCAAATGTATACTAAATTGTCTGATCTTCTTAGAAATCACAGTTTATAACTATACAGGGATATATGCTTTGTGAGAAATAAGAGGTCAACTTGGTATAAAGTTAAATCAAGAAAACACACTACACAACACAACCGCTTAAGCTCTGATTTTTACATTTTTATTTGGCATGAACATTCGATACATGGTCACCAGAACTGTTTAATGACGTATCCAAAAATAAAAGGTCATGTCCTATCCTCCTATTGCCTGGCTTTTCAAAAAGGACATAATGCACGATTAAGGGGTTGAAATGATTTTTTTTAATGTTTCAAAATGTTATTGAATTGCTGCTTATCTGACAAAGTAATGAATTTATAGTTCTTGATTATAATTCCAATGTGGGGAGAAAAAATATTGCAGCCTGTAACATTTGACACCTGAGGAGGACTATGGACAGTGTGAATAATATAGAAGGCAGAACGTTTTGAAGTTCATCACATGTTCATATTAGATCACCTACAACTGTTTTAATAATAACCTTTACAGCCAGAAATAGTGGCTCAAATGAAAGACAAAGCACCAAAAACCCAATGAAAGCACCAATGTATCACCCCATAATTTCCTGCACATACGTATTCATTACATAATAGTTTCTGCCAATGGCTTAACATATATTTCACACATATTAAATTAGATTTTGCAATTACAAAAACACAATTGAATGAACTGCCACAGAAAGTCTCTTCAACAATTGGACCAAGGATTCAAATAATTAAGACATTACTTTTTCATTGTCCAAAAATATCATCATTGAATCAGAAAACAAACTTAAAGAGAACAACTCATAATTTACTTCATTTAAACAAGTTCATCTTTAAGTCTGCGTGTTCTGTATGATTATTTGACACATACAGCTTGTGGACATCCAAAGGTGTCCACGTTTAAGTTGAGGACCAGTTCGGCAATGCTCGATCTGTGTTTGGTGAAAAAAATAAGACTACAACCACCCATACGAGAACACCCACTAATGAATGCTTGGGGACTGTTGCACCAACAAGGACAAGTATTGAACATGGCTTAAAAGAGGTGCAAAGTATACAAAGTATTATTATTGACCGCTAGATGTCTCTTATAAACCTATTGTTTTTCCAATAAAAAATTTAAAACATTTACATCACACCTTCCACATGAATTTCTACTTCTTGTTCCTTTTATCAGTCCAAGTAAAAATTTAAATGTACAAGATGTGTTTTTATTCCACAACAGGAACCTACCTACCTGCTAAAAAATGTCTTGTCCTTTGTATCCAGGCCAAAACGTGGGACACCGATTGTTGTTTTCCTGCTTAGATTACCTAGATATGAATCAATTTCCTTTTGAGCCCTGACCCACTGACCTTGGGAGACCACACCAACCAGAAGAAATTGTGTTCTATTAATAGTCCCAAATGACATCAATTCCTATACAAAAGTCCCCATCATGTTTTAATGTTGATGTCCGATGGAGAGAACAAGTGGAATAAGGCAGCCTACCACCAAGGCCGCCACCTCTATTTTACTCAGTCCCTTTCCACCATTGCTCCCACTCCCACTGGGCATGTGGCTGTGACCGCCACCTCCCACCTCTGGGAGAACATGAACAGTGGCCACGTAGAGAAACGTCCCAGCAGAAAACAGCATGGCGACGCCAGTTGCATTGACTTCTGAAAGAGCCTCTTTACTACTCTAAGAGAGAATGAGCAGAAACAAAATGTCAGACAAAGAATGCAAATGCAGAAAGAAAGAAAATTACAGATGATACCAATCTATTAACATCTTATATACTAAGACAAGGTGTAGAGTTTCTTTTAGGTGGATTGCTTTTAAGGGAACACCTCGTCACTTATATGTCTTCCATTGAATTGAAGAAAAAGACCTGGATATAAGGCCTTAGCCACGGTGCTAGGCCTGCCTCTCTTGGCCCCCCAACTAAACAGGAAGTCCCCATTCATTCTGGAAGGAGCACAGGTCAATGGGAGATCCTAGTCACTAGAGACACCACACTTGCTTATTTTGATTATCAGTAGCCTGAAAGGGGACTCCTTGTAGTTCCCCAAACCTTTTACGTGTCCCGATTGTCTTTTTGCTTCATAATGATTATTACGCTCTCAGCCAAGTGCCCCTTCACATCATAAATGCCCTAAGCATAAGGACTGGCTATGTATACTCAACAAGTACATGGTGAATAGGTTTCAAGAAATAAGTCAAATTCTTGTCTTAAAAATGTAAACCTGGGAAATAAGACCAATCAAAACTGTCATGAAACATAGTCTGAAATTCAGCCTTAAGGTTTATAGTCCACAACAGCCACACCAGTTAATAATAACATCAATCACTTAATACTAAGTTCACTTCACAGCTATTCCTTTCTTCCATTAAAAGTATTAACTTGGCAGTTCAGTATAATGTGCATAGGTCAGCATTAAAATAAAAGATGGACAAATCTGCCTGAAACAACTGAAATACCATAACTATTAGTAAAAATAACAGTGACGAGTATTAGGCATACCTTGCTGAGTCCAACGTAAGTAAGCATTGACATGAGGGGAGCCGCCAGGGCAAAAACCAAAAGATGCTTTCGAATTCGATTGCGCTCAAGGCCTGCATGCATCAGGAAGGAGACCAAACCAAAGGCTGCTGGAGCCTGAGACAAAAGAAAGGTCATTAATTAACATTCTTCCTGGACATGTTTCTTGCTTTTTTTTTTTTTTTTGGGAACCAGCCCGGGAAAGTAAATTCTACTAAATTGACTTGAAAGTGCCAGTCAGCATTCTTACTGCACATATTAAATTTTAATGTGCTGATGAAATATAAACTACTGTACACACATACACCCACTTAAATCTATGGGGCAATAAAACCCATAAGTCATCAACAACAATCAAATATTTACAAATCTCATTTAGTCCAGCACTGGGACTTTTAAGGCTAGGAGGTGGGTGCGGTTTAAGGCAGGAACCAAAAATAGATAGGACACATTGCAGGGTCATCCATCATCTTGACATTAAAATGTAAAAGGAATAAATGATACCTAACAATTGTTTACAAACAGCCTCTTCTTCAGTTGTGGTTGGACTTCATGCCCAAATAACCACATACATAAAATAAGGATGACACAACAGATGTGGTTTCTTGGCCACATTTGTCTTTCTGATCAAGGCCAATTTTTACTGTTGACTACTAACAATTCAACACTTTCTAGTTAAATCAGTAAATGATATGTGATTAAGAATATTATATATATATATATATATATATATATATATATATATATATATATATATATATAATATAAGGAGTCACACTGTTTTGTTATTGGAAAAAGTAACTGGATTACATTAACATTTTACCCCAAACTCAGCTCACTTTTTGGTACATAACAAGGAAAAAGCAGTTAAATATATATTAAAAGCTCCCTTGAATACGAAGAACATTCAAACGCAAAAGTACAGAATTTCAAAGCATGCAAACAGGCAGCTGTAAAAGATAGAAAATGTCCTTTGTGAGGACAATATCAATTACAGTAAGTCTTTGATGTAAAGAAACCATGTGTTGTGACATGTTAGTCAAAGAGTATCGTCAATCTTTCATATAAATTGTGGCACGCGGCTGGGGGTATTGATTGCTGGGAAGCACCTGGAGCACATCCGTGGAAATATAAAAGGGGCCGCCTCCTTACATTCAGCATTGGAGTCGGGTGGAAGTGGACAGAGATCGGGAGGGGAGGCAAGAGGCGGCCTGAAGAAAAGACAAGGCATTTGGAAGAGGCCTGGACTTTGGGGTGATTGGTGCTGAGGCACTGGGTTTGTGCACTTTAATACGTGTAAATATATTGTAAATAAATGTGTGTGCTCGGTGACAAAACGATGTCCGTCTGTGTCCGGGCCAGGTTCCACAGTGGCGTAGTCGGCAGGATGCTCCGCCTGGTTCAAGGCGGGGACCTGCGTTAAAAAAAATCATTCTGTGGATGGCCCGGCACAGCAGCAAAGCCCACACACGTGCCGCGGGAGAGGCACATACACAACCTCGTGGGAGCGATTCACCCAAGGGACCGCCACTGGTGCACAGAAGGGCCGTTTCCCCCTGGTGCGGAAGGAGGACAACGGGCGTTGCCGTAGTGCAGCAGGCTCCTATGAGCGCGCCGTGGTTGAGGACAGCCGGGACGGCATCGCGTCTAGGAAGGCCATGCCAAGGCAGGAGTCTCGGACACACGGGACCCGGGAGGTAAGTGCCCTGCTCAACGACGGTCGGCCCTCCGGGGTCAATCTTACCTTTTCTGTTGTATGCAATGGCTGCCCAGATCTGTGTCAGTGTCAGGCACGTGCCGTTCTGCAGGGTTTTCCCAGCACGGCAGCGGCAGGAGAGGCTGCGAAGGAGGAGACGATGCAGCTTGAGGGATCGCGGCAGCTGCACCGGGTGGGAGAGACACAAGATGGCCACGGACCGGAAGTCCCTCCCCGTGACAGGCACGGGATTGGACGGTGCGTCTTGCGTGCCCGCCGATGACTGGATGGAGATGGGACAAAGGAATGTCCATCACATGCCGGGGAGAGACCCGATTGGGCCGGAGGGAAAGGCCCACAAGAAGCAGCCAACGTGTGTTGGTGACAGACAGGTAAGCCCACCGTCGGCTGACTTTCTGTCCTTGCCTGTGGTCCTGTGCGAACTGGAGGAGTGCCTTCAGTCCGCAGGGCCATTACTGCAGGTGCCGAGTACTCTCCGTGCAGAGCTGCAGATGCTGGAGGGGAAGGCATTTGCGTCATTACAGATGCTGCGTGCTGTGGCAGAACAGCGCAACGCTGGATCCTTTGGTCGGAATAGTATGGCGGGGAAGGTGAGTAGAGCCAACCCCGTAAAACATGTGAGAGGTCCCACTGAAAAGGCTCGTGAAACAGATGATTGGAACCAAGTAGGGGGATCTCCAACAGAGGACGCGGTGGCGGGTGTTGCACGTGTGGGGAGGGGGGAAAAGATCGAGAGGGCTGGCAGGACGGGGGCTGATGAGTGCCCCGGGTCCTAGCGTCCTATGCCCCAAGCCCACAGCGGCCTTGCATCGTTCCACTGGGACGCAGACGTGACAGAATCTCTTTTTATGCCATAAGAAGACTCAGACCCTCATGGCGTCCCAGAGTAAAGGGAGGAATCGAGGGGAGAATGCCGGTTCCTCCCATAGGAAGGGATGTGATGCTGGGTGCTCGCGTCCAGAGAAGGGCCGCCCTCCACAGAGGCAGAAGGAAACCCCACAGCCGGCTGAGGTGACGGGGGCGCGTGCGGTCATGTCCGACGTCCCAACACGGGGGGGCACGGAGGTCTCGAAAGGGGGGCCGAGGTGGCAAACGCTGGGGTGCTGGTCAGAGGGGGGAGCATTGCCCACATACAAAACAAGGAGAAGCAGAGTGGCGGCGTCAGGGCAACGTTTACTCCCCTTGTTCTGATTTATATTTTGCAGGACCAGACTCTGGAGTGGAGTATGTCGGCTTCCTGCTATGGAAGACCTGTCCTCACGGGACAGGTCGCTTGCCCCTAGGGGTCTCAGCTTGTGGTGGGGTACTGGTCTGGTTGCTTTGGGGACCACGGGAAGAGAGCTTTGAAGCTCAACCCTGTAGGGGCCCATGGTCACCGCCAGGGGGCTCCCCAATGCCTTTGGAACCCTGGACCTCAGCACTTCCGCCACACCAGAAGTGCTGGGGGGGAAGAGGAGCAGGGACACCCGGAGTGCTTCCTGGGATACAGCCGGCATTTACGCCACACAGGGGCGTGGCGGTGGAAGATTCCCGGGAAGCACCTGGAGCACATCCGGGGAATTATAAAAGGGGCCGTCTTCCTTCATTCAGCGCTGGAGTCGGGTGGAAGTGGACAGAGCTCGGGAGGAAAGGCAAGAGGCGGCCTGAAGAAAATATAAGGCATTTGGTTTGGTGTTCTTCCAGATGGGTTTAAAGTGGAGAAAGACAAACAAATTGCAATTGCATTCACTACACTTTTGGCACGCAGACTTATTCTGATGAACTGGAAGAACCCAAACGCTCCTCTTTTAAGTCAGTGGGAAACCAATGTGTTATATTATTTGAAGTTGGAAAAAATCAAATACTCAGAGGATCCGTACAGACTTTTTTCAAAACATGGCAGGATCTAATCAGTAATATTTTAAAATAAGTTCATAAAGCACAGAGAATTTATTAATTTAGGTATGTTTACAAGCCTTAAATTTAACGCCGTTTCGCTTGCTTTCTCTCTCTCAGGGATGGGGATTGATCTGTTCTTAACTTAATTTTTCTTTTTGTAAAAACTTGATTGCTTTGTATGGATTGTAATAAAATTAATAATAAAAAAAAACAAGGCATTTGGAACAGGCCTGGACTTTGGGGCGATTGGTGGTGAGGCACTGGGTTTGTGCACTTTAATAACGTAAATATTTTGTAAATAAATATGCGTGTTGTGTGACAAAATGATGTCAGTCTGTCTGTGTCCGAGCCAGGTTCCACAAAATCTATAAATAAATGCATTGACTCAGTTGGTATTTACTTTGTTGCCGGTAGGTTATAACAAATTTGTGTAGAGATATTCAGCTAAGGAAGACAGAAGTTTCAACATAAGTTTGTTCTGCTCACTAATTATGGCACCAGATAGTGGTGATATGTTGCATGTTCATTAATACATTCAAGTAATAATTTCATTGGACTCTGCACACGCGACGATAATGACACCATAAATTTATAAACACTCATTTATAAAAATGACATGAGTTTGGCTGCACAGCACACTGGACACTTTGCTGCTGGCTCCCGGAGTGCTTCAACAAATATAAAACCTGGTCAAAGTGAGGGCTTTTAACATTTTCTGAATAATCCCAATTAATGAAGGCTCTAGGTATGCAGTAACATACAGTAACTCCTGGACCTGGTTTTATACTTAGCAGCTGTTCGTACCCCTTGCAACAGTTTTTAAAAAAAGGGGTTTTTAGCTTATTAAATAACACTCGTGATATTTCATTTATGTGTCTTATTTTAGACAAGGTGTAGCTTTTAAATGATATGACCAAGACTATACCTATAAGATGGGGCTTATAAGTAAAACTAGCATTGCTTTTATTTGTGTGCATTTAATCAAGAGTTTAACAAAAAGGTATAGAGACAGTTAATCAAGTACATGACAAGAAGGGCTGACAATTTAGCTAAAAGACAACAAAGATCATACTGTCAGGGACAGCCTGGGGAGTGTGATGCAAATACAACTGAATGAAGACAAATATTTGAGGGGCTAGTGAGAAAGGTTAATGTTTCAGAAGACAGTGCAGGCCAATTATATAACATTAGAAAAGGGACCTGCTAGATCAGTTATTTTTCTGAACACAAAAATTAATTTTAACATAGCATTAAATTCTTGGAAACAAACATAAAGAAATATGTTTAAATATGCAAATACCGTATTTACGCATGTATCACTTGCACATTTTTTCCAGAAAATTAGCATTAGAAAATCAGGTGCGCGTCATACACGAGGTATATGGTAATCAGTTTGGCATCGTCATTTAGCATGGACAGTAACAAGTGTTTATGCTCCTTCATGGCGGGAGAGAAACTAAAAGTGATTTTGGAAGCACAGAAGAATAGAAATCGTGCAGCAGGTCGCAAGTATCATGTTCCAGAGTCATGTGTTCGAGATTGGCGACGGAAGAAAGAAAAACTTTCATTATGTAACAAAAACAGAGGGGCATTTTGCAAAAAACGTGCCCAGTTGCCACAAGTAGAAGTTGCACTCGCTGATTACATTCAAGACAGGAGTCAGCTTGGATATGCAGTGTCCACGGAAATTATTCAGATGAAAGCTCAGGATATAGCGAAAGAACGTGGAATACCCATCACTCAGTTCAAAGCAAGCCGCGGATGGGTTACGCGCTTCATGAGAAGGAATGGCTTATCAATAAGATGCCGCACGACCATTTTGCTTTACCAGACACATATGAAGAAACATTACTAGCTTTCCAAAAACACGTTATTCAGTTGAGGCAACAGCAAACGTATTTAATGGGGCAAATTGGTAATGCTGATCAAACACCAGTTTATTTTAAGAACCCCTCAAACACTATTGTTAATGCAGTCGGAAACAAGAGTGTCCCGGTACGCACGGGAGGCAGAGAGAAGCAGCGGTGTACCGTGATGTTGACGATTCTTGCGGATGGAAAGAAACTACCGCCGTATTTAATACTTAAATGGAAGACCTTGCCGAACAATTAGAAGTTTCCTCCTGGGATCATCGTCAGAGCTCAACAAAATGGTTGGATGGACAATGATCTCGTAATCGATTGGTTGAAATGTGTGTGTCTTACACGAGGGTGCATGGTACAGGAGTAAAAATGTGCATACAGCAAACATTAGGATGAAGTGTTATTTTTGAGCTAAGATAAGATAAACACTCTGTATATGCCTTTAAGAAAATGTGAAATGGGAGCTTTTGGGGAATTAGTATTTTTTTTTAAAACTTTACCTCAAATTATCATGAAGTAACTTATGGTTGACAGGAGAGCAAGATCAAGCATACATTCTTAATTGTCTGATTTTTTTGGCTATTATCAGTTACTAATAATAAGCAATCATGTCACAGTATAAAACAATGCCCCTACTAACACGATACAGGAGCTTATTCAGGTCTGGAGAGAAACATGAGGTAGACTAAATGCCTGCTTTGAAAATGGAGGAAAAATGCAGGTTTTAAAATGCGAACACAGTGCACGCTATGAAAAGGAGATTTGTGACATACTAAAGACATACTAAAAACGCCAGGCTGTCTAAAAGACAAAATTGCAGCACCAGCTACAAGCGATAAAACAAGCCTTTTTAAGTAATGCATTGGTTAGATTAAGAAAGATGGGCTGCTTAAATTACACAGACATTTCTCTCCTGGTTATATCGAGGAAAAGTTTGCTTTTTTGGACATTGATTTGAATCATTCAGGTTAGTGCTGGGCAGTATACCGGTTCATACCGAAAACCGTTTTTTCTTTTTGTTATGATATGGATTTTTCTTTTACTGCAACACCGGTTTAAATTGTCTAAACAATGTTCGGAACGTGGAGCAGCAGGAAACTGTTCAAGGGGGGACCTTTTTCACTGCTACACTGCTAAATAGGCATGCAATGAAGTACATGCGGTAGGTAGGTATTGCACAGTGAAAATGGAAAGAGAACATTCAGAAACTGAAGCTGTAGCAGACGATAAAGTTGAACATGATGACAAAGAAGAACTTTTGCCGAAAAAAAGAAGTCACGTCCGTTGCCTGGAGATACTTTGGTTTTAAAAGGTCGGATATGGACCATTATGTTCAAATGTGTGAATACTGTTTCTATACTACTGGATAATATTGCAAGCCAAGTTGTACTTGTTTTATTTATTTTCAACACAGTGTAATGTACCTGGGTACTGTGTAATAGGGTGACACATGTTGACTTTATTCTCAACATTTCCACTTTAATCTCAACGCTTATGACAAGAATAAAGTCGACATGTTGACTTTATTCTTGTAATTTGTTATTAAAGTAGAACATCGTTACTAAACTTCATCGTAAAATGAATATTCAATTTACTGATTTTCTCAAACCCAGTCATAAAAGTTATACATGTATAGCACATAAAATGCTTAGTGTTAAGTGTTCCCCAAGTCATGTTAAATCGGTACGTGCTTCTTAAACTGACTTCCACAGAATACATTCACTTCATGATATTCCTGCTCCCTGAACATTTAGAATGCTAAGATAAATACTTGATGTAATTTTCATGACAAAATGCATTAAAGCACATATTAATCACGTGGGGGCACGGCAGCGTGGAGGTTGCACTGCTGCCTTGCAGCAAAGGGGTCTCGGGTGTACCCTGCCTTGAATTTGCTGTTTTTCTGGTGGGTTCACTCGGCATGCTTTAGTTTCCTTTCAAAGTCATGTAAAATGTGGGGTTTTGTTATGCTGTATTGACCCTGCTAGTGTATGTTTTGCTCGTATTCACCCTGCAATGTGCTGGCGCCCTGTTCAGGATTTTCTCCTGCCTCACACACAGTGCTTGCTGGGATGGGCGCAACCCAGAATAGATGGCATAATTAAACATGTATAACTAAGATTTTTTATTTTTTATAGTTTATAACTAGTTTTAATTTCACAAAGACGTTTATCATGTGGTGAATAGTTAGATGGAGAAAGAAAAAGGAAGGATAGGAGTTGAGGGTTTGGTACGTCTGACAGACAGCACACATGCAATAAAGAAAGCCCTCTAAGAAGAACATCCATTGAATTCTGTGTTAGTGTCTCCGACCACCCGATCACAAACCCAACATTTACACAATATTTAAGTTAAAGCTGTGCGATACCCATTCATACATCCAGTATTTTGGTGCCTTGTCACACCTGCCGTAAAGTTCTCTACACTGAACATACACCTGGGGACACCTAACTGCGAGGGAGCAGCACTACCGCCACACTACCGTGCATGTTTAATACATGCTTTAATGCATTTCATCATGAAAATGATATCAAGTATTTGTCTTAGCATTCTAAATTTTCAGAGAGCAGGAATATCATGAAGTGAATGGATTCTGTGCAGTGATCACTGCCGGCGCCTCCTCTTAGTGTAATTGTGCAGCACTTTCAGGGGTAACGATAAGGGAGCTGAAAAATCCAAGCATCTCTCTGGACACTACTAAAGTATTCTGAAACGGAAGTCACCAGATTCTTTTGCTCTGTTAATTTTTACAGCACTTTCATAGGTTAAATGGTAAATGTCAGCAAGAGAGCAGCTCTTTAAGCGGCCCCTGACCGTATTCTGAAGAGTAATCCCTACAGGGAAAACACTCAGGAATAGCACTAGGCCTTTGGTCCCTATAAAGTTATTCTTGCTTGTTCTGTTTTGAAGCTAAGGTCACCAGCCTTGGCCATATTGCTCGATTTGATTTGTGTTCTTGAGATATAAGTGATGAGAGGATGTCAGGGGGTGTACATGTACATCAAGGCTACTAATTTAGGCATTTCCAGTATTAACATGTCCTTGAATATAAAAAGAATCTTTCGAGGTTAATGTGCCTTTTGTGGACTCTTAGACAACAAATTCCCCCTTACTTATATTTAAGAACTGAAACAAAAGGAAAGGCACTGGTCCTACCTTGTGCAGCATGATGGCAACAAATACGATGAGCTGTACACTGGTCTGTGAAGTGGAGGCAGCTGCTCCGAGAGCCACTCCATCAGCTGAAAAAAGTGCATAAGAAAAGAGGAAATCACTGCCGTCTCAGTGACACAAAAACATTATATATGTACAAATGGGGTATTTTTACCTGCAGCATGTACAACCAATCCAAGCGTAGTTGTGATTTTAGAATTAGCAGTTCTAGCAGCCTCAGGATCTGAAAGAAATTATTGTAAAATATAGCAAATGTAGGCCTTTCAAAATAACATGAGAACAAATACAGTAGCAAGCAAATGTTTGGGCCCCCTTGTTTAATATGTATGTTACTCTGAATAGTTAAATGAACTGAAGATTAACTTTGTTTTTTGGTGATCAGTTTAAGATGACACATTTCTTTAATATTTTAAGCAAGACTACAATTTCTGTCATTCGCAGGTACAAAAAAACAAAAAAATGAAAAGGGCCTAAAGGAAAATTTTGGGCACCCGATGTGGTCTATACTTAGTAAGACCCCCTTTGGCAAGTACTGCAGCCTGTAAATGCATTTTGTAGCCAGCTAAGAGTCTTTCAATTCTTAATTGGGGTATTTTTGCCCATTCATCCTTGCAAAAGGCTTCTAATTCTGCAAGATTCTCAGGCCACTCTCTTTTGCTCTTTTGACATCTCTCCATAGATTTTCAATAATGTTTAGGTCGGGGGACTGAGAGGGTCATGGCAAACTCGTCAGCTTGCACCCCTTTAAGTACTCCATTGTAGATTTTGAGGTATGTTTCGGATCATTATCTTGTTGTAGCACCCCATCCTCTTTTTAACTTCACTTTTTTTTTTACAGATGGTGTGATGTTTGCTTCCAGAATTTGCTGGTGTTTATTAGAATATATTCTTCCCTCTACCAATGACATGTTATCTGTACCACTGGACACTCGATCTACCGCCATGCTTAATAGCTGGAGACGCGGTCTTTTCCTGGAATTCAGACCCGTTTTTTCAAACATACCTTTGCACACTGTGGCCAAAACATTTCAATCTGACTTCATCAGCCCAACAGACTTGTTTTCAAAAATCAGCAGGCTTGCTAAGATGTTCAATTGCAAACTTTTGGCACTGAATTTTGTGGCTAGGACACAGGAAAGGTTTTGTTCTGCTGACTCTGCCATGGAGGTCATATCTGTTCAGGTGTTGCTCCACAGCAGGACAGTGCAGTAGCCACTCCAGAGTCTGCTAAATCTTCCTGAAGGTCTTTTGTAGTCATTAGTTGCCGTTCTAGAAATCCAACAAGCAGTTTCTTCCAAACATTTTCTTGGTCTTCCAGACCTCAACTTGATCTCCACCATTCCTGTTAACTGCCATTTCTTAAAAACATTATGAAGTGAAAATGCTTGGCTATCTTCTTGTAGCCACGTCCTGCTTTGTGAGCATCAATTATTTTATTTTTCAGAGTGCTAGGCAGCTGCTTAGAGGAGCCAATGGCTGCTGATTGTTGACGACAAGGTCCAAGGAGCTGTTCTCTTCTGACCCTAATTTGAATTGAGTTGGTTATCTTACACTTTGTGATGGAAAAGCAAGCAACTGAGTACAATAAAACAGGGTGAATTACAGTAACCCCTACTTCCATGCACCAGACCGTCACCAACTATATAGGCATGAGCTATAACATTAACTTACAATATCCCGTAGAATATCTACAACCGTTAACACCATCCGGTCTTTGACCGGGCGAATTACTGTTGAAAGAAGGATGTATCGTAATCTTACTGCATAATTTATGTATGAGTGATGGGCTATGCAATAGGACAAGATTAGTTGTATTCAAAAATCGTCAAACAATTCTGACATGTAAAATTTTAACAGGCAACAAAAAAGGTAATGTAGTACATCTTCCGTGGATAACATTAGAATCCAAAGGAGATCTTGATATGCCATTCGTATTAAAACATTTACTCCCGTTAGAATAGCTTTTGCTGTGACAATTAACAAATCACAGGGATAAAAATTCGAAAAAGTCAGTTTATCAGGGAGAAAGAAACGATATTCACTCGCGGGCAGTTATACTATGTGTTGTCATGATGTAAGTCCAAACACAGAGTCAAAATTCAATGTGATATTGACAAAAAGTTAATTCCGAATATTTTTTTTAAACTAAAAGTGTAAGTTTAAAAAGTATTTGTGTGTTAATTTCAAAGCCAAACAGAATGAAAATGTATAACGCAACGAATACCTCTAACGCAACATGAAACAATTTTCTTTCAATTTATTACATTTTACTATTTTTTATTATGGTTCATTACTCTATTAGGCATATGTAACAATTCCCATGAAAACAACAATCTGTTTAAATTGTACATTCGCTTCCCCATACATAAGTGGTAGTGCCGCGAAGTGGCTAGTTCATAGCGCCCGCCTGGGGGTTGGTGAGCGAAGCGAGCAGGGGTCAGAACCCCCTAGTACATATAAAGTAGAATTGGACAAATTGAATGAGTATGTATTAATTTCGTTTGCCAAATAAGATCTGGCCCAACCAATTAACTTCAGAACTCACATAATTAGTTGTTTAGGGCCCACCTGTGTACAATAAAAGTGTCACATGTTGTCTTTATAAATAGACCAGTTCTCAAAAGTCCCCGACTAGGCAACACCACTTAGCGTGCAACATTAAGAACAAGGACCACTCTAAACAGGTCAGAGACAAAGTTGCAGCAGATGTATAGATCAGGCTTCAGGTCTTAAAAAAAAAAAAAAAAAGCCAAACTTTGACTCTCACACAAAAAACCGTTACATCTATGACAAAACAGAAAGAATATGACACCACTACAAACCTGACAAAAAAAAAGCCGCCCACTTAAACTCACAGATTGATCAAGCAGAGTGTTAATCAGAGATGCACCAAAGACACCAAGGATAACACTGAAGGGGCTGTAAAGATCCACAGCAAAGACAGGCATATCTGTCGATAGGACCACTTTAAGCAACACACTCCACAGAACAAGCTTTTATGTAAGAGTGGCCAGTAAAACAGCCATTGCTTAAAGAAAAAAAATTAGAAAACATGTTTGGAATTTGCCCAGCTGCACATGGTAGACTTCCTAAACACATCTAAGAAGGCTCTCAGGTCAGATGAGACTAAAATTGAACTTTTTGGTCATCAGGGGCCAAAAAGGGTATGACATGCATAGCACAAAACCAACATTTCCCATCACCCCGAAAACACCAATCCCACAGTGAAGCATAGTGACGGCAGCATCATGCTGTGGGGGTGTGTTTCATTGGCAGGGATAAGAAAACTGGTCAGGACTGAAGGAAAGATGGATCTCTGTAAATACAGGGCCATTCTTGAGGAAAACCTGTTTCATTCCATCAGGGATTTGAGACTGGAACAAAGGTTCGCCTTCCAGCAGGAAAATAACCCTAAACATACTGCTAAGGGTACAGTTGTGCTTGAAAGTTTGGGAACCCTTTAGAATTTTCTATATTTCTGCATAAATATGACCTAAAACATTATCAGATTTTCACTCAAGTCCTAAAAGTAGATAAAGAGAAACCAGTTAAACAAATGAGACAAATATTATACTTGGTCATTTATTTATTAAGAAAAATGATTGAATATTACATAGGTGTGAGTGTCAAAAGTATGTGAACCTCTAGGATTAGCAGTTAGTTTAAAGGTGAAATTAGAGTCAGGTGTTTTCAATCAATGGGATGACAATCAGGTGTGAATAGGCACCCTGTGTTAGTTAAAGAACAGGGATCTTTCAAAGTCTGCTCTTCACGACACATGTTTGTGTAAGTGTATCATGGCACCAACAAAGGAGATTTCTGAGGACCTCAGAAAAAAAGTTGTTGATGCTCATCAGGCTGGAAAAGGTTATAAAACCATCTCTAAAGAGTTTGGACTCCACCAATTAACAGTCAGACAGATTGTGTACAAATGGAGGAAATTCAAGACCATTGTTACCCTCCCCAGGAGTGGTCGACCAACAATGATCACTCCAAGAGCAAGGCGTGTAATAGTCAGCGAGGTCACAAAGGACCTCAGGGTAACTTCTAAGCAATTGAAGGCCTCTCTCACATTGGCTAATATTCAAGTTCATGAGTTCACCATCGGGAGAACACTGAACAACAATGGTGTGCATGGCAGGGTGGCAAGGAGTAAACCTCTGCTCTCCAAAAAAAATATTGCTGCTCGTCTGCAGTTTGCTAGATCACGTTGACAAACCAGAAGGCTATTGGAAGAATGTTTTGTGGACGGATGAGACCAAAATAGAACTTTTTGGTTTAAATGAAAAGCGTTTATGTTTGGAGAAAGAAAAACACTGCATTCCAGCATAAGAACCTTATCCCATCAGTAAAACATGGTAGTGGTAGCATCATGGTTTGGGCCTGTTTTGCTGCATCTGGGCCAGGACGACTTGCCTTCATTGATGGAACAATGAATTCTGAATTATATCAGAGAATTCTAAAGGAAAATGTCAGGACATCTGTCCATAAACTGAATCTCAGGAGAAGGTGGGTCATGCAGCAAGACAACGACCCTAAGCACACAAGTCGCTCTACCAAAGAATGGTTAAAGAAGAATAAAGTTAATTTTTTGGAATGGCCAAGTCGAAGTCCTGACCTTAATCCAATCGAAATGTTGTGGAAGGACCTGAAGCGAGCAGTTAATGTGAGCAAACCCACCAACATCCCAGAGTTGAAGCTGTTCTGTACGGAGGAATGGGCTAAAATTCCTCCAAGACGTTGTGCAGGAATGATCAAAAGTTACCGGAAACGTTTAGTTGCAGTTATTGCTGAAAAGGGGGGTCACACCATATACTGAAAGCAAAGGTTCACATACTTTTGCCAATCGCAAATATTGTATGTAATATTCAACAACAACATTTATTTATATAGCACATTTTCATATAAACAGTAGCTCAGAGTGCTTTACATAATAAAGAATAGAAAAATAAAAGACACAATAAGAAAACAAAATAAATCAACATTAATTAACATCGAATAAGAGTAAGGTCCAATGGCCAGGGAGGACAGAAAAAACAAAAAAACTCCAGACGGCTGGAGAAAAAAATAAAATCTGTAGGGATTCCAGACCATGAGACCGCCCAGTCCCCTCTGGGCATTCTACCTAACATAAATGAAACAGTCCTCTTTGGATTTAGGGTTCTCACGGAAGGGCTTGATGATGATTCGATCATTTTCCTTAATAAATAAATGACCAAGTATAATATTTTTGTCTCGTTTGTTTAACTGGTTTCTCTTTATCTACTTTTAGGACTTGAGTGAAAATCTGATGATGTTTTAGGTCATATTTATGCAGAAATATAGAAAAATCTAAAGGGTGCACAAACTTTCAAGCACAACTGTACACTCAAGTGGTTTAAATGGAAAATGTAAATGTCTTGGAATGGCCTAGTCAAAGCCCAGAACACTGCCTTGAGCAGTGGGCAAAAATCCCAGTTGTTAGATGCAATAAGCTAATGGAGACATTCAACAAGAGGTTTGCAGCTGGAATTGCAGCAATAGGTGACTCTACAAAGTATTGATTGGGGGGTGGGTTGGGGGTGGGGTGACTGAATAACTGCGCATTCTCAGGGGTCCTCATTTTTTTGTCTTACCTATTGTTTATATCACAATACAAAATATTTTGCACCTTCAAAGTGGTAGGCATGTTGTGTGAATCAAATGGTCTCAGAAGTGCCAATGGTTCCAGATTGTAATGTGATAAAACAAGAAAAACACAGAGAGGTAAAATAATACTTTTGCAATGCACTGTCGCCAGGCTTGCAAAAGAACAAACAGAGAGTCACATCCTAATAAGTAAATAAGGAATGGAGCAGAATTGGCTCATAGAAAACTCAAGCCAGCAGATTAGACCATATAGTATATGACCAACCTTTGAGGATGCACTTTAGAAAAACAAAAAAGGATATACAAATGTGACCACTAAGGTTGTTACAATACCAAAATTTCAAACTTTGAAACAATACTAGGAAAAGTAAAGAAATTTCTATGGCATTTTCAATACCAACACAGTATATAATGTAACTCAATGGAAAGCCAATTATTTAAATAAATTGTAACTGTGTATGTGTTAAAATCTTTGAATTGATGAATACAAATAACTGAAATTTTAGTCATTAAAGCATAAGAATAATTAACTACAGCAGTAGTCAATAGCCTTGGTGTTAATCTTAATGTGATTATGGGACATCCCAAAAACTACAGTTTCCATCCGCCAACAGACAATCTTATATAAACAGATTTGAATTTTAGAGAAAACTGTGACAAAACAGGGCCATCGTCAAAGTAAAAAAGCATCAAACCATAATTACTGCTGTGCTAAGCAGCGCTTTTCATGATACAGCTCAAAGGAAAATGCACCACACTGCTGCATTCACGCAGACCCCATCCCAAAATTCAATTTCTACTACAATACACCAAGCATATGTGGTACACAAAGGAGTAGTTTATGCAATTGAGCACGGAAAAGTTCTACTGGCTTACATTATGTAGTGAAAGCGACAAAATAGAATTTTAAAAATCACACATAAAAAAAAAAAAAAAAAAGTAACACGCTGCAACTGCACACTTCATGGCAAGGGTTTAAAAGTTGAGGGAGTGATGGAGCCCTATAGTGCTGAGGAGTGTTGCCTCTGAATGAAAAGCACAAAATAAAACTGGCTTAGTAGTAAAAATAATTGCATATCCCTCTTTTAATGCATTAAACAATTAACAGACTCCAAAAAACGTAGTTTACAAGCTGTTAATGGTTAATATTTCCATAATTTAGAAATAAGATACCTACAGTATGTCAAGAAATTCTTTGTCTGCAATAGCCCCTGTACAAGAATTTGTATGGCAGTAAATCTTGCATATAGGCTTACATGTACTGTATCTGGTGGTTTTCTGTCTCTATTTGGGACACAACCAAAAGTATTTCCAGACCCTATTCTGGCTTCCTTCTTTCTCAAGTAATCGTACTAGTAAAGACTTTGATGTTGCTCAAGTTGCCATCTTATTATTACAAGTGAGTAAATGGAAATGGGGCTGCAACCCCAGCCATGGCCACTGGTACTCTATTCGGCTCAATTGTTAAAAGCCAGAGTGAACTGGAAGTGTATCCATAGCACAAGACATAGAATAGTATAAAAAATTTGTTGAAATCGATATTTTACCAATATTTTGATACGTTTGCCAACCCCATCAGCCATACTACTGGATATTTTTTTTTTTTTTAACTAATAAAAGATGAGCAGTACAGTACTGTTATGTGGCATTTGATTTGTCACTGTGCTTATGAGGTGGTAGGAGAACGAGGAAATTTAGCAAACAAGAGGAGACCATTCAGTCCATCAAGCTTGCTTGTTTAGATAATTAACTAAAATGTCCCTTAACACTAGAATAACCACAGCCTACGAAAAAACTCGTAGATCCGTCCCACCTTAAATCGCTTATTAAATCCGTTCATAGCTCTCCGCCAGCGTCTTCTGTCATCTAAATGTGCTGATAAAGACAATCTGCAAGCAGCCGGCTATTCCATCCCCCCACCAACTTAGAACTTGCATGAACTTCTCCCAGCTCATGCCCTGATTGATTATCTGGGAGTGAAGTGGAGTTTTAGAGTGGAAATAATAGATCGTTATTTGGAACACACGCATTTCATGTGTGGTCCGTTTCTACAGTAATCTGTGTAAACACATTTTTAAAACAAAAACGTTTTTCATATTCTAGTAGTAAATGACAAAATGTAGGCATAAACTATATAATGTATGAAGCCCAAAGTCCAAATATCAAAGAAACATTTTCACAAAAGGTACAAATATAACAGAACAAGTGCACATTTATTCAAAAATATAACTGCAGAAAAAAAAAAGCCGCCTTAGCATGCCACATTGATACGCATCTATTACAACTGCCTCGGTGGCATAATGGTATCAGCTGCTGATTGGTAATTAAAAGGTTACAAGTTCAATCCTGCACGATTCCGTTTTGAGGAGTAAACTGCTCCTATTCTTACTATTTTAGAATAAAAACTTACATTTGATTTCAGTCTGTAACAGCCGGTATAATTTATACTTGTAAAGGTTCGCTTTTTTTTTTTTTATTCACTTTTCATTCTCTCAGTCGCGTTCAGGATCCTTCCGTATGTCCCCCCCCAATCTGACACTGCTGTTTTCACATAAAGACATGCTATAGCTCTGGAGTGTATCACGATACATTCTCGTACCAATGCTTGTGAACTGAAGTGTCAGCATGCACTTTTCGTGCCATTACACATGTATTTTTTGAGCATGCCCGTGTCGCTCAAACACAGGAACATATGTTGCTGTACAAGTATAACAAAACAAGTGCACTTTTATTCACAACATGTGTACTTGTTGCAGTGTACACACCTCTCTGTGCTATGGTTCCTATTACACTGAATGAGCACCTGACACTGTACTTTCTTCTCTACATAAATAATATTCAAGCTATAGCGCGTCTCCAAATAAATAACATTCGTACTATAGCGCGTCTCCAAATAAATAACATTCGTACTATAGCGTGTCTCCAAATAAATAACATTCGAGCTATAGTGCGTCTTTATGTGATCCAATTTTTTTTTATATAGCACGGATCGGAAATCAGCAGTTCTTAGCATTGCACCACACAAGCTGTCATATCAACCGCCTACTGTAACTTAGTTTCTTTTTTCTTCGGTTATAGCCTTGAATAAAAGTGCACTTGTTTTGTTATACTTGTACACCAACATATGGTCCTGTGTTTGAGCATGCTCAAAAAATACACGTGTAGTGGCACGAAAACTCCACGCAGACACTTCAGTTCGCAAGCATTGGTACGACAATGTATCGTGATACACTGCAGAGCTGTAGTGCGTCTTTATGTGAAAACAGCAGTGTCAGATGTGGGGGGGTATGGCATATGGAAGGATCCTGAACGCAACTGAGAGAATAAAAAGTGAACTAACCTTTACAAGTATCACAAATTACACAGACTGAAATCAAACGGAAGTTTTTATTCTAAAATAGTAAGAATAAGAGCAGTTTACCTCTTAAAACAGAATCGTGCAGGATCAGACTAGTGACCTTTTGATTACCAGTCAGCAGCTGATAACATTACGCCACCGAGGCAGTTGTAATAGATACGTATCAATGTGGCATGCTAAGGCGGCTTTTTTTCTGTAGTTATATTTTTGAATAAAAGCGCATTTGTTCTGTTATATTTGTACCTTTGGTGAAAGCGTTTCTTTGATATTTGGACTTCAGGCTTCATATATTATATAGTTTATGCCTACATTTTTTTCATTTACTACTAGAATATGAAAAACGCTTCTGTTTTAAAAATGTGTTTACACAGATTACTGTAGAAAAGGAACACACATGAAATGCGTGTGTTCCAAATAACGATCTATTATTTCCACTCTAAAACTCCACTTCACTCCCAGATAATCAATCAAGGCATGAGCTTAGAGAAGTTCATGCACGTTCTAAGTTGGTGGGAGGATGGAATAGCTGGCTGCTTGCAGCTTGTCTTTATCAGCACAGTTACAGTAGATGACAAAAGACGCTGGCAGAGAGCTGTGAATGGATTTAAGAAGCGATTTAAGGTGGGACGGATTTACAAGTTTTTTCATAGGCTCTGGTAAATCTAGTGTTAATGCATGGGTCCCCAACCCCCGGTCACAGTCGGGCCACGAGACTCAGTCAGTGAAGGGCTACAGCAAAAAGGCTGCCCCCATCACTGAGGGCACGTTTCAGAACGCTAGGCGGGCGGGCTTTGCAGCGGCGCAGAGAGAGGAGAGTGACCGATGTGAGAGAGTATTACAACAAAGTATTTTTATGTTTCTGACAGTTTCCCCAGATGACACGAGTCTAAAAAAATCTTGTTACTACGAAGTACATTCAGCAGCAGATATTTTCATTACAACGAGGTGACCTGGAAATGCTTGAATGAATCATCCACAGAGCAGTTATTTCTGTGGTCGCAGCTCAGTTGTGCACAGAAACATTGTAAAGAAAATTTCCTTCTTCGAACTTTCCTCGTACTGTTTTTTGCTGTTTTTGTTTTCTGTGGTTTTCAGTGATATCTTTTGCTTATTGCTTGTCAACATTAGAAAAATATCCATCGGAATTTAACTCATTGTGACCCTTTATAGAAACGGCAGATACGAAAAAACGATAACAGTGTTAATGAGTGTGATGTGCAATCTGTTGGAATGACAAATGCAATGCATATATTTTTGTTATATACAAAAATGAAGAAAAATCTCGGGTTGCAAACGTATGTGAACTGCTGCATTTGAAAACGGCGAAAAAGCTGTTTTTATGTGGTTCAGTGATGCTCCTTCAAGAAACATTCCTATTAATGCGGCACTCATTCAAGAAAATGTGTGATGTGTGGTTTTTGAACTCTCTTGGGACCTCTGTCAATGGGACAACACGCTGTGAACCCGCCGTTTCCCTGCCCCGGCAATGGACAAACAATCTTACACAGATGCTGCAATCGCGCTTCGTGATGCACTTCAGTGTGATGTTTCCGTTGGGTGGGGGAGATCCCAAAATAGTTTAGAAACCTCACAATATGAAGAAGAAGTGGATTATTTGGCTTCCGATTGATAACTGTGCTGCCCACAACATACTTCCACATTCAGATAATGTTCGCGTTGAATTCCTCCCGCCCAATTGCACAACAGTGTTTCAGCCATTGGGTTTGGGCATCATTGGCACACTGAAAGTGTATTATCACAAGGAAAGGCTGAGAAAAATTCTCGTCAGCATAACTTGTAGGCAGGAGGAGATTAAAATTAACACAAAAGAAACTATTGAAGCTGCCTCCATTTCCAACATCCTATCTTTGTGAGGCAGTGTTTTCTGCAGTGACAGCAACCAAAACGTGATTACGGAGTAGAATGAACATAAGCAACACACTTGGCAGGTCACTGTCTTCCATCGTCCCCAGATGGGATCTTCTGGTTGCAGGAAAACAAGTTCAGGGTTCCCACTGATTCTGCATTATGGTAAACTGTATAATTTCTATTACGATATTATAACTTAATAATAATAGAATTGTAATGTAAATTGTGTATAAAACTGCCCTACGAACCCGCCCCTAAAAGTCAACGAACAAAGTAAGCCTCTATAAAATACTGTAACAGATTAAATCCTTCATACCATCAGCTGAATGCACATGGGAAGTGCCAATCTGGTCTACAAGCAGCATGAAGACAAAGCCTAGCACTAGTGAAACACCGATGTAGGCATGCAGTTGGGCATGGTCGTGAGCGTGGTCATGCTCTGCTGCCACCGCCACTCCCTCTCCCGACTTCACCACAGCCTCTACAGCTTGGCTCTCAACCAAACCGTGTTTTCCTACAAAAGAAAAAGGGCAGATTTAATAATGCAAACAAACAAGTTCAAACACAAAAAAAACACCAGGTAGTATTAACTAAAATGCTGAAGGGGTGGTTTACGGAAGCAAAAGAGTTAAGCAACTGAAAGTGGAAGTTGATCTCTGATAATCAGTTTCAGTTGTTTAACATGACAAGAACAAAAATGATTCATCCATTTCTAGTCTACAAAAGTCCAGCATACCAACTTGAGTCACCTTCCTTCACAATCACAGCAGGTTAGAGGATGCAATGTCAGTCAGTATTGGTTGTCAAGAAAGAAAATAAAGCAACTGCCAGAGTTCAACTCATCAATGATGGTAATGGCCTTACTGTATCATTTTAAATTGCAAGATATCACCAAAACTTGCTTTAACAACAAATAGGGTCTGATATAAACCAACATATAGGGAGGAAAATTTTTGTATTTTGATTTTGAGTGGACAGTACCTTGAACATAAGCTAAGGTATAGTGCTAGGATCTGTTGGAGCCTGCCACTGAGTAGGCCTGTAGTGATTCAATTGCACAATAGGGTACACTCCTGCCTCACAAATTAATTATAGATTTTATTTATACAGAACCTTTCCCATGGTCAAGGAACTTCAATGCCCTGGGTTCAAATCCCCACAATCAATCCCTGTCAGTGTGAAATTTGCACACTTTCCTTGTATCTGCTTGTTCTCCCCCTCAAGTATCCTGGTTTTCCTCCTATAACCCCAAAACTGTTAAAAAAACAAGCTACTCTGGCCTATTAGCAAAACTCAGCTTAAGAGTCAATTTAAGTAAAAAATGGACTGGCAACACTCAAGGCCTTAAAAAATATAAAAAATAGCCCAATTCGTGAAGTAGAATTAGTAAAGAAACTTAAAGCTGGTTGTTGAGAAAGACTTCATAGCCACAGAGATCAGATTCTCTTTTGTAGTCTGTAGCTTAAATAAATAAGATAAATTCTTGGTGTATGAGGTGTCACAGCTAAACCGTGCTGCTTTGAAATAATTAACCAATAAATAGTTATGCTTTTAACAATAATTATATTGTAGAACCAAGTCTTTTGGCTAGTCATAACTAAAATCAGGATATGAAATAAAGGTTATTCATACAAGACAAAGAAATGTGCTGGGATTTTATGTTAATACACAATATTAATATTAAACACAAAGAATAAGGGAAATGTGGAAGATGATTGCAGAATCACCTCAGAACACAATGGCCTTTCAAGAATAAAGGTAGACAGAAACAAGAAGACATTTTAGGAAAAAGCTGAACAAGTATAAACTCAACAGCAGAACCGACCGTGGCAGGCTTTCCATCCTGAAGACAGAAGGGACAGGCAGAGTCTGTTTTATTTCTGCTCATCTTTTCTGCTTATATTTTCACATATTGTAGAAATTATACACTACATGAGAAATAAGTTACCATGTCTACCAAAGGGTTGCTTCCAAGCTTAAAGCAGCACTAAGGATCTCAACCACGGGTGCTGAGTCCAGAGGTCTGGAACAGCATGGTGAACCTTAAGGGCCCTAACATCACCACTGCCCAGATTGCACTCATTGCCTGGGGAAAAGAGACAGATAACCTGGGTGTCCCCACACACCATCAGACCTCAGCTCTTGATACAAGTTAACTGGCAATTATAAATTGGCCCTTTATATATGTGTGTGTGTGTATTGTGGTAAGCAGCTTGGGGTGGCATCCAGCCAGGATGCCCAGAAGGACCGGAGGACGGCTTACGCCTCTTCCAGACCACGAGGGGGCGACCACCCTGGTTGCTTTGGGGACCACGGGAACTGAGCTTGGAAGCTCAACCCTATAGGGGCCCGTGGTCACCGCCGGGGGGCGCCCAATGCCTGAGGAGCCCTGGTCCTCAGCAGTTCCACCACACCCAGAAGTGCTGGGGGGGAAAGAAGACCAGGGACACACGGAGTGCTTCCGGGTGTGCAGCCGGTACTTCCGCCACACTGGGGAGTGCCAGCGGAAGACTATCGGGAGGCACCTGGAGCATATACAGGTGGGGATAAAAGGGACCACATCCCTCCGTTCAGTGGCTGGAGTTCGGTGGAAGAGGACAGAGCTCAGGGGAGAGGAGTGGAGGCGGACTAGAAGAGAAAGGCATTGTATTGCGGACCTGGGGCCTCATGTATAAACGGTGCGCACGCACAGAAATTTTGCGTAAGAACTTTTCCACGTTCAAATCGCGATGTACAAAACCTACACTTGCCATAAAGCCACGCACCTTTCCACAGTACCTCACGGTACCTCATACCTTGTCGTACGCAAGTTCTCCGCTCGGTTTTGCAGACTGGAGGCATCCAGCGTCAAAGCAATGCTACTGTTCCTGTGTGGTTACACCTTATTTTCCTGACACGGCTTTATAAATACACTGAAACTAACCACATATTGTTTATTAGTGTAATGCATCTGATTGTAATTACAGTGGCTTGTAAAAGTAATTACAGTAAAGTATATGAACTTTTCCACATTTTGTCACATTACAGCCACAAACATGAATCAATTTCAATGGAATTCCACGTGAAAGACCAATACAAAGTGGTGTACACTTGAGAAGTGGAACGAAAATCATACATGATTCCAAACATTTTTTACAAATAAATAACTGCAAAGTGGGGTGTGCGTAATTATTCAGCCCCCTTTGGTCTGAGTGCAGTCAGTTGCCCATAGACATTGCCTGATGAGTGCTAATGACTAAATAGAGTGCACCTGTGTGTAATCTAATGTCAGTACAAATACAGCTGCTCTGTGACGGCCTCAGAGGTTGTTTTAAGAGAATATTGGGAGCAACAACACCATGAAGTCCAATAAACACACCAGACAGGTCAGGGATAAAGTTATTGAGAAATTTAAAGCAGGCTTAGGCTACAAAAAGATTTCCAAAGCCTTGAACATCCCACGGAGCACTGTTCAAGCGATCATTCAGAAATGGAAGGAGTATGGCACAACTGTAAACCTACCAAGACAAGGCCGTCCACCTAAACTCACAGGCCAAACAAGGAGAACGCTGATCAGAAATGCAGTCAAGAGGCCCATGGTGAGTCTGGACGATTAGTCGTGCACTGCACAAAGTTGGCCTTTATGGAAGAGTGGCAAGAAGAAAGCCATTGTTAAAAGAAAACCATAAGAAGTCCCGTTTGCAGTTTGCCACAAGCCATGTGGGGGACACAGCAAACATGTGGAAGAAGGTGCTCTGGTCAGATGAGACCAAAATGGAACTTTTTGGCCAAAATGCAAAACGCTATGTGTGGCGGAAAACTAACACTGCACATCACTCTGAACACACCATCCCCACTGTCAAATACGGTGGTGGCAGCATCATGCTCTTGGGGTGCTTCTCTTCAGCAGGGACAGGGAAGCTGGTCAGAGTTGATGGGAAGATGGATGGAGCCAAATACAGGGCAATCTTGGAAGAAAACCTCTTGGAGTCTGCAAAAGACTTGAGACTGGGGCGGAGGTTCACCTTCCAGCAGGACAACGACCCTAAACATAAAGCCAGGGCAACAATGGAATGGTTTAAAACAAAACATATCCATGTGTTAGAATGGCCCAGTCAAAGTCCAGATCTAAATCCAATCGAGAATCTGTGGCAAGATCTGAAAACTGCTATTCACAAACGCTGTGCATCTAATCTGACTGAGCTGGAGCGGTTTTGCAAAGAAGAATGGGCAAGGATTTCAGTCTCTAGATGTGCAAAGCTGGTAGAGACATACCCTAAAAGACTGGCAGCTGTAATTGCAGCAAAAGGTGGTTCTACAAAGTATTGACTCAGGGGGCTGAATAATTACGCACACCCCACTTTTCAGTTATTTATTTGTAAAAAATGTTTGGAATCATGTATGATTTTCGTTCCAATTCTCACGTGTACACCACTTTTTGTATTGGTCTTTCACGTGGAATTCCAATAAAATTGATTCATGTTTGTGGCTGTAATATGACAAAATGTGGAAACGTTCACTGTAACTTGTAACAATATAATGGTCCAGGGAATAGCCATAGTATTCCAAATACCATAACAGCGTTGTTACTCTCACTGCACCTTCTTCAGTGGATCATCTTTTTCTATATTACTCTCACTGCACCACTCGGAGTATTTATATCACTGTATCCGAGTGTGAATCACAGCAGCAGCTGATCAGAAAGAGAATTATCGGTATACAGCTTCAGGCACACGCTACCTCAGCCACGGCAAAACGTTTCAAAGCCTTTCCTGTACGGACCTCGCGGTTCAGAAACAGTTTCATCCCAAGAACTTTAAACGCACTTAATCAATTGCTCCTTGTAGACCTGTTTGTACTTATAAGTACAATCACCCCACTGTAAACTTGCACTACAGTTATAATATTGCACAACCTGAGCCACTTTATAAAGCGCGTATTTACATATGATGACGATATCATTTTTAAGATGAAATGCAGCAAAATATGTTTATTATATTATACAGATAAAACTTTAACTTCATTTAAGTAATCTACATTCTTCACTGGGACTGGCATGAAGGATAGAATAATTGAACATGTACTACGAAGATATTTCAATGTTCCTTAGACATTTTGAAGAATCGGCGCTCTAAGCTTACAGATGGCTTAATGTCTATTACAGAGCTGATTGTGTGGCGATCGGTTACCTGGAGAAAGAAAAGCAAGGACTGCAGGGGCGGCTACGCCAATATATATTGAATATAAAACAGAACGAGAAAATAACAACGCAGCGACAAATTTTGGCAAAAGTTAAATGTTTGTGTTATGAGCACGAGGTGGCTATGCAGTGTCCGCAATGGACGTGGCCATCCGCCATGCATAAGATACCATATTGACATTGGTGGGAGAAGGAGCCACCGATTCTTCCTCTGCTGAGGACCGCCACGAGCCTAGAGCTGCCCCAGAGTACTGCTGCAATAAATTATTTCATCGAAGGTCGCACACAATCACTACGCCGTGAAACTCATGCTTAATACCGTGCTTTAACTCCTATCATCATGAAAATGATATCACGTATACATCTCAGTATTATTCACAGCTGTAATATCACGAATGTAATGGATTCTGTGTCCAGTCGGAGGAAGAGAGTCGGTTTAAGAAGCAAGTAGTGATTCACACACATAGATTATACCACGGTTTAATTAAACACATAGTATGTTTTTCCTTTGCCTCCAATTGGTATTCGCTGAAATTCTTATATTTTCCCCCGTGCTTTTCCCATTGTCTTTTCACAGAAGGCTGAGCTTAAGGGCGAGTTATATTGATTTGCATATTCAAAGAGGCGTAATTCTGGGAGAAGTTGGGACGTTACATAAAGCGCGTGCACGAGCGTTAGTTTTCACGCTGACCGGGATTTATGTAGCAGAAGAACGTGGAAGTTGGAGTACGCACAGATTCCTGCATCTGGATTTTTCTGTGCGTAAACACATTTCGGCTTTTGTGCTTACACCATGTTATAGTGTGAATTCTACGCACTGCGTTACACATGAGGCCCCAGGACTTTGGGATGATTGATGCTGCAGCACTGGGTTGTGTCTGTGTAAATAGTGTAAATAAACGTGTAGTGGTGCAATCAATGATGTCTACCTGTCTGTGTCCGGGCTGCTTACCACAGTATGTATATCTGGGCCCTGAAACAGACTACTATCTAATTAAGTGCATTTCCCTTCCTTAAACTCTGTGCTGCTAATCTATGACTCTGCATTGAACAGTATGGGCTTGAAATGTCACATTACTCTCAAATTATCTGCCTTTATAAGCACATCCCAATTTGTAATTTCAGATGATAGACAACACTTCACAACACCTACAAATGGCCATTTCTTCCTCAATGAGGGGAGCTAGCAGAAGCATAACAGAAAGGCAGGTCTAAACCCTCTACCAAAGAGTCCCTTATTTAGATAATTCACCTGGTGCTGCCATCATTGAAATAGGAGGCCAAAGGGTCATAAAGTGGCAAAACCAGGACTGCCAAACATTTTGACACAAGTAGTGTGAGACATATGAATTTTTGTGGATTCCATTACATTACTCATCAGTATGCATTCCACCCTTTACAAAAGCACTGAACAGTTCATTACTTGCATGTTCTGTACATATTGTAAATGATATTTTAGAACAAAAGTGTTACAGTTAAATGATTCAAAAACCAAAACTGTTCATATCAAATTTGCCCAATTGCCTCTCGACATTGTGGTGCGAATTCTGACAAATTCAGATTTGTCTACCAGCATATGGTTGGATTGATCTCAAGACTTCAAGACCTATATTGGTTACACTCAATATTAACAAAATCCTGGATTGTTTTCTTATTAATTTGAATTCTTTCTGAGGGGAAAAAATGTAAAATGAGCAGCTCATCTGGTATTCCTAAACATCTAAATTTAACTACCGAGATATCAATCATCATGAGGTAATTAAAACACATCCATCTTGTGGTTTACCTTCCAAGATTTCCTCATAAAGTGCGTGGACTCCCTCTGGGATGATGACAGCCAATGCTGTGCCACATAACAATCCTGCCCCCAACACCGTGACTAGGTTCAGCTTCTCCTGCAAAAGAAAAACAAGGTTGAGGGATGTAAACATACAAGAATAGATTGACTGAAAGGCACTATATAAAACATATAGAGATAGTAAAAAAAAAAACACTACATGATAAACAAACAGAGAGAATTAATTTTGAATATCAATTTGTACCAGGGAAAGTTTTATCTTTTGGAGGATCTGACGTAGAACAAAATACCGAACGAGTTAGACACTCAACTGTGTTGATTTTAAGTTATTTACAGTTCCCACATTAGGTCACCATGGCCAGCAAAGGAACCATTTAAAGCTGAACTTAAAAAGTGATGTCTTCTGATCACCTCCATCACTTCTTGACCTATTAATAAGTTAAACAAGTTCTGTTCCTGGAACTGTGTGATGCACTCTACCCATTAGGAGGTCTTTTGCCCTTCCCGAATAACTCCACTATAAAAAGGCTCAGGCATACTTGGCATATGCTTGAATTACCTGCATACTAATGCCCTGGAAGGAAAGTGACACCAAAATCCCACCAGTTCGCCTTTCACTTTCTTCTTCCTGGCTGCCACCAGCCCTTTTCCCTCTTGCTCTCATTTAATATCATAACTCCTCCATTAAATGGCATGTTCTGTTCTCTTTCTTACTGTTTTGCTGGGTTTCCAGTCACCTATTCTTTGTCACCCTACTATCCTCTACTCCATACAGCTATCAATAATAATATTCACAAATCAAAATTGTAGGTTGGCTTATTACAAAACAGAAAATACTAAATGCCGAGATCTTTGAGAAAATCTGAAAGAGCACAGTAAACCCCAGGGTTGAGTGTTGTGCATTTAAAATAATATTCTTGGATGGATAACAAACAAAAGATGACCTCCGAGCAGGACTGCTGCACTATTTCAATGACAATTTACATTAGGGATGCTAAATAATTTGTTAGTCAATTACCACTTTAAAGAACCCAGTAATTTGTTTAACATGTTTGTACAAAAGAGGAAGTATTTCACTTAGAATTTTTAAATTAATTGATTAACTTGGTGGGGAGGGGGGGGTAAAAAAAAATGCAATACTTGTGTAAAAATTCAAGCACTTTATTCAATCAATCAATCAATCAACAAATTTATTTATATAGCACATATTCATACAAAAAAATGTAGCTCAAAGTGCTTTACAAAATGAATAGAAAAATAGAAGACACAATAAAAAAATAAACATAAGTCAACATTAATTAACATAGAATAAGTAAGGTCCGATGGCCAGGTTGGACAGAAAAAACAAAAAAAAAAAACTCCAAAAGCTGGAGAAAAAAAATAAAATCTGTAGGGGTTCCAGACCACGAGATCGCCCAGTCCCCTCTGGGCAATGAAAGCACTGTATTCCTTACACAATAGTACAAGTATGAACACAATTACCTTTGTCTCTGATCACAAAGTTAACTTTAACACTTTCAAGACTCGTGTCGATAAAAGATGAAATCACACCATAGAAAGCTAATACTACTGTTTTGCAGGGGTGTCAAACCTCGGTCCTGGAGAGCCTCAGTGGCTGCAGGTTTTCATTCTAACCATCTTCTTAATTACAGACCGGTTTTTGCTGCCGATTAACTTTTTACCTTAAGTTTAATTAATTTGACTCAGGCCCCTTAGTTGTTTCTTTTTCCTTAATTAGCAGCCAAACAATAATGAGACAAAAAACGAGCCGCCACATGACCAGCTCACCTGTGCCTATCAGATAATATGTGGAAATAAAGAAAAGTGGCGGTCTGAGTAAGATTGATCTCTCAGGTCCCCAAAACATTTTGACAGTGTCCTTAGAAAAAAACAGAAAATCAACAGTTTTGGAAATGTCTGCTGTGGTTGAATGAGAGCAGCAACAAACCATGGAAATAAATAATGGGATTAATTAACAGCAAGAATTGGTTTCTCATTAAGAAAGTGGTTGGCATTTGAAGCCCCAATTAAATGGTCAACTGTTGACTTGTTTCACATCCCATTTCTATTTGGCTGTCATTAAATGAAGAAAAGAATTAATTCAGAGCACTGAATCCTTACAAAACAGGGCTATTAAAATGAAGGGAAAACAAGTTAATTAGCAGTGAAAACTGGTCACTGATTAGGGAAAGGGTTAAAATAAAAACCTGCAGCCACTGCGGCCCTCCAGGCTTGGAGTTCGCCATCCGTGGTTTAGCAGGGGTCACCAAGTCCGGTCCTGGAGGACCACTGTGGCTGCAGGTTTTCATTCTGGCCCTTTTTTATTGAGTGTCGCGTTTGTGCTACTAATTAACTTCTTGTGAATTAATTTTAATTGAATTGCTTTTTTAAGATTTGTTCCCCTGAATCTCTTCATCTTTCCTCTTTATTGCTTCATTTCTTTCCTTAAATGGCAACACAAACAGAAATGAAATGTGAAGTGAGGGAGCCAACCAATTTCACTCCAACCAGCTGCTTAATGAGGTGCCAATTCTTGTCATTAATTAAACACTTTCTTTAATTTCGTGGATGGTTGCTGCTCTCGTGGTGCATTAGCAGACATTTCCAAAATTGCTGATTTGCCCTGATAAAATGTTTTGTGGACCTGAGCAGATTGACATTCCTGAGACCTTCATCTTTCTTTATTTTCAGATATTGTATGATGGACACCAGTTGTTTTTTGTATCTCATTATACTGTAGTTTGGCTGCTAATTAGGGAAAAAGAAACAATTAAGGGGTCTGAGTTTTCAAGAACAAATCAATTAAAATGAATTGAAAAGAAGTTTACTAGCAGCAAAAACAGGTCACTCATTCAGAAAACGGTTAGAATGAAAACCTGCTGCCATGATAGTCCTCCAGGACTGGAGTTCGCGACCCCTGGTTTAAAGTATTGACACAAGTTGCCTGGAGTTTTTTATTTAATTTTATGCACAAGATGGCAGCAAATCCCTCAGATGAGCAGAGTCTCCTACACTTAACATATCCTTTAACTTCACACCATAACAGTAAGTCACCATAGGACATTTTTCTATTCATGACTTGGATTCTGCAATGTGAGAAAAATAATTTGTTCTGCCAGAAGAAAGTGACACTTGTGAGTGCTTTTGGATCATCCCCATGTATGAAAAAGAGAGGAATACCCATTACTCCAATGAATTTATTTTCAGGTGATTGTACTTTCATAACGAGTGTGCTTCTTTTTGGAAGATCTTGCAAGACACAAATTTCTTACCAGATGTGAAGCTGACATGACTACACACTTAAGAGTTCTTTTACATTCAATCATCCACATACTGTTTATGACACATTTCAACAGGCAGGAAAAGCGACATATGCGATACATAGCAAGGCAACTCAACTACTACAGACCCATTATTACCAACAACACCACCTAATTGTATAGGGTTATTAAAATGCCTTCTCAATTGTCCAAGATCAACACAAGATAAACCAGGCAGGTCTGTGCAATAAACACTGAAGAGAAACGCCATTCCTGCGCAATATAGAAAGCCACTTGGGCCGGAGGAAACTTAGAATGTAAAAACAGAATTTAAATGAAATAAACAGAAGTGCAGAATTTAAAAAAGCTGGAAATTGCCAGCCATGTTTCATTTGTTGTTTTTTTTGGCACCACCCACTTTTTATTTTTTGATATCATCATCTTTGCCAATTTAAAACAGCAGGTGAAGGATAGAAGCTGCAATAAGGATTTACAAAGGTGGAGTGAGCCGAGCACTGGAAAAAATATAGTGTGGATGAACAGTTAAAGTGTGAGTTGATGTCAGTGTATGAGAAAGCATGAATGGCTATTAGGACAGCAGACGAGGAAGTGAACGTGGAGCCACAATAGGGTGTCTGTTCAAATTCCATTGGTCTTCTAGATAATGGCAGAGGTGGTGACCAGAGAAATACATGAAGGACTGAAATGGAAGTTGTTGAACACTGATCATCTTGTACTGCTGACAAATGGTGAAGAAGAATTGAAAGACACGGAGATGAAAAAGTAAATTCAAAAAGATACTGATTATTAACCATGCAGCTGTTTTGGAAAAGGTAGAGGTTCTGATAATGACGTCATATATAGTATGAAGATGGAGGTGCAGGCAAAGCCATGATAAGTTAGGGTGAGAGGGTTAGAGAAGAGATCCTGGGAGGGTGCAGAACAAAGTGAGCAGTGCAAATTCTGCTAGTTTTTTCAGTGGCCTGTTAAAACTGCAGATTTAACAGGGATGCAGAAATCCAGCATCACCAAACTCCCACTTACATTGCAAAATAATTGGCTGTGCTGCAGTCTGTGCCAATCTCAGTTCTTTATTCACCTGATAAAGTCAGAAAATAAGAGATTAACTGATATATTTGCAGAGTTGCTTTCAGACCAGAAAAAATCACATGGACACACAAGTCTGAACAAAAATCTGTAACTCAATGACAGACAACTGTGATGTACAAAATAACACGACTCACTGAAAGTGAATTTAAACCAATCTCAAGAGGTTACAGCTTATTTTAAAAACTAGCTGCATTCATCTCTCAGACGAAAACAAAAATGTTGACACTGTCCAAAATGCCCTCTTGCACTCTCTGCAACCTAAAAGCTGGTGAGTGGCTCTCTTTTTGAGGAGCTGAAGGGGTGACATTTCCTTCTCATTGTGGCTCTGAAAGCCGAGTTCTACTCTGCCAAACCAAGCTCTCTGCGACTAACTAAGCCCAGTCAGAAATGACTGAGAAGCAGCCATTACTTCAAGAAGGGAACTTCAGCAACTAAACTGTTGTGCCAGGAAGAGTAACGCTTTTTGCTATGAAGTTTCAGATGACACAGTAAAGAGACTAGCTATGAAAAGCTCAGAGCACCACATCAAAACAAACAGCAGTGCACTCCAACACAAGTCCTCAACTTGAACCTGGAACAGCAAATCAACAACTCCACACACCATCCTTAAAGACATACCACTGTAAAAATGTTTATCTGAGCCTAAGATAAAATTAGAACTCTTAATAGCCTGCCTCTTCTGTGTTACCTACTTGTCTGTCTTGTCTGCCTTGTTTCGTCCAGTCTTATATGTCAATATGTATAAGTAGCTGTCATATTTCTAGAATCCTTGTGTTTATCAATAAATTGTGTTATTCTATTTCTTAAAAATAGTGTGATTCAGTTACCTTGATACAAGTCTAATGGCCAAAGACCACCTCCTACAGAAAGGTAAGGAAAATAACAGAGTCTTAAATTAAGAAGGCAAAAACTGATAATTAATTAAGCAAATAAATTATTTTCTTTTTCCAAAAAAGATTGAGGACATGATTATGCCTTGTGATGGATTGATGCGACACCAGATGTGCCAAACTATGGCACTATGGTGCCATACATACACACACATACAGTGCCCTCCACTATTATTGGCACCCCTTGTAAAAATTAGTACGGGTTAGAAAAAAAAAAATCCCTGTTTGCTGACGATCCACCATCCTGCACAGAAAAAATGATAGACATCTGATCTTTAATTGAAACAAGTTCATTCAAAGAAAAACAAAGCCCTCATCAAGAAATACATATTTTTTTAATCACAAACACATGTGTCACAATTGTTGGCACCCCTGCATTTAATACTTTGTACAACTCCCTTTGCCAATACAACAGCACAGAGTCTTCTCTTGTAACCTTGCTTAAGGCTAGAGAATACCACGCCTGGCCTCTGAGACTACCATTCTTCTTTCCATCATCTCTCCAGAGTCCTAGGCCCTCACCTGTGTCCACTCCTCTTCAGCTCATGCCACAGGTTTTCAATAGGGTTCAGGTCAGGGGACTGAGATGGCCATGGCAGAACTTTGATTTTGTGGTCAGTTAACCATTGCAGGGTTGATTTGGACATGTGTTTCAGATCGTTATCCTGCTGGAAGATCCAATGACGACCCAGTTTTAGTTTCCTGGCGGAGGCAGCAAGGGTTTGATTGAAAATCTCCTGATATTTCATGGAATTCATATGGCCATGTACCCTAACAATGTGTCCAGGGCCTTTGGAGGAAAAAAAGTCCCACAACTTCACGGAACCTCCACCATATTTCACTGTTGGGACAAGGTCCTTTTCATTGTAGCCATCCTTCTCTTTACACCAAACCCACTTTGCGTGTTTATTGTAAAAAAGTTCAATATTTGTATCATCTTACCATAGAAGACGGTTCCAGTCAAGGCTGCAGTAATGTTTTACAAACTCCACATTTATGGATAACTGACAGAAAAGGCTTACCGTCCAAATAATCTGTTGGCATGGGCATGCCATCTGCCGGTGGTTCTGGAGACTTGATATCCCCAGGATTTGGCATTTTCTTGCAATTCCCCAACAGTGTTCTTCTGTACATGGGGCTAAAATAAACTTGGGTCCTCTTCCAGGCAAGTTTGTCACAGTTCCAGTTGATGACCAATTTTTTATTATCACCCTAACTGTAGAAAGGGGCATATCCAGGCGAGTGTGTGTGTTTTTGTTTGGTTTGGTTGTTTGGGGGTTTGGGGTTAATGAGGTGGGGTTAGTAGGGTGTTGGTCATAGAATTTTATTTATGAGGATGTTCTTCTTCTTAAGTTTGCATACGCTGGGTTCACGTCCAAATGTCTATTAATGGCATTTTCGTTTGATTGCCAAGATTCAGCCAGCTCTCTGGCACTTTTAGTACATTTGTGAACGTCTTTATGAAGTTCTGCTTTGTCTTTTACTCTGTCTTTTAATTCTGAGCCCGATTGGACATGCTTTTTTTTTCAACTCCATTTGTTCCGGGCTGATAATTACTTTCCTTATTTTCTGAATTTGCACTTAAGATTATTCTTTTTCACTCTTTTTTCTCTCCAATGCTTCGGAGTCTCTTTTCTCCACGCTGCTTTCTTCTTAGCTTACACTTAATATGCGCTGAGAGCCCTGGATCTGTGTGTGCTCAAAGCCTTTAGACGGCAGAATGTTTTGCTGCCTCTTGGCTTATTTGATATTGATTATAAGTAAGGCGTGTCTTGCAAGAATCTCATGTTCCACGTCATAGCGAGACGGTCCTGGGTCAATCTCTTGGCACAAAGTCTCATGTTTAAGGTCCCCACGAGATGCTCTGTGGCCAATCTATTTTACCTTGCGGTTTCTTTTAAATGTCTTTCGTGATCTTAACGTGAAGATCACGTCTCGAAGCCCTTGTGTTTCTCTCCAGGATTTTTTTTTAATAATAGAGAGATTTATTTTAGAACTTTAGTTGGCTTTTTATAGATAGATAGATAGATAGATAGATAGATAGATAGATAGATAGATAGATAGATAGATAGAGATTGTCAGGAGTAATCTGGCTCTTTATAGAAGCTCTTACTTTAATTAAATACATACATACACAGACAGACTATGTTCTGAACACACTCAAGAATGACTACAAAGCAAGAAAATTAAAAAGAAACCAAACGTCTGACTTGGCAGTCACAGTGAGATATTATACATGCTTATTCCTTCTGGTATAAAAGGACCCTTAGTAGTGTTTCTCGACACATTTCTGCTGAATAATTCTCAGAAAGGTGCTATAAAAATAAAATGCATTATTATTATTGTTGTTAGTGTGTCAGAGTGATGATGTGCAGCATTGCTCAAAATAGTACTCAATTCTGCTTTAATTCCCTCTGCTCTTTTTTACGCAGCTCCTCAGTGTGATGAGACAGGTTCTGTCCATCACTGATGTGGACCACCCCCAAGTACTATGGGCAGTGCACCACCTCCATATCCACTCCATGAATAGTGACCAGGCCTCTTAGGTGTGATGAAAGTCAATAACTGGTTCTTTGGTTTTGTTGACATTAAGACGATGACAATTCTATATGTACCAAGGGGCACATCTCTCTCTCTCCATGTCTCCTCTTACCTGTGCCATCTCTTATTCATCATTCGAGAACTTCAATAACGCTCAAACTAATAATACCCGCTAACTCCGGCACCGAACATGCTTTAGTAACATACATGTTATCTTTCTAATCTTGGCTTAACTAAAGTTGTTTTCGCTTTGCCTTATGGTGCATACTCCCAAACAGCACTCATATCAAAGACGCACCGGTTTACTTCATTAGAAGTGCTTCTGCGGCCGTCTGGCTGAAAACCCTTGGTTAAAGTTTGCTCGAGCTCTTCGGCGTTCTGCCATTGTGCTCAGGCTCAGCTTCGCTGCTATTTTGACAGCCTCAGCATCCACAGTCGCAGAAAACCGAACAGAATAAGGCGCTATATAAATCAAATAGAATTTACTATTAAGAGTAACTAAAAATCAATGAGCTAGAATTGCTACTATCAATAATTTATTATACCCGTCTATCTCTTCTGAATAACATTCCACTTTGTCTGAGCCTTAAGTCACCATACAATCCTGAATAAAGCCGAGGGGCAGTGCCAGGCAGGTGCCATCCCAAAGAGCGCTTTAACTCAGTAACCCCGTCACCGGCTGGCGCCGCACGGCTTGCTCGACGGATCGTAAAACAGAAGGAGAGGAGGAGGAAGGCGGAGAGGAAGAAGGGCACTAAGCCACCGACTCACCTCGGAGAAGTTGACGGCCAGAGGAATGGTCCCCGCCACGTAGCAGCCCACCAACATCGCCAGGGAGAAGAGGCTTATCGAGCTGAAGTCGTCCATTTTAGCTCTCGTATCCGGAAAAACTGCGACTGCTAATTGAAATATAAACATTTAGTAAAAAGTGCAGGCACATGCGTGTTAGGACACTCAAACAATGTAAACACAAGAGACTGACCTTACGACTGGGGGCAGCGCGCCAGATTTCTTTGTGAAGAGTTTTTCTCCAGACTGTTAACAAAATTATTTGTCGATTAACTTGTTAAAACTTGATAATTTTTTTCTTTCACCTTTACTAAAAATCGTAAAACCCTATACCTAAGAACGGGGGGACGCTTTTGAAATAACGTCACGATACAAGAAGACTGACATAATGAGGGGAAAAAACAGTCCTGCCATTCGGCATATAAATATTTATAATATGGTAGTATTATGATGACAACAACAGCCCGCGGGAGCCATGGTGCAGTGTGGCACATGCGAACACTTCCGGTTCACGAGCCCGCCTCTTCTGGGTAACGTGGTGTGTCGTGTCGCGCCGAGGTTTCGCTGTTGGCGCCGGCGCGGTGCGTTTTTCTTGGTCTCTTCAGGTATCTGGCGATTGACGTCCACGTTTCTTTCAATTTTTGTTCACGTTACACTTTAGAGAAACAACAGTCTAGTAAAGTTCCTTAAAGTAAACTGAAATGCGTATTTGTGATGACGTTAATACGAAGGTAAATGAGACACAAGATGAAGTGTTCGCTATGTGCCCTGGTACCTTGACATTAAAGGACGGGATTGCCACTTCTCCCCCATATTAATTTCGGCCGAGCCAGTGCTATGTCTCGATCGTGTAGGTCGTGGAAAATTTAAATACAAACGTATCGAATGGGTTCCGTTACTATTATTTAAGTAGGCTGTATTGTGACATATCGGGAGGTTCAGTTTAGCCATAAAAAATTAAGTACGAATTGTGAGGGAGGGTGTCCCCGTGGTAGCGCTGCTGCCTCACAGTGAGTAGATGCGGAGTTTGCATGTTCTCCACTGGTGTACGCGGGTTTCCGCCCACATTCCCAAGACGTGCAGGTTAGGTGTATTGGTGATGCGAACTTGGTCATGGGGTGTGTGTGTGTGAGTTCACCATAGGCTTGATGGGTTAGGCGACATTCCCCTCCCAGCTCGTCATTAAACAGGCTCCGATAATGGAGTGGTATTTACAAAGTGGTACCTGGTTGACCCTCTTTCTGATTAAGTGTATTTGAGATAACTTGAAAGGGATTTTGTTGTATTTATCCCAAAATGTAAAGGAACATATCTGGAAGCAAGTTGCAGATATCTTAACTGGGTGAAGTGCATTTTATGGGGGCTACTGAGATCATTTTGCATGTGATTTTAGACCTGCTGCACTCCTGCTTTGATGACCGCTGAGGTGTACTTCAGTTGTAAGTGGAATATAGTGTAATGGCACATAGTTAACAATGCAAATGCTAATAAGGAATTAGTGAGAAAAGATGGGAGAACTCACTTCTCCGAATGGAATACATAATTAGGAATAGGGGCTGCCTTGGTTTGTCTGAGCACTCGAGCATCAAGAGACTGCGGGCCAGAAGCACGTTGAGGGACGGCATTTGCCAATATTCTTCCTTCGGCTGCTCCCGTTAGGGGTCGCTACAGCGGATCATCTTCTTCCATATCTTTCTGTCCTCTGCATCTTGTTCTGTTGCACCCATCACCTGCATGTCCTCTCTCACCACATCCATAAACCTTCGCTTAGGCCTTCCTCTTTTCCTCTGGCAGCTCTATCCTTTACATTCTTCTCCCAATATACTCAGCATCTCTCCTCTGCACATGTCCAAACCAATGCAATCTCGCCTCTCTGACTTTGTCTCACAACCGTCCAACTTGAGCTGACCCTCTAATGCACTCATTTTTAATCCTGTTCATCCTCGTCACACCCAATGCAAATCTTAGCATCTTTAACTCTGCCACCTCCAGCTCTGTCTCCTGCTTTCTGGTCAGTGCCACCGTCTCCAACCCATATAACATAGCTGGTCTTACTACCGTCCTGTAGACCTTCCCTTTCACTCTTGCTGATACCCGTCTGTCACAAATCACTTCTGACACTCTTCTCCACCCATTCCACCCTGCCTGCACTCTCTTTTTCACCTCTCTTCCACAATCCCCATTACTCTGTGCTGTTGATCCCAAGTATTTAAACTCATCCACTTTCACCAACTGTACTCCCTGCATCCTCACCATTCCACTGACCTCAGTCTCATTTACACACATGTATTCAGTCTTGTTCCTACTGACCTTCATTCCTGTCCTCTCTAGTGCATATCTCCTTCTCTCCAGGGTCTCCTCAACCTGCTCCCTACTATCGCTACAGATCACACTGTCATCAGCAAGCATAATAGTCCACGGGGACTCCTGTCTAATCTCGTCTGTCAACCTCCCATCACCATTGCAAATAAATAATTCAAAAAGAGTAGTCATGAAATTGTACAGATATTAATCTTTAAAGGTCATTGTTTTACTCTTTAAAACAATGAAATACCTAACAAACAAACAAGGGTGGTATCCTAGCTCCGTGTGTGTGGTGGGGGCAGGCCTTGGGCAAGGTGGTACTTGTTTGAATCTTTCTGAGGGTCTTGTTAGTCCAAGGTAGTAAACGGGCCTTCAGTGTAAAATTCATGCCCACGAATAGAACATGCTGATAAACATTTGAAGTTGCTAAGTATTCTGAATATTTCTTCTTTAAGATAAATGAGTCATTTCAAACCATTAGAAAGAGTAGGAATGTCTTGGCTGGATTTCCACATCAATTTAATGGAGTATTAATTTTAAAAAGTTATCATTTTATATCAGAAATACAAACATTCCTGGATGTGTCAAAACCTCTGACAAGTGCAATTTAGTTATATTATACCAGTAACAGTTATCGTGCAGTGAATACACTTGACTTGAGCATTCATAGTTTTCATACTCTTTCTCTGTACGTTTAGCATTTGTTTGCTCAGATGTTGATGCGCTTGCTGCTTCCTGAGCAGCTCTTCTTTTCTCCACCCTAGCAGCCCACTTCTTCTCTTCTTTCGTCAGTATCTTTTCACATTAAAACTGATTAAATCAGTGTTTGTGTTGCAATTGCTTAGTACGTTTTCCTTTATTTTTCACTTAAGATGGCACTTAAATCATTCTTGAGGTAGATTGAAGACTTAAGATATGAAAAGGTAGGGGAAGTGATGGCGAAGGTGGTAGGGATGAGAATGGCGCCCGTACGTATATGCCGCACAGCCAACCTGCAGTCTGCTGCAGAGAGAGGATTATACAGTGTACAATAAAATAAAAATAAAAAGAGTAATAAAAATCATCACCCCAAAAGCGGATAGTAAACATCACGTAGTATATGTGTACCAAATTTCAGGTCAATAGTTCAAACAGTTTTTGAGCTGCAGGTGATTTAAAATCCTGGCCAAACAGACAGCCACGGTAGCGTACTGTATATAAAGAAAAGTCAAGTTCAACAGACAACTTGGACTTTGTAATCTAAAACTGTCATCTAAAACTTATTTTTTTTCATAAATGTTGGTATTTGAATTATCTATTTTAACACAGAAGGTATAAGATGGACAGAACTCTTCTTTACACCCACAAATTTGCTTTAGATGAAGTAAGGAGGGAGAGATGTCAACAGATGCGAAAATCATAAAGAAATTCTATCGTCTACTGCACCCTCCAGATTTTGTGAAATTGAATCTTTGTTGAAGCTGTATGAGAAGTTTAATTTAAAAAACTACATGTATTCAGGTTGTACATGTTTAACATTGATCGCATTATGCAATAAGCAAATTAACCTGGTTAAATTAAATTAACATAACCAGGTATTTTTGGAAAGTATATAAGCAGCGTTTAATTTTGAAATGAAAAGTGCACTCTAAATTAACAGTGTAACACAGCTAGGAGCTGGAATAAGCAACCGGCTTTCAGGTTTTTACACTGTTTACATGCCCTTAATCTCAATGTTGTAGGCACACCAGAGGACGGATGTGAATTCCTTACCCAGCCGGGATGCTGTAACGGAAGGATGGAATAAATGGGGGCATTACCAGGCCGGGATGCTTTATGATTTCTGTCCTGATTGGGATGGCTGAAGACTACTGGAAATGGCAAGAGAGGACGAAAGGGAGCAGTTCATCTCCCAGAATACTAGGTGGCAGTGTTCCTCATATAGAGTCCCAGTCTGGACACCCACAAGGCTGCATGGGAGTTGGAGTTCAGAAGCACTGCCCTGTAGGCATCACTGGAGGACGATAGTGGGTGCTGCAGGGGGGAGGACATCCCTGGCCTTCTTATAACCGAGAAGTACTTACTTAAGGCTTCCTTAACATTTATTAATGTTGATATACATTAAGGTCAGATCAGGTTGGGCACCATGCACTGGTACAGCTTGGTGCTGCACCCACACTTCAAAACTGCTTGGGATTCTGATTGGCAACAACACCCCCAACCCCCCCAGGCAAACATGCGGTCCAGTCCCCCACCCTCTGGAAATGGCTGTCTATCTGGTGCAGTCAGGTGTTACGAGGGCATCCCCTTGGCCTGATCAAGGTACTCGGGTCCTTGACAATGAGAATCCTGCAAGACAGAGTGATGATTATGAAGCTGGAAAATTGGAGGAGTGATGATGAATGTTTTTAGTGTATATGCCCCACAAGTTGGGTGTGCAATGGATTATAAAGGAGATTTTTGGAGTGAGTTTGATGAAGTGATGAATAGTGTACCCAAGGGACAGAGAGTGTTGATTGGAGTGGATTTCAATGGACATGTTGGTAAAAGGAACAGAGGAGATGAGGAGGCAAAGGGTAGGTATGGTGTTAAGGAGAGTAATGAAGAAGGTCAGAGGATAGTGGTTTTTGCCAAAAGGATGGACATGGCTGTGGTGAATACATATTTTAAGAAGAAGGAGGAGCATAGAGTTATGTACAAGAGTGTAGGAAGATGCACACAGTTGGATTATATCCTATACAGAAGAGTTAATCTGAAAGAGATTAAAGACTACAAAGTGGTGGCAAAAGAAAGTGTAGTTAGAAAGCATAGAATGGTGTTCTGTAGGACGACATTGGAGATGATGAAGAAGAGGAGAAGGAGAGGGAGGGCAGAGCAAAGGATCAAATGGTGGAAGTTGAAAAAGGAAGACTGCAAGGTTGAGTTTAGGGAGGAGGTGAGACAGGCACTGGGTAGCAGTGAAGAGGTACCAGACAGCTGGGCAACAACAGCAGAAGTAGAAAGGGTAACAGCAAGAAGGGTGCTTGCCGTGATATCTGGACAAAGGAAGGAGGAAAAGGAGGTGGAATGGGGAAGTACAGGAGAGTACACAGACAAAGAGGTTGGGCAAAGAAGAAGTGGGATGGATAGAGAGATGCAGAAAGTAGACAAGAGTACAAGAAGATAAGGCGCAAGGTGAAGAGGGAGGTGGTGAAAGCTAAAGAAAAGGCGTATGATGAGTTGTATGAGAGGCTGGACAGTAAGGAGGGAGAAAATATGTATACTTTTTATTAAGAATCTCTTCAGTTTTTACGTGTTTCTGTTTCATTTACCCTTTGGTTTTGTGTGTCTGATACGTTGGGTTTTTATTGTACAGCACTTTGGTCAGCCTTGATGTTGTTTTTAAAGTGCTTTATAAATAAATAAATGGACCGGTGGGCTACAGCGGGGCCGAGCTGGGAAAGATGTGCAGCAGGTTAGTGTGATAAAGGATAAAGATGGAGACATACTCACAAGTGAGGAGAGTGTGTTTAGCAGATGGAACGAGTACTTAGAGAGGTTAATGAATGAAGAGAACAAGAGAGAGAAGAGGTTGGATGATGTGGAGATAGTGAATCAGGAAGTTCAACAGATTAAAAAGGAGGAAGTAAGGATAGCTATAAAGAGGATGAAAAATGGAAAAGCCGTTGGTCCAGATGACATACCTGTGGAAGCATGGATGTGTTTAGGAGAGATGGCAGTGGAGTTCTTAACCAGATTGTTTAATAGAATCACTCACTACTATCATCATGAAGTGTTTTGAGAGCGTACAGACACCCTGGACCCCCTGCAGTATGCCTACTGGCTCAACAGGTCCACCTCAGATGCCATCGCGGCCGCATTACATTATTCCCTCTCTCACCCGGGGCCTTATGGATAACGCCGTTCGTAGAATTCACACTATAACAGCGTACGGACAAAAGTGGAAATGTGCTTACACACAAAAAAATCCAGATGCATAAATCTGTGCGTATGCCAACTTCCACATTCTTCCACTACATAAATACTGGTCAACATGAAAAGTAACGCACGTGCAGGCGCCTGCGGTCCCGCCCCAACTCCTCCCAGAATTACGCATTTTTGAATATGCAAAACAATATAAATAGCCCTTAAGCTCAGCGTAATGTGAAAAGGCAATGGTAAAAACATGGGGGGATATAGATGAAGTTCAGCGAATACCAAGTGGAGGCAAGGAAAACCATACTATTTGTTGGTTTAAACAGTGGTATAAACAACAAAAGGAAGTTGATCGAGTGACATAGCATGTTGGAGAAATCCGAAAGGTCACATTCACAAAGTCGCACAGTGCTCGAAATAAAAAAAGTTGTGAGATATCAAAGTCGCCCTGAAAAGGTAAGTCGTAGCCCACGATTTGAGTGTCATATGAAAGCTAATTAGGGTACAGAGGGGAAAAAAAAAAAGGCACACAGTGGGGGGAAAAAAAAGCACAAAATGTCAACTTTAATCAAGTAGTTTATTTTGTCATTAAAGTAGAACATAATAAACTTAATCTTAAAATCGCTTAATTTACTAGTTTCTCAATCCCATCGTAACTAAAGTAGCATGTTAAATGCTTTGTTTTGTATTTGATCTTCTATGTACTCTGTGTGTGTGAATCACTATGTGGTTCCGGGCTTTCTCTTCCTCTGACAGGACACTGAATCCATTACATTCGTGATATTACAGCTCTCTGAAAAATTAAAATACTGAGATGTATACGTAATATCATTTTCATGTAAGCCATCTGTAAGCTTAGAACACCGATTCTTCAAAAACTTTTAAGGAACATCGAAATATCTTTGTAGTACGTGTTTAATTATTCTATCCATCTATCCTTCCAGTGTCGCGTCCGCACCAGCAAGAATACAGCGCGAGACAGGAACAATCCAGAGCGCAAGCAGCTTGCTTGCGCTGCGGCACCGTGTAGTGAAAGTTTAATTTGTATAATAATAAACATTTTGCTGCATTTCATCTTAAAAATGATAACGTCATCATATGTAAATACACGCTTTATAAAGTGGCTCAGGTTGTGCAATATTATAACTGTAGTGCAAGTTTACAGTGAGGTGATTGTACTAATAAGTACAAACAGTTCAACAAGGCGCATTTGATTGAGTGCGTTTAGAGTTCTTGGGATGAAACTGTTTCTGAACTGCAAGGTCCGTACAGGAAAGGTTTTGAAGCGTTTGCCGTGTAAGAAGCAGTTCAAATAGCGAATGGCTGAGGCAGTGTGTGCTTGATGCTGTATACCGATAATTCTCTTTCCGATCAGCTGCTCCAAGTGGTGCAGTGAGAGTAATATGGAAAAAGATGATCCTCTGTGGCAACTACTAACCGGAGCAGCTGAAAGAAGAAAAAGAAGGTGCAGTGAGAGTAACAATGCTAAAGCAGTTATGGTATTTAGAACAGTTTGGCCATTCCGTGAACTATTTTATTATTACAGGTTAATTACAATCAGATGCATTAAACTAATAAACAATATGCGGTTAATTTCAGTGTATTTATGAAGCCGTGTCAGGGATGTGGATCTAAAAACGAAAGGGTAACCACACTGTAACAGTAGCACTGCTTGACACTGGGTGCTGCCAGTCTGCAAAACCAAGTGCAGAACTTGCGTACGCCAGGGTATGAGCTACTGTGGAAATGTGCGTGGCTTTACACCAAGTTTAGGTTTCATATATCACGATTTGAACGTGGAAGCGGGCTTACGCAACATTTATACGTGAGGCCCCTGGACCTTTGTTTTTTATCAGGACACTCGCAAGCCCAGACACTCAGACTCCTCACTCAGTCTCTCTAGAGAGCCCCGATCAGAGCCTCCATTGACTCTGCGAAGATCACAGCATTATCAAGATCAGTGAATCATTCTTCACCAACAGATGCCCCACAGCCACGAGGTATACATTAAGACATTTGAAAATGGACCAGAAGATACAAGATAATGTATTTTAGACATCTGAAACATGATCCAGTGTGAAGATAATGTGAAATGTCTTTTAATGACATTTCCAGTTACCTTTAAATAACATCCAGACTATTTTTGGATATCTGAAATGCATCCGAGATCTCACAATAACCAGTTGTATTTTCAACATATAAATGTATTGCAAAAGATCTGTAAATGTTAATTTGGCTTGTTATACAGGAGAGATAGAAAGGAAGCCCAAAGCAGCCATGTCACAAGCTCGAGAATTTCAGATTACATGACTGAAGTTTATTTTTTATTCCACAGTTGTGTACCATGCAGCTAATTTGCAATTTGGACCAAAAGAGAGGCAGGACATGAAGAGTATTAAGTTTGAATTAAGGCTCTGATCTCTGAGACTTGTCAAAACTAATATGCTAAAGCGTCAACACCCCCCAAATAACAAGAGAGATCTCAATAAGGCCTTTACCAACAGCTTCTTGGGCTGCCTCACTCAACGGACATGACACCCAAGTAATGTTGCATGGTAATGGATACTAACAGTAACAGCTGGGCAAGGGTCCCAACCCACACTCATGACATACAGCATTACACAAACATTTGGGTACTCCCGAGAAAATTACCTTTTGTTTATTTGTGAAGTGCCAAGTATTAAATAAAAACTCTGCAACAAATAAATATTCACATACAAGTCTTTTGGCAATGTTTAAGGTAGTGTTGTATTTGATTTCATGAACTTGAACACAGAATGAAAAACAGCACTTGTGAACGGTGCACCTTGACTCCATTGTTGGCTGGATCTTCCTGCAGATCATTTGTAGTTATTTGGAGGTTTTGTTGCACCTTTCAACCTAAGAAAAAGATGCAGTTTGTTCAGAAAAGTTTCTTGGTCTTCGATTTTTTTTTCTTTTTAACTGCACTGCCATGTCTTTATTACACACCTAAAAGTAAAACAATACAAAAAGGAAACTTTGATTTTTTTTTTTTATAGCTTCCCCAGCATCTTGCATGGCTGCACTCGTGTCCTAATCTGGATCCTGAATTGGTTTGTCATGTGGTGGGTGCGGCAATGCACTGTATCAGTGTGTGCTCCTAACCTCTCTCTCTCTTTCCCAGCATTGTATGTTCTATTATCTTAATTTTCAGACCCTCTCCGCGTATGGGAGAGCAGCTAATGGTTATGGCTAAGGGTTGGTGAGAAGTCAATTTTTAGCACTAGAATTGGAATGGAGTTATTACTAGCTGGCACTTCCTGATGACAGCTTTTTAGCTACTTTTCAAGTCCTAACAAGTCGATTCGTGCCTAACATGTTGATGAGGTTCTGAGATTTACCTGTGGAAGGTTGTCCAAACATTTGCCCAAATCCCATTCAGGCCAAACTTTGGTACACTTGTAACTCAATTTTACTTACAATCTAAAATGCAAGCTAACAAGTACAAAGCAATCTTGAACATCCAATTCCTCATCAAGCACTGCTTACACATGACTAGACAAAAGACTTGTAGAAATACACTGGGCACACTAGTTTGGAAAGATTCCAAACCATTCATTTTGTTTTATGTTCAACGGTCTTTGACCCTCTCCATTCTACAATGCATTTTATCAACAATGACATGTTTCAGTTGTGTGACTGACATCAACATAAAGAGTACTTCAGGGAAACACATGTACGCTACCGGTCAAATGTTTTTAGAACACTTCAGTTTTTTTTCAGATTTTATCAGTTGAAATGCAATGAATAACCTAAAATTGTGAAAAGATAATCAGTCAACTGCCAGTGGTTTATATTTGATGTTTAGGTTGGTGAAAACTGAAAAAAGGGAAATACCAGAATATTAAAAATGGACCTTCTTCAGTTAACAACTAATAGGTTATATCCTACAGATGTTCAGCAGCAATTTAAGTAAATGGCGCCCTTGCAAGTTGAACCAAACAGTCTGCACAGGTGTCCTAACTCCTGTTGATTACTTCAAAACCCTCCATGTGTCTTAAAGCAGAGTTGGAAAAGAATGTGTTACCACACCCTCTAAAGTACAACTTGGACAGTATTCCAATGATAATGGGAAGAAAACAGTAATTATCAAATGAAATGAGACTCAGCATTATTACCCTTAGAAAAAAGAAAATCCAAGTGTCAGTGAGTCCAGTGGTGTCCTACACAATCCAAAGGCCACTAGAAACTGGAAGAAACTCTGATAGAAGTGTCTGGCAGAGTCAAAGTCACCAGCCAATCAGAACACAAGTTTCTGAGGATCACCAGCTTGTGTGATGGATGCCGCACAACACAACTGCTTGGTTTGAAAATTACATTACACTGTTTTCAACCAAAACCAGTAATATGTGTAGTTATATTGTGAGATGGGCGTTTGGCTGTGCCAACACTTAGTACATGTGGTAGGGCCTGATCTGGCAAGCTGTAAAACTGTTATGTAAAGCACGTTTTTGATTTAAAAAGAAATTAATTTAGAAACTCTACATTACAGACAACTCTCCAAACATTTCTGTTACATTTAACAACTCTAAAACAAAGGACATAGTTAAACTAATACCATGACCAAAAAAAAAAAAAATAAATATATACGAGGGATATCCAGAAAAAAAGGTTACAAGTGCCCTGGAGGGTGGAGGGTGCAGGGAATTCCCAAGAAGGTTGGCATACCTGCGTGTAGGGGAGTCCTAACAGTCAAAATAAGCCCGGGACCGCGTCAGTCAGTTGTGAAATGTCATCACAGCAAGCGAGTTTGTCAACCTCTGCTGAGGCAGTTTGCTCCACCTACTGCCGATGCGAGATTCGTTCGGTCATCAAGTTCCTCACTTTGCGTCGCGAATCCGTGGCCGAGATCCATCGTCAGCTTGTGGAAACTTATGGACCTGAGGTAATGTCACATCAGCATGTTTACAAGTGGGTTAGGTCGTTCAAAGAAGGTCGCACTGACACTGATGACGAAGAAAGGAGTGGGAGGCCGTCTCTCATTTCAGAAGAGCTTCTGCAGCAAGTTGATGAAAAAATTCGCAGTGAACGTCATGTGACGGTTGACACCCTTCATGAAATGTTCCCACACATCTCACGAAGTCTCATGGGTGAAATTGTCTCAGAAAAACTTGATTACAGGAGGCTGAGTGCAAGATGGGTGCCAAAAATGTTGATTCTAGAACAACGCCAAAATCGCGTTTTGGCCGCATGTGAATTTCTTCAGCGTTATGAAATTGAGGGTGAGGCGCTCCTTTACTCTATTGTGACTGGAGACGAAACTTGGGTATATCACTATACTCCTGAGTCCAAAAGGCAGTCCCAACAATGGCGCCATACCCATTCCCCATCAGCCAAAAAATTCAAAGTTCAGTTTTCAGGGCGGAAGATTATGGCATCTGTCTTTTGGGACAGAAAAGGGGTTTTGTTGGTGGATTTCATGGTCAAAGGAAACACCATCAATGCTGAAACATATTGTGAGACCCTAAAAAAATTAAAAAAAAAAGATTAAAGACAAAAGGAGGGGAATGCGGACTCGTGGTGTGTCCCTCCTTCACGACAACACCAGACCCAATACTGCTCGTGTGACTCAGGACCTGCTTGTGTCCTTTGGATGGGATATTGTGACCCACCCACCCTATTCCCCGGACCTTGCGCCCTCAGATTTTCACCTTCACCAAACTGAAAGAATTCTTGGGTGGGAAACATTTTTCCAACGATGAGGAGGTGAAGGAGACAGTGGAGAAGTGGCTTTCGGAGGTGGAGCAGAGCGTATTCAACGAGGGTATAAAAAAGCTGGTGCCCAGGCTGAAGTGCATCGAAGTTGACGGCGATTATGTTGAGAAATAAACACATATTTTAGAACATACCCTGTAAATTTGGTTGACATATACTCATTTTTCGATTTTTAACAGCTGTTGTAACCTTTTTTTCTGGATATCCCTCATATACAGTGGAGGAAATAATTATTTGACCCCTCACTGATTTTGTAAGTTTGTCCAATGACAAAGAAATGAAAAGTCTCAGAACAGTATCATTTCAATGGTAGGTGTATTTCAACAGTGGCAGATTGCACATCAAAAGGAAAATCGAAAAAATAACTTTAAATAAAAGATAGAAATTGATTTGCATTTCATTGAGGGAAATAAGTTTTTGAACCCCTACCAACCATTAAGAGTTCTGGCTCCCACAGAGTGGTTAGACACTTCTACTCAATTAGTCACCCTCATTAAGGACACCTGTCTTAACTAGTCACCTGTATAAAAGACACCTGTCCACAGAATCAATCAATCAAGCAGACTCCACACTCTACAACATGGGAAAGACCAAAGAGCTGTCCAAGGATGTCAGAGACAAAATTGTAGACCTGCACAAGGCTGGAATGGGCTACAAAACCATTAGCAAGAAGCTGGGAGAGAAGGTGACAACTGTTGGTGCGATTGTTCGAAAATGGAAGGAGCACAAAATGACCATCAATCGACCTCGCTCTGGGGCTCCATGCAAGATCTCACCTCGTGGGGTGTCAATGGTTCTGAGAAAGGTGAAAAAGAATCCTAGAACTACACGGGAGGAGTTAGTTAATGACCTCAAATTAGCAGGGACCACAGTCACCAAGAAAACCATTGGAAACACATTACACCGCAATGGATTAAAATCCTGCAGGGCTCGCAAGGTCCCCCTGCTCAAGAAGGCACATGTTCAGGCCCGTCTGAAGTTTGCCAATGAACACCTGAATGATTCAGAGAGTGACTGGGAGAAGGTGCTGTGGTCTGATGAGACCAAAATAGAGCTCTTTGGCATTAACTCAACTCGCTGTGTTTGGAGGAAGAAAAATGCTGCCTATGACCCCCAGAACACCGTCCCCACCGTCAAGCATGGGGGTGGAAACATTTTGCTTTGGGGGTGTTTTTCTGCTAAGGGCACAGGACAACTTAATCGCATTAACGGGAAAATGGACGGAGCCATGTATCGTGAAATCCTGAGCGACAATCTCCTTCCCTCTGCCAGGAAACTGAAAATGGGTCGTGGATGGGTGTTCCAGCACGACAATGACCCAAAACATACAGCAAAGGCAACAAAGGAGTGGCTCAAGAAGAAGCACATTAAGGTCATGGAGTGGCCTAGTCAGTCTCCGGACCTTAATCCAATAGAAAACCTATGGAGGGAGCTCAAGCTCAGAGTAGCACAGAGACAGCCTCGAAACCTTAGGGATTTAGAGATGATCTGCAAAGAGGAGTGGACCAACATTCCTCCTAAAATGTGCAAACTTGGTCATCAATTACAAGAAACGCTTTGACCTCTGTGCTTGCAAACAAGGGTTTTTCCACTAAGTATTAAGTCTTTTTTTGTTAGAGGGTTCAAAAACTTATTTCCCTCAATGAAATGCAAATCAATTTCTATCTTTTATTTGTGGAGTCTGCTTGATTGATTGATTCTGTGGACAGGTGTCTTTTATACAGGTGACTAGTTAAGACAGGTGTCCTTAATGAGGGTGACTAATTGAGTAGAAGTGTCTAACCACTCTGTGGGAGCCAGAACTCTTAATGGTTGGTAGGAGTTCAAAAACTTATTTCCCTCAATGAAATGCAAATCAATTTCTATCTTTTATTTAAAGTTATTTTTTCGATTTTCCTTTTAATGTGCAATCTGCCACTGTTGAAATAAACCTACCATTGAAATGATACTGTTCTGAGACTTTTCATTTCTTTGTCATTGGACAAACTTACAAAATCAGTGAGGGGTCAAATAATTATTTCCTCCACTGTATATATATCACACACACACACACTTGGCTTATTTGTGTTGATCTTCGCAATGCGTACCCTACAAGATTCTACAAAGACACACTATAACCCACTATCTAAGGACGATTGTTAAGAGAATCCTAATAAAAATGTACATGTAAAAAATTTTTATTTTTATTAAACCATGCTTAATGCATAATATTACAATCAGCCTCCATTTATACACATTGAAAACTGATATGGAAATGTCCAAGCTTTCTAAGAACCATCATTTAAAAAAAAACAAAACTGTCCTCTGGCAAAAAAGAAGCCTGACAAAGTTTGAATTTGTTCACCCAGCACTATTTACAAAGATATTAAGCCATAAGCTTAAACTAAATATACTTTGAGGTCCAAAATAAATTATTTTTAGCATGGGTTCCCAGTGCTTGGTGTTCACAGCAGGTCCATCTCAATGCTGATATATACATTTTGCACAAAAGGTTTCCAACATTTTTACAGTTACTGTACGACTTGAAAATTTACAGCAATTTGAATAAAACAAAATTAAAATTTAATCACATCAGACTGGCTAAGATAAGCATTTGGATGACAGTCTTTGGGGTAAGAGTCTTCAATTTTGTTGATCATTTAGATACAAAGCAACCAGAGTCAAAAATTCAAACTTTCTGTGGAAATCAGGGATGAGAAGCTCTAAAAGAGAGGCAAAAAATGACTCGAGCCGTTTAACATGCTCTAATCTTGTTAACATTATCCGAGTCAAACCTAACCTACCATCCATGTTCAAGAAAACAACAAAAAAAATGTTCTCACCCACAAAAGTATTGAGACAGCAACACTGAAACAGCATTAGTTTAGTGATAAGAGGTCATTCTAAAATTTAAGACATAGAACAGTCAGGACAAAGCTGTGTGGCCCAAATCCTACATTTTAAAAAACAATGAAAAGCAGAACAGAACCAGCATAAAGTTTACTGTGAAAAGTACAGACAAGGAATTAAACCCAAAAATGTGGTAAATAAGCAAATGGGGGCCAGTGGGTTTATACATATCTGTGACGGGGTTACCTTCAGAAAAGTTTTGTTTGACAGCAACTGACATATCTACACTTTCAGTCCCTGAAGATCACACTGCTAATAAGCAACAAAAAATGTTACTTAGTAAAATATGTGATTTAACTATTAAATGGTCAGTCATTTGTGGTAGTACTATTTGGCGAGTCAAACTGGCAGACATTGAAGTTTGCTCTTTTAATGTGCCAGCATATACCGAGTAAACAGTAAACAATAGAAGCACCATCTCTGCAACATAGGTACCTACCTGGTGTTTGAATCCATTGATTTACATGCATGTTAGAAGATACATAATAAAGAAAGGCATTAAGTTATACTGAAGGTCAAAAGAAAGTTTAGGTATGTTAGGATAACTTCAGATTAAGAGTAAAGAGCTAAAGATTTGTCAATAAAAAACATCACTCAATTCCTTGAAAGGAAACTGAACTGTGTCATTGAAATTCTTCTGAACAGCATATTTAAAACGGACATTAACAATGATGTTGGACATCTCATGACCACAGCTGAAGTATTACTTGTCTTTTTATTACAAAATTATTAAATCAAAAGAGTTTAGTGGGTCATCTAAGGCTATTGTCATTTATTGGACAACAAGAAAAATAAGTATTAGACCACAAATCAAGGTGTCTTGAGGAAAAGACTAGGTAAATTTGGCCAGCACAAACAAAATCAGGATCAAGAATGTTACTTGTTTTAACAATAATAAAAATTCTAATAACACCTGAAACACTCTATGGGGGATACTCAAGACAAAGAAAAATACTTCCATGTTTTTGAGTAACCAATCTGCTACAGGATGCCGAGTTAAATAATGCAATTTTGGCATTGATGATTTCCTTGTGAGACCTCAAACTCTGATTTTTCAAGTGTCATCCCACTGATGGGCCAATTATTTATAAACATTAATATAAAATTCAAATGCTGGAGAGTGAACTCAAGGCTAACATGTGACAAGAAACTAACAGAAGAAGCAGATCTTTAGGAGCAGACCTGAATTATTAATTCAGAACATGCTCAGTACAGTTTTGTCAGGGCACACTAAAATCAGTGCACAAATAAAACAGAACAACCAGAACAATGCTGATTTAAATTACTGCTTGAAACAGTAAAAAAAAAAAAAAAAAAAAATTCACAGGCGAGACATCCATTGATTTTCTTCTTTTTGTTTTAAAAATCCAGCCCCCAGAGAGAATTATCCAGAACAATAGTTTAATGTTGGACTGAATAATGGATGGAAAGCAGCTAATATTAAATTAGTTCATCTTTCCCCTCCTTCCACGTTTATTTCACTAATCCAATCTTCTTTGCCTCTGTTTCATAAATTAATAACCTCCACATTTTTACAATGAAAACTTCTGCTTCTTCATCAAGCACCTGTAAGTAAAGAAAAGACCACAGTAAACATCAAACAGCCTAATGCTCAGATATCAAGCCTGATGAGTCAACTGCCTTTTGCCACATTTATTATTTTTCTTTTAACTCCCATATGACTGCCCTCGTGCTTTAATTAGGGATCCTGAGTAGTCAGTCATATGAGGAGTACAGCAACGCTCTGTATCAGTGCATGCTCCCAACCCTTCCTGTCTCTGTCTGTCTGTCTGTCTGCCTGTCTCTCTCTAAACTAGCTTCCCAAATTTAAATACCATCTTTTTTCTGAATACAACAGAAAATGAAAATGTACGACAACAGCATAATAATATGTTTCAATTATGAACCTTTACCACTGGCTTACTTAGTATCAAAATGAATAATATTGAGCGCTAATGTGTCAAGAAACACCACCAGGGCTCCTTACTACCTATGGCAGTACATCTTTATAGTACCCCCATGGGACTTCTTTGTAATCTTTATTCAAGTTGGAAGTTTTTCTTTTTTTCCTAATTCTATGAAAGTGTTTGAATGGAGGTTGTTCTTCTCATGTTATAATATTTCTATATAATTGTCCAGCTTTTATAAAAGCTAAATTTCCCCCTCGGGACAAATAAAGTTCTATATTTAATAATTCTATAAAAAATTGAAAAGCAATTTAATATAGCAACAACTATTAATGCCAAAGAGGGTGAAGAACACATAATCAAAAGTCCCAAAGTAAGTAAAAGGCAAAATAATAAAAAGCAACAAGATGAGATGTGCATTTAGGAAAACAAAACCCACTTATATTGACTTACCATCGCTACATCATCTAAAATGCCTTGCGGTGTACTGTGAGCCATGACCTGTAGGTAAAGCAGAATAAATTTGGTCTTTTAAGATGTTTCTCAAAATCCACTATCATCTATATTCAGAAAACTACTGCAGGGCCAGCTCTAGCCTTTCACTGACCTAGACAAATGTGAAAATCATAACGCCCAAACCATACAGTCTTGAAGGCAAATACTATACATGTATCGTGGAAAAGCTTGGGTGTTGGGTAGGCAGACAAGATTTTCACATTTCCAACACACAGGCCACAACGTATCATGTAAGCAAGTGTGGTAGGTGCAAATGAAACTGAAGAGCCCATCCCCAATCCCCATTGGGGTTTTGAAGTATACTGAATCCAACAACAGGGGGTCCCCATTAGAGTTTCATGCTCATTGTAAATAATGTATATTGCATTGAAGGATGGTGGATTTAGAAGTTCCCAACTTCTCGCAAGCTTCTGTTGAGCGGAGTTTGTGCGGATTGACAAACTGCCTCCCCCTAAAGCCCTCTGCTGCCCTAGGTGACCATCTACATAGTAGAGTCAGCGCTAAACTACAGGCTTTTATGGTTAACCACTTCAGGTTTGGCAGGCACAAGCTAGCTAATACACTAAAATATTATAAGGCTGCTAAAACAAACTGCTTTCAGTGAGTGTAGTTAGATTTTGGAGTTTAACATGAACACTAACATTTCTGTAACAGTACAATATAATTTTGTTTTCTGCACACTTCTCTTTAACTAAAAGAAGTCATGCATTTCCATATGCAGAACAGTACAAAGCACCACAATAATCATTACAAATAACTGGTCCTTATTTTAGACTTGACACATAAAACTGTCAATCCATCTTCTTACAAAGGTGACAAAGATATTAGGTACCGCTAAAGACAGTAATTTGGGAGGGGCTGAAACTAAAAGACAGACAGACAGATAGGTCCACATCTAATAATGCAACTTTCACTACGCTATAACTTAAGTTTATTACATAGAAAATCACCCGAAAAATCCCGGACTATCGAGAAGTGTGCGAACTGACAACATGAAGAATCGTCTTTGCACTGAAATTGAATCGTCCCTGCATAAATCAAAGTCATCCAAACAAAATGGATCTGCATAATTAGATCTGAACCACCCTGTATAAACACACACATATACACACACATATACAGGTTAAATTCTGTTACGAGTATCGTTACGAAATTTTCATTATAACAAAATATTTTTATGGTCACATCAGTTTCCCCATATGACAGAGTATATAGAAATCTTGTTACAATGGAATAAATTCAGCAGATACTTTCATTACAATGAAATGCCTGATTGAATCATCCACAGAGCAGTTAGTTCTGTGGTTGTAGCTCGGTTGTGCACAATGATCCCCAAACACAAACACTGTAAATTTTTCTCTTTTTTTTGAACTTTCCTGTTTTTTCTTTTTTTTTTGCTGTGTTTGTTTTCTGTGGTTTTCAGCGATACCTTTTGCTTATTGCTCATCAACGTTTGAAAAACATCTATTGGAATTTAACTCATTGTCACCCTCCTATAGAAATGGCAGATGCTCTTCAAGAAATATTCCTATTATTGTGCCACACATTCAAGAAAAAGCAAAGTCACTATTGTGAGGTTTCTAAACTCTTTTGGGACCTCCCCCAATGGGATGACATGCCAAAGAGCATCCCAAAGCTGCGAGCCTGTGGTTGCCCTGCCCCGGCAACAGAAAACAATCTTCCACAGATGCTTCAATCGCACTTCAGAAACCTCACAATATGAAGAAAAGGAAGTTTCTGCTTCTGATTGATAGCTGTACTGCCCACAACATGCCTCAGATGTTGCGCCACAGTGGCTAGTTCGCTTACTTGATTGAGATTATATATATATATATATATATATATATATATATATATATATATATATATATATATATATATATATATATATATATATATATATATACACACACACACACACACACACACAGTGATGTGAAAAACTATTTGCCCCTTCCTGATTTCTTATTCTTTTGCATGTTTGTCACACAAAATGTTTCTGATCATCAAACACATTTAACCATTAGTCAAATATAACACAAGTAAACACAAAATGCAGTTTTTAAATGATGGTTTTTATTATTTAGGGAAAAAAAAATCCAAACCTACATGAAGGGGGCAAATAGTTTTTCACACCACTGTATGTGTGTGTGTGTATATATATATATATATATATATATATATATATATATATATATATATATATATACTAGCAAAATACCAGCCAGCGAGAAGTAGTGTGTTAAAGAAGCAATGAAAAAGAAAAGGAAACATTTTGAAAATAACGTAACATGATTGTCAATGTAATTGTTTTGTCACTGTTGTGAGTGATGAGTGTTGTCATATATATATATTTACACACACACACAAACATATATATATATACATATCTATACATATACACATATATATATCTACATATATACACATACATATACATACACACATACATACACACACACACACACACACACATATATATACACACAACTATATATATATATATATATATATATATATATATATATATATATATATATATATACACACACACACACATATATAAACATATATATACATATACATACATATCTACATATATACACACACAGCTATTTCAGATCAGTGCAATACGCTGCTTGTTAAAACGGATAACTCCGCTCTTACGTGCAAGTCTGCGTGGATATTATGAACTATCGATTTGTTCAAGTTCTATTTAAATTTTAAATAGAAGGAATTTTTATTTAGTCGACAGAAATATCTTTGGTAGGAATGGTAAAACAGACAGGAATATTATTCCTGAATAAATCAACTCAAACCTTAAACAACTTATAATATTTTGCTCTCCATAAAAATATATCCTGTCTAAATTATACAAGTTAGAAATAAAGTAAACATTAAAAGAACAAACATTCAAATTTCTTTACTCTTATGTAATTTTATATAAAAATAAACTTAGATTTTAAATATCCCAAAAGATTTTGCTCTCCATAAAAATATATCCTGTCAAAATTATACAAATTCAAATATGAACATGCTGCATAACAAAACCTGGAAATATAAATAAAATGTGTTCCTTTCAGCAATAACAAATCAAATCATTCAGTTGTCTTTGCTCATATGTCATTTTAGAGCTGGACGCCTGGCATCTTTTTGGCCACAAGTTCGTTTCTGTTTGGTGTGAGGTTCTGTGTTGTGGAGATTCTCAGGATGGATTGCAGGTGCTCATCAGTGAGGCGACTCCTGTGTGCTGTTTTGTTAGTCTTTATCACTGAGAAGAGCTTCTCACACAGATATGTGCTACCAAACATGCACAAGGTTCGAGCCGCATGTAGACGGACTTTTTTTGTTCTTCAAAGTCACCAAAGCGCCGTGCAAACTCAGTGCGCTCAGTTTATCAGCAAAGTGCGATTTGGGAACACCGTAGTGACGACTTGGTTTAACATTACTTGGCAACAGGGAAAGAGGGAAAGTTGCACTGGTGCATTTGTGTCTCCCATAAAAGCAGCTTCACTTGAAATCACTTTGTGATTGTGCACGGTAAAACGTCCGCTGAAGTGTCAGATTCTTATTTAATTATTCTGCTTTCTGTATCTTCTGCATTGCATTCAGGTTACCCTGATGTTTTGTCTCATAGTGCCGTCTTAGATTAAATTCTGTAATTACAGCCACATTAGCTCCACAAATGAGACACACGGGTTCAGTAAACATATACTCAGCCTCCCATCGGTTTTAAAATAGGCTCTATTTTCAGAATGAACTTTTCTCTCAGCATCGCGTGAGCTAGCTTCGCAATAACTTGCAGCATCATAAGCTAGACTTGATTAACGCGTAAGTGTTCGCAAGGCAGCTGAAGCGCTGCATTATGGGATCTGTAGTTTATTGTGTTACCAGCGCTTCATATACCTGGGCCATTAATAACAATAATACAGTATATAAAATGATCTCGGGGCGGATATAATTACACGCCGGGCCGGATGTGGCCCGTGGCCCTTGAGTTTGACAAATATGGACTAAATAGAACTTGAAAAGATATATTTTTTGAAATGTGATCGCGCAATTCAGATAGAGTTGACGCAAGACTACAGCCTGCATCCTCCCTCGCTCTTACTTTTTACCGCTCATCTAATGAATACACTGAGTATGGCTTTACCAAAACAATCATTGATGGTAATAAAGTATCCATTATTCGAGTATGTAGATCGGATATATATATATATATATATATATATACCCGCGTATCGCAGCGGAGAAGTAGTGTGTTAAAAAGCTAGAAAAAGAAAAGGGAACATTTTAAAAATAACGTAACATGACTGTCAATATACAGTATTTGTTTTGTGAGTGTTACTGAGTGTTGCTGTCATCAAGGATTTGATTATCATTATTTCTTTCAATCAGGTTCGTATTTGTAGGATGTGTTGTGTTCAAGTTACATTCCGTGTTTGTCAATCGTTGTAAAGATGACAGGTTTCTTTCATCGATTCGTTTCTTACTGCATCAATAAACAGCTCGTCTTCTTCTTTATCTGAGACCTGACACACTGCATGCACGGGTTTTTTTTTTTTTTACACTGTCTTCCTTTAGCGGACATTGACTTTTTCCAACGTGTGCTTTGTTTCGCAGTAGCTGGATTTATGAATATGCTTATCAGACGCTTCATATTTTTGCTGCCTTTTCAATTGTGTAATTCGGTTTTGTTCAGCTCTTTGGAACTGTTGCCTTTTATCTGTGCACTGCGCCAGTTCACGTGAGCCGCTCGGTGTACATGCATCAAGGTTCCCAGCTGTGCTGGTGCCATCTCGTGCTATGTCCATGGCTGTATTTAATGTTACCTTAGTCCTGGCACTTAAAACTTTCTCTCGCAGTTTCGCTGAGTTTGTGTCAAACACCACCCTGACCATCTCATCTTCCTCTCCATAAACACAGTCCTTCACCCGTGAATATTTAGTGGAGTTTGCTATTGGATTGCCGCTGACGGACGGCCTTATATGGGCAGGCACTAAATTACAAACGCCAGCGCAGCCTGTCTATGAACTTAATTTAAAGTGTAGGTTTACATCGCTTTGTTTCAAGTAGCAGAACTCATGAATATGGTTGTATATGTCACTCGCCGCTTCTTATTGTTTCGCTGCCTTCTCAATTATATAATGCATGTTTTCTTCAGCGCTTTTTTGAGGTCTTCCTGGTTTTCTATGTACTGCGTGATTACGTGGGAGGCGTGATGATGTCACACTAAACTCCGCCCCACGGCGTTCAAGCTCATCTCCATTACAGTAAATGGAGAAAACAGCTTCCAGTTATGACCATTACGCGTAGAATTTGATATAAAACCTGCCCAACTTTTGTAAGGAAGCTGTAAGGAATGAACCTGCCAAATTTCAGCCTTCCACCCACACGGGAAGTTGGAGAATTAGTGATGAGCCAGTGAGTGAGTGAGGGCTTTGCCTTTTATTAGTGTGTGTGTGTGTGTATATATATATATATATATATATATATATATATATATATATATATATATATACACATATATACATATATACACACACACACACATATACATATACACATACACACACACACAACCTTAATACGGGATTTATAATGCTAAAGAACAGAAGACATTTAATAGAGCTTATAAAAATTACACATACCTTTGAACAAACAAAATCCACTAATGTTGCTTCTTCTTCTCCTATGTACTCAATAATCTTTTTATTTATCCATGGTCTGATGCGCCGTTCCATTAATGTCTATGACAGCAGGGTCAAGAAGGAAAAAAAAGAGAGAACATGTGAAATTAACTCAATGGAACAACTAGTAAAAAAAAATTCAAATGCAAAATCATAATCTTCAACGTTAATAATGACTGGCTTATCTTAATTGACCTCTACAAATTAATACATACACATATACTGATGAGTCAAAATGTCTGTCCAATACACAATTGCTCTTCCGTGTGCTGTCAAAATAGATCAGACCTGAGAAAGAATGAACTCTAAGGGACCTCTAAAATAAGTCCTATGTTCTCTGGTACAAGAACATAGACAGCAGATTTTATAGCTCATGTAAACTGTGATGTGGAGTCACTGCAGTTCAGACTTTTATTCCAACACATCCCACAGATGCTGGATTGTTTTGAGAAAGGGGAGAATTGGAGGCCATGGTTACATCCTGAAATCAGAAGAATCCCAATTCTTCTAACATGCTATCATACCTCCAGCTCATTCAAAACTCTGCGGCAACAGTCCTTAAATGGACACGCAACAGCAAAGACTTAACAGCCATTCTGCTCTGCTTCACTGCTACCCTGTGTCTTATGGGATTAAATATCACATTCTATTACTGACCTATAAAGCATCAAATGACCACACAACTGGACTACATCAGTAACGTTCTCCATCCCTCTGCTTATGTCCACCCACTAAGAGCCGCCGATTCTGGCAATCTCATTGTGCCTCAAACTAACCTGCGTTCTATGGGTGACAAAGCTTTCTGCTGTATAGTGCACATCCATTGGAACAACATCCTCAAATTAATGAGATCAGCTGCCTCAACCCATTCTACTAACTAACTGACTGACTGTTTCAGACTCATTCATTCAGGAAGGCATTGAACTTACCCTGACATTCTGAGCCTTCTTTCAGTTTACCCTCTCCAAGTTGTTACTTATTCAGGGTTTCCTTGTAGTACTTTTATTGAAGTATTTTTATTCCAGTTCATTTTCTCTTATTCTAATTAAAAGCTTTGGATATCCTTAATTTATCTTTATTTAGTGTTTTATGCAGATACCACTTATACCCAATGTTGTATAAGCCATGCTGTTCTTCCCGAGTTTGTGTGCAGTGGTTTGAGCATGGGAAAGGCATTATATAAATAAAATGTATTATTATTATTCCTGCATCATTCATGCAGAGTGTAAGGGCACAGTATCCTGCATAAAGATTCCACATCTATTGGGATGTACTGGTTTACAACAATGTTAAGGTAGGTAATACATATCAAATATACTGTACTTCCACATGAATGCCCAGACCAAAGGTTTCCTGGAGAACATCGCCCAAATCATCACAGCTCCTCTTGTCCCCAGAGTGCATTCTAATTCCATTGCTTCCTTAGGTAAACAACGCACACATACCCAGTCATCCTCAAAACAGAAAATGGGATTCAACAGACCTGATGACCTTATTCTATTGAACCTAGGTCTAGTTCCAGCACTCACAAACAATTTGTAGATGCTTTCGCCTGTGGCCAAGGGTTAGCATGGGTACTCTGACAGGACTATATCTATACAGTCCCATACACAGAAGGGTTTGATACACTGTATGTCGTGACACGTTACTTGTGTAATAATCATTAAAACTGTCTGTGATTTAGGCCACTGTCCTCATTCTGTTGGTTCATACCAGATGGGATAGTTTTTGTTGACCCCTTGCAACAATTAAGTCTTTGCTGCGCAATAAATTTGGCAATTCATAGAGTTTCTCTTCTTGTACCAATATCGTCAGTAGACACCGATTTAGTCCTTATCAAAATCACTTAGGCCTTTACAAACCTCATCTTTTTGATAAGAGGTCATGGTGAAACACAATTTTAAATAATCAAGACCCAGAGCATGCAGGGCTGACTGGGGTGCTTGGCTGATCACATTCATATGCAAATGCAAGCAGATTTCTCAGGTGCCTCATTCACATCTTGGGGTACGCAAAGGACCACATCTGGCAGGATACAAGAGAGCCTGCATGATACAAAGGGAGGAAAATGGGGGGAAAAATAAGAACCGTGAGTTATACTTAAGTATTAGGTGCCTGAACCAGCTTGAGGGAGAACGATAAGTAGAACTTGGAGGAGCAAGTGATCGGCACTCCACCAAATTTATGGAGGAGTGGGGAGTGACTGAGTCAGGCTGACTCGCCCCATGACAGATGCCAACAGAGGCATCCAGGGCAACAGCCGGAGGTTCTGACTGTGGCTGCTGGTGTCACCACCGGCTAGAAGACCTGAGATGGATGAGTCGGGGAGACGGAGAGTTAAAGACGTGTTGGACTCGGGAAGGATAAAATAAAGAACCCGATGACTGCATGCTTTCATTCCATTCATTTGGATTATTTATTGGATTTTAACTCACAGACATCGACTGTTCCAGTTTCAAGAGATGCCTGGAAGAAATCAGGGAGTGTGGAGCCAACCTGGACTATCACAATCTTCTGCATTCAATTTGTCAACTATGAAGACCGAAACTAAGCTTACCACTAATATATTCCTGACCATGAAATTGTTTTGAGATAGTCAATGTCATTCACTCCAGACAAGACTGCTTAGAATGATCTGACTCAACAGTGTACATAGGAGTCTGAAGACAGTACTATATAATCGTGTGCATCTTTTTGTACATATTTTACTATTATTATCACCAGTTCCAAAGAGACATACAAAAATGAATTTAATTTTACTTTGAGTACTATGTACACATGAAAATTAATCAGCACTTTAACTATAAACTAGAATTTATCATTATGATACAATACACATTAACAGATATGTTGTAGAATTAAGAGCAGCTACTTACACTGTCTACAATGGACCAGTCAAGAGGATAAGAGAACAGCTCTGGCTTGGCAGTTGGTATCTTCTCAATGAGGCTTTTTATATGTTTCCGCTTTTCTTCTGTGTTCACATTGCCTTTAGCACCTCCTTTGTCTTCATCTTCATAGTCCAAAGGTACCAGTTTCCTTTTACGAGGCACCTCATCACTTTCTTCATCGTCAAATTTGTTGAACACACTATCCACAGCTAATTTCTTTCTTTTCCCTCCACTTGGTTGACTTGGGCTATTTGAAGAACCTGACAAGAATGATGCTAATTACTCAATACATTTAAAGAAACATCGTGAAAAAGGCACAACAATACCTGCATACATTCAAGATAACAACTGTGCAGAAGAAGCAAGACTGCATGAGATAAAGATGAATTTTCATTGATTAAAAATATGGTGTTTCTTTGGATTTGAAAACTGACACAAAAATGTGGTCATAAAGAGCTCATTTAAAATTACTGTAAGGTATATCTTAAAACCAAAAGAATCTGGGTCTTCATAACAATACCCAAAACTAAATTATATACCTAATTTGAGAGTGAGCCCAATTTTGGGCCGATGTTCCTCCTGAAGGTGTGTGCCAGGGGAGTTCTCATGGGGTATAATGATACCACAGGGAGACTCGTCACCAGGAGTATTGGGCGAGGCATTTCCACTAGCTGATGACACTGATGGAGCAGAGCTAATTGGTCTTAGCGTAGGTTTAAGGCATGGCTTCTGTTCTTGAGGTTCCTCTTCCTCCTCCTCCTCTTCCTCTTGCTCATCAACATCATCCTCCGAATCTGGCTCCTGGTCAACCACATCTTTTCTTTCTTCCTTTTGCTGAACTTGTGTTTTTTCTTCTTCTGCTTCTTCCTCAGACTCTGGCTCCTGTTTTATGGGTGGCTGCCGACGCCGCTCTGCTTCTTGCTCCATCTATTTAGTAGAAAATAAAAGGATTATTAAAAATTAATTTAAAACTATATAATTATTTATTTAGACACACAGGTTTCAGGCTAACATTTAATTGTGAAAATATGGCTAAATATACATGAATGTTACATATGGTTTAACATACCCATTTCCCAACTACAAAACCACGATAAACTATTTTAAATGCATTTAAACTATTTCATTCCTTTGCTAAAAGCATATATAAAGGTGGATTTTAAGTGCTACAGGTAGTACAGCACTAAATAAAAAAGACATCTATATGAGCAAGCGTCCTCAAACCATTACAAAAAAAACATACTTGCTGTCTGGGTTTACAAACTTAATACTTATGGAAGTCTTCCTTCCATCAAAATAAAGGAAGATATTACTTGAAAGGAAGAAAAAGTGTTAGAAATCTGCTAGTATAAGGCTGGCATTTAGCTATCTTGTGTCCAGTGACATGATTTGGTTTCAAATGCAAAGGGCAGGTTAGGTTAAATGGTAAACTTCGCTCCACGTGAGCGACTGTGTGTTGTGATGGGCGGTTCTGGTTTTGATCATAATGCTGCCAGGATAGTCTCCAGCCCCACATGAGCCCGATTAGATAAGAATGAACATCAAAAGGACAATGTGACAGCCCATCTAGTTCAGCTTATGTAATCAGAACGTTAAGTTTAATATGTCACTGTCCTCTGTACAAATATATTTTATAAATCTACTTTTTGTTTTACTCACAAGCACAGAGCCAGATTTAGCACAGGGGCTCATCATTTAGAACTGCTAGGCAAAGCATAAGACAAGACAGATAAAAGACAGATGGGGAAACGTGCAGTCAGACTGATGACCATTTTATACAATTTCTGTGTCTCAAACTCAGCATGAAATTGTATCCTCTTTTGCCTTGTTTGGAGTGGCATGATTCACCCCAGTGGGGGACTGCACATGAAGAGAGAGTATAAAGCCTTGGAACATTGCCTGGCACACTTTTGAAGTTGACGGACAGATGATCATCCGATCCTGAAAATCCATCCAATGAAGCCGAGAAAATAGACTCTACACATCTGCCCCCACTCCCAAACTGGGTTCTTGCCAATGGCTTCTTTCATCTGTAATGTAGTGTAAGCCATCATTAAAGAGAACAAAGTTATTTCTCCTATGTGATTTCTTACCGCCGTATCATTAAGGAAGGGGTATAGTATTTTATATCATATCTATATAGATTCAGGTTATGTAACACACCACAATTGTAAAAATACTAATTCCAACAAGGGAGCTAACGACTGTTGCTGAATACAGCTTAATATAGTTGTTGTCAGTGATTACAAAACATTACTCTCTTAGAGTTTTATTATGCCAGAGGGTCAAGGCATTGCTACACAGATACAAGAGAAAAAGCAAAGACACAACAACATACAACTGGTGTGGTCTTGAGCATGTGTACTTATAACTAGTACACAAAAGAATAATTTTTACCTTTACCAGTACAAAATAATAATAATTTACAATTTAGCAGCCTCTCTAAATGTATCAGAAATTAAAATGCTTATACCTCTAGGAATAAGAGTTTGAATCTGTCGCACTTTACCATTGGCAAACAAAATCTGCAGCCTGATGGCAACAGCTGAAATTTAGGAATACTAGGGGCCTATGCCCCCTGCTCGCTTCGCTCACCAACCCGTGTTTGGTTTTCTGGATACACACTTAATATTTTTTTTCTCTTGGAATTGTTTCTGTTGAATTAGTTTCCCTTTTATTTTAGCACTTCAGTAAAAATAATATTTGGAATTATTTTCTTCAAGATCGCATTGAATTTTTATTCCGTTTTTGGACTTGCATCGTGACAATGCAACTTATAACTGTCCATGAGTAAATATCGTTTCTTTGTCTCTTATAAATAAACTAACTTTTTTTCAAATGTTTGTCCCTGTGATTTGTTAATTGTCAAAGCAAATGCTATTCTAACGGGGAATTGTAAACGTTTGATTACGAATGGCATATCAAGGTCTCCTTTGGTATCTAATGTTATTCGTGGAATACATACTACATTTCCTGTTTTGCCGCCTTTTAAGATTTTACATGCTAGAATCGTTCAACCAATTTTTAAAACAACTAATTTTGTTCCATTGCATAGTCCATCACTCATACATAAACTATGCAATAACATTACGATACATCCTTCTTTTAACAGTAATTCAGCTGGTGGGAGACCGGACGGTATTAATGCTTGTAGATATTCCACGGGATACTGTAAGTTGATGCTTTCATCTTCCGCACCATCACCACCAACTGCTTCAGCAGAGTCTATTGATATGCACTTCATTTTCCTTGTAACCAATCGACGATTTTTACGTTAATTCGTTTGACTTCATCGTTTCTTGCTGCTAGGATTGCACATGTACTCATTTCTTCTGTTGATAATCCTAAGAGATAAAATTCTTCTGTAAGATTTTTATATAATAAGTCTTCTTTTATTTTGAGATTTTGAATTTAAAAGTTGCCAATGTCTAATAGCCAGTTTGCAAAATCATTCAAATTTTTATTTGCTCGCATATTTTTTTTAATTTTATTTGGTGGAATAAAGACCATAAAGGTCCATTCTTTAGGCATGCATCGGAAATCTGCTTTCGGCCTCCTTTCTTGACCATTGGTAGAACTTGTCTAAAGTCACCTCCCAGTATAACGGTTTTTCCCTGCAAAAGGTTTTTCAGATCCAAAAACGTCCCTAAACATTTTGTCAATTACATTTAATATTGTTTGTGGGATCATTGATGCTTCGTCGCAAACAAAAACTTAATTCTGTTACATTTCTTGTTTCATCTTCTTTATACAGTTCATTGTAACATTTTGTCTGTGATATTTAAAGGTAAGTTAAACATTTTGTGAGCTGTTTTACTGTATGGAAGAAGAATTTCTGCTATACCTGTCCATGCTATCGATGTAATGTTTTTGAATAGCTGTTTGCAATAATGGAGTAAACATTTATAAAAAAATGTTTTCCATGTTCTGCTTGGTCCATCTATAAAGAATAATCGCTGTTCAATTTCTCCGAGGACACTCTTTTGAATAGTGTCAAAAATGGATCTTTGAACATCGTTTAATTGTTGAGTACATTTCCTGATATATTTTTCTATGGTCTTCCACTATTACATCTTCGTCTGGTTTTCTCTCTTTCTTTACCTCTGATTCGTTAATTTCTTGTGGAAGTCCAAATTGTTGCATTGTTAAATCTTCTGCTTCTAACAATTCTTTGATGATTGAAAGAGCCATTTGTTCATTTGACTTTTCACATAATGGTCCTTTGAGTGCTTCCCATAATTGTAAAATATCAACTTCCCCGGTCATAATTAAATATAAAAATAAGTGTCTTAATTTGTCAGGCATCATTACAGACGTGGCATCAGACATCACTTCATGCATATAGTCATCCGATTTACATAATCCAGCTGCTCAAGCCGCTTCTTGAAAGGTACCGTACGTATTTCCATCTATAGTTAGAACATCTCTATATGATGTTACTCCTTTCGATTCTCGTAGCAATTTTAAATGAAAGCATTTGCTATCTTTTGGCGATATAATATTTAATCGTGCAACACTTTTGCAATTGATTCTTCTCGGATGCCATATTCGTTTTTTGTATTTGCCACGTATAATGTTGAGGAATTTGCGCATACGGATATGCTTTTGCATTTACGTCTTTTTTATTTAGTTCGAAATAAGCCAACATTTTTTTAAATTGAACCACATTCTGTCCTGGAAAATGAACTGGTAATAATTCTAGAGAATGACTTCGACTGTGCATTGGTAATTCCATTAAATGCCACCCGCTTTCCATTGCACTAATGTATCGAGTATCTAAATATGCTTGAACTTCGTCCTGTGCTTGTTCTTTCGATAAAGTTACGCGTACTCTGTCATGCCCTTTATGAATGCACTTGTAGATGTACTTAATACTTATCACTGATGCATAATACTCGACAGTAATATGACAATCAAATCTTTTCAGCAAATACGGGTTATATGGTACAATCATTGAATTATCAATCATCACAATTTTTCCATCTTTATTTCCGCGATAAGTGTGTTGTTCGTGATGATTTATCTCTTCGGTGGTAATCTGGAAAGCCAGCCTTAGTCTTATCAGTTGTTTGAACGAAACCTTTCAGAAATTTTTTTAAGCACTTTTTTTCTTTCGAGTCCCAACATGCTGAATCTTTTAAATGAGGTCCATGAGACAGGTGTTTAATGACTTTGTACCATAATTCCAGATTGGTTTCTCTGTTTGGAATTTCAGCACAGACAAAACGATCTACATCATCAGCAGTTAATCATTTTTTTTGTAAATTAACCAATAAATGCATGTGAGGTAAACCCTGTTTTTGAAATTTGATTGTGTAAATGTATGCCTTAATTTGACCCAACACTGTTTTGAGTTCTTTCAATAAAATTAAGACTTTCTGATAAAACAATCTATTTACAAAAGTTGGAATATACAGAGCCGATGTAGCTGGTGGCATTGTTTTCAAGAATCTCCGGATTTCTGGCCATTGTGGATTGCACGTCATTGTAATAAATAAATCTGGCCGACCGACAGTTCTGGATATTGCCATTGTATCATGATATAACTGTTCCAACTGCAATGCTCTTGGACTACCTTGATATAATGATGGTAATATTACTGCTTTACCTATTTTGAAATTTGTCTGAACTAATGATATTTGAATTTTGAATGTGATCAATGAGTCCTTGCATATGTTCCATTCTAAGTTTTGCTTGAATCGATTTAATAAAGAAAAGACGATTAGCTTCGACTTTTAGATACGCATTAATAATGTAATGTTGCGTTAGACGTTGAGATGACAGAAGTGGTTTAAATACATTGGAACGTATTCCAAATTTTGCCCAGAAATAGTGTTGGTGTTATTCGTTTTTCCGAATCCTGTTTCTCCACCTGAGAAAAGCAAGGGAAACAGTAATAGATCAGAATGTGGTGAATTAGACAGAAATGTCGATTCATGTTTTGCTTTTAGATAAACACAAATATTTACTCCGTTTTTGATACTTACGTCTTTCGAAAGTATTATCACTGATAACTTGTCACATGTTGGTTTATTATATAGGCCGAGAAGCTACCCAATCAGAGCATGTATTATGTATTAACTAAAACTCCTCAATGATATACGATATGCTTCCCGCACGGTGCTTGATTGTTTGCTTTTCTCTGTCTCTCTCTCGCAGAGGTGCGGTTTGCAGAGAGGCTGTTTGCCTAGAGGATACGGATGCTCCTCTAAAAAATGCCGCTTTATCGCGGTGCTTCGGCATACTTAAAAGCCCAAAAGCACGTATTGATTTTTTGATTGTTTGCTTTTCTCTCGCTTTCTCGCTCTGACATTCTCTACTCCTGAAACGCATTCCTTTGAAGAGAAGATATATTTGCATTTTTTTAATTGTGAGAAAGAACTGTCATCTCTGTCTTGTCATGGAGCACAGTTTAAACTTTTGACTAAAGGGCGTTATTTCATGTCTAGAGGGCTCTAATAATGTTAACTGTGTGGGAGAGTTTATAAGGGTTTAAAACATAAAAATAACCATACAAACATATGGTTTCTGCTTCGCGGATTTTCATCTATCGCGGGGGGTTCTGGAATGCAACCCCCGCGATCGAGGAGGGATTACTGTATATCTATACTAATAAAAGGTAAAAAGCCCTCACTGACTGACTGACTGACTCACTCATCACTAATTCTCCAACTTCCCGTGTAGGTAGAAGGCTGAAATTTGGCAGGCTCATTCCTTACAGCTCACTTACAAAAGTTGGGCAGGTTTCATTTCGAAATTCTACGCGTAATGGTCATAACTGGAACCTATTTTCGTCCATATACTGTAACAGACTGCAGCTCGATGGCCGTGGGAGGCAGAGTTGTGTCTCGCATCATCCCGCCTCCCACATAATTGAGTGCCTGCCCATACAAGGTAAATATTTGCGGGTGAAGGACTGTGCTTAGCATATTCATAAGTAAAAATATCTGAATCACAAACTGATGTTAATTATATATTTTGTCCATGAATACTTATTAAATAATTCCAAATAGTCTGTCCGCTTCCTTTCATACCTTTTCCGATGGTTGTGCATGCGTCCAGGCATGTATTTTCGTATTAAAGCATTTAACCAATCACATTTCAGCCATCATTTGTTGCCAGGCAGAGAGGCCTTCACAATCCATTGTGCAAGCACTCTAACATAGAATAAATGTCGATTATTGATTTCTAGTTGGTGTCAGTAGGGCCCTCTAGCAGGCGTACGCCAACGTATTTAGACCCATTGATTGGATAGAAGCTGATATAAGGAACTCTACGAGGCCACTGAACGTGCACTACGGCCAACTCCATGACAGGATTCTGGACAATATTATTTGCCAGACACACGCAAGATGTCAAGACCATGAAAACCTGATGTTTGTCAAGCTCCTCGACACCCAGAAATTTCAGGAATACAAGAAAAATTTCCCACATGCAGCCTTCTCCAGTTTAACACAAGAGCCACGGAGCGGTTTTTGATCTGTCTCGGCTAAAAACAGAACTGACTGTAATGTATACCATGGATGATTTTGCAGGAAAATCTCCCACTGATCTCCTTGACTTCCTTCATCAGAAAAATCTGAATGAGAGCATGAAGCAGCTGTTCACATTGGTATATTTGGCGGTGACCATTCCCGTGTACACTGCTTCTGTCGAGTGGACATTTTCAGCCCAAAAGCGAATTAAAACTTATGCCAGAAATATGACGGGGCAAGTTCGACTTTCAGCATTAGACTCGATGGCGACAGAAAGGGATTTTTTGGTGGAACTGAAGCACACGGATAATTCGTACGACAGAGTAACTGAACTGTTTTTGAGGAAAGAGAGGAGGATGGATTTTGTTTACAAATAATCCGAATTTTTGGTGAGTAAAATGTTGCGATTTTCCTAAATAATATTGCAAGTTTATGAGTTATTATTGATGTTTTTTGTGTGTGTCGCGGCTGTGGCGGCAGTAGAAAGGAACTTGTTCATCCCTGGTTTGTCTATTCAATAAAGGCATTTATTGTGGCTACAGGAGTTATCTATCTGCGATGCAGAGGCTCTTTATACTGTATTGCTGCATATTAAGATGGTTTTTATAACCATAAATTAGTTTTTGAGTCGCGGGTTGATTCAGACTGAGCACTACTGAAGGCCTAGGTGTGAGATGCACGGTCCGCCAATGGACCAGATGATACGTAAATTTGATGAACATTACAACCCGAAAATAAACAACACTGTAGAGAGGTTCACATTATACTTCTCCCAATCCGTCTCTCTAAATCCTCCGTGGAAGAACATTATCATAAGGCTTAATCTTATTTTTACACACACACACATACATATACATATACATACATATATATATGTATATATATATATGTATATATATATATATATATGTATATATATATATATATATATATATATATATATATATATATATATATATATATATATACCAATGCATGTATACAGCAGTGTTACACATGTATTCAAACATCATCTGTTCCAATAAACCTAGCTCAAGGCCAAAGAAGTTTGGTTTAACCCGGCACCAGTCTTTTATATAAAAAACATGTTTTCAATAAGAAAGCAATAGTGCAAGTCAAAACTGGATGCAACTGCATAGTTTCGAGTTGTTTGTTATTACTAAAATGAAAATGGAACACAAGACTCCCATAAGTACACTTACCCTTTGCAATTCAGCATCTGGATCTGGATGACCCTCTGCTAAAAGTCGTTGTCGTATTTCTTCCAATTCTTCCTTTTCACGTTTTCTGTCTCGTTCATCTGCTTCCATCTCCTTTTCTCTGTCACGTAAGCGTTTCTGAAGAGCACTGCCTCTGTACATTTTAAACAGCAGCAAATAATTTAAAAAACTACATTTTTGTTCCCCAAATAAGCAAGTGCTAACATATGTAAAATATGAAAAATGTCATATGTAGTTAATGAGAAAATTGTAGTGTTCATTAGAATCCATCAAAAAGAATTCTGATGTAATTAACATACATCCTTTTTCACAATAAAATCTTAGTAATAAGCAGTTAATTTAAAACATACAAGAACAACTTTCAAATTAATTATTGCTGGGGAAAAATTCTAAAAATGGCAGAAATTAATATGCACAATGGGGGAGAACTATACTACAAATCCAGTTTACCTGTAGTATTTAGGATCATCTCTGTCATCATCATAATCTTCAAGAAACTCCTTAAGTCTTTTACCTTCTTTTGTCTATAGAATATAAAGTAATACAAACAATATTATCCAAAATGGAGTTAGCAGTTGGAAAAAAAGGATAAAATTAGAGTAATGCAAAGACATCTAAAATCAGGGCCTACTGCTTTTTGAATTTCAAATTAAACATACTCGTTTCTCTGTATACTCTTCAATAAATACAGTTTATGAATCAGTTTCCATATATAGAGGAATGGTCAGGTTTATTTAACAAAAGCAGACTATATTTACAGTTTGAAAAACACAAAAAATGTATACAAAACCTACTGTTTCTCGTCTCCGTTCCTCCTCCCTTTCAGCTTCTTTTGCATATTCTCGAGCTTTTTTCCTCTCTCTAATTTCCCAGTTTTTTAGCCGCTAAAAATAAATTCACAAAAAAGTAAATTAAAAACTGTTTACAGAAGTTTTTCCTTGAAATTCAACCTGTGCTAACAAAAAAATAAATTCTTAACATATCAAATTATAAACTAATATCAATTTACCAGTTCACTAGTGAAACATAAAAACAACTTTGTAAAGACTGGGATTTAATAGGAGAGAATAAGCAGTTTGATCCTGTAGGAGCTGAAGCTTATTAAGCAAAAAGCCTCTATATTCCAAACAGCAACATAATCCAGAACATTCAAATCCTTCTATATAAAAGCGGTCGGGATTGTCATTCCGTCCCGTGAGTGCTACGCAGGCGCGGAGTTTCACACACGCCCCATCCATTTTGCAATGCACAATGGGATTTGTAGTTTCGTTTTTCCAGGTAAAAGATGATTTTCTACTCTAGACTGTGCGATATCTTCTTCTTCTTTCTTACTATATAAAAGCAGTCGGGATTGTCCTTCCGTCCCGCGAGTGGAAAGCGTAGCGGTATTCTGCTTATCACAGACTTACTACTTGCATTTTGCGGTACGAAGCAAAATGATGTGAGCAGAGTTCTGGTGCTCCCATCGTTCCCTTGCTTTTGTGCGCGATGCGCTGGAAAAATAGACAAAATTATGTCTCTGGAAATAATTAATGTTGATGGAGTACAAATGCCTCACCACGTTGTAAATATCAGGGGGGTTCAAAAGGGCGACCTCAATATAGAAAAAAGTTTAAATTTCATCACAAAAATAACAGAAACTACGAGTATTAAAGTAATACCGCTCAAATGCAATATAACCAAATTAATGAGTTTGTATAAAATATCAAATTGATCTACATACTGAATTGCCTTAAGAAGTGGTCAACTTAAAAGGCGGGTCAGCCTAGTTAAAATATAATGCTGAATAAAATCCAAACAATTATATTTGGAACACTGAAGTCAGACTAGTCATAATGCCTCTAAATTTCATCCATCAATCAATCTAGCACCTTGGATGACTTGAATGAAGATCAAAATCAGAGGACTCCCTTTTTTAAAGGTTGAACCTTTAGTGAAGTTTAAATATTCATAACAACAAAGAAATATTCATCTGTTTTGATACTAGATTTTTTTCACCACTTATCTGTCTCTTCAAAATGAAAATATCACAAAGACAATCCAATATTCACTTAAAATGTCTAGATTATAGCAAACTACATTAAATAAGAAATAAAACAAAAAACAGTATGGACACACAAAACACCCCCCTACAGTGTACATTTCAAACTTAACATTATAAATAGCTCAGTGCAAATTATCAAAATATACACTGAAGTCTGGACTCCCCAGATAAACAAAGATGACTGCAACTTCTTCCAAAACAGACTGATATAATTTACTGGATCTTGGAGAAATTAACCAAGTCACCAATCCACAGACCTGAGATATGGCTAGAGAGAGACTACATTTGGGGTGCTTTAGAGGAATAATGATGCATGTCCAGATTTGTTCCGTCATAACCAATTAGGTTTCCTCTACAAAATGGGAAACAGAAGAATCTTGAAAGCTCTCTTAAGAAAATCTTACTTTACCTAGCTCATGTTGTATTTGTTTCCACATGAACTCCTGTTATCAAGCCCACTATTTTATGTATTTAAAACACAATAAATGAATTAAGTACTGTAATACCTCTTGGTAGGCAGCTTCTTTTTCTCTCAGCTTTCTCTCCAATTTTCTTCTCTCATACAGTTCTTCCTCATCTTCTTCTCGATCACGTTTTTTGTCCTTTTCTCTATCTCTGCTCTTCTCCCTGAGAACCACAAATATCAGATTATTCAGAAACTTCACTTTTTTTCACATTTTGCAGCCTTGAAGAAAAAGGACTTAAATTAACCACCCCCCTTCCAACTACAATTAGGCAACACTCAACACCCTAGAACAGAGGTGCCCACACTTTTTCGGCTTGCAAGCTACTTTTAATAATCATGAGGGAAAAGGCTGACTCGCATAAATAAGTACAGCTGAATAATGCAGTCAAGGAGGTAGCACATTTCTTCATGTTTGGGTACTTTTCCTCTGTGAGTAAGTTCCAAAACTGTCCATGAGCCCCATACTTCAGGTGAATGTCATCCTGTAGTGTAACAAAACTCATCCTCCACTGCTAATGGCATCTGGCTGCAAAGTTGTGACCTTATCAGTGTTCCCATGTCACAGCTTCAGGAAACCAATACATAAATTTGGCTTGGTTACTGCTTGCATGGGCCATGTTTAAAATGAAACTTTTATAAGATGCTTTAATATTGTGCCCTATGTTGGGACTCCATTCTAAGGCTTGTTTCACTCACCCACCCCACACCTAATGCACCTAAAGAGACTATGACTCCAAGTTTAGAACAGCAACAAGTAGGTTTAGTAAATTGATAAAAGTGATCAGGTTTACATATCTATGGAAAAATGTTTATGTATATGAGGTTTCATTTAAACTCTTAGGTAAAGTAGGTTTGGGATATTAAAGAACATTAGATCCTAATGCTTTAATTTTAGGATTTACTAGAGGGCTCTGCCCCCTGCTCGCTTTGCTCGCCAACCCCCATGCGGGCCCTACTCGCTAGTTATTCCCCGGATCTGCCGCTTGCAACGAATCGTGCTGCGTTTTGGGTTGGTTTATTATATATGCAAGTGTGATTTTTCGGATTCATATAGAAATCCAAAAAATCTTGTGTTTTTCAGGTACATTTTGTGTAAAGTGCGATACTTTTGGGACATATGGATCTGTATCCATTATTGGCTGTAGAATTTCTAACTTGTCCGATTGTTTAACTCTTTTGAATCTATGTTGCAGCTCTTCTCCATTACCATAAATATAAACCCGACTGAAGTATGGCTTCTTTGAAATTAAACTTGTAGTAGCTTTAATTGTTGCGGGATCATAGATTCTCATAGCATATAGTCCTGAATTGTGAAAATCTACGTTTTGAGCATTGACTGATGTGAATGCGAACCGTTAATTATGGACTTGGATATTTTGCCTGTGTTTGTGGACTTCACTTTCACCAAATAACAAACCTTGTATTTCTCACGGATACACCTCTTCATTGGGAAGAAACACTACATTGCCCTGATGGCAACACAAATTCGACGATCTACAAGTCTCCCAACTTTTTTTTTTTTTTTTTTTAAATTTTATTAATTTTATTGTAATCATTCCATACCAATAAATCAATTTTTACAAAAAAAAAAAAAGGATGAAAACTAAACCCCCACCCCTAAGACAGACAGCATGGCCAACGGAGTAAAACTTAAAAGCTAATTTGATTAGTTTAAAAGGGCAATAGAGATGGAAAAGAAAAGATATGCGGAAAGAATTACTTCCTTGGTGCTTTAAGAGCTTATTCTAAAACTAGCAAAATACCCGTGCTTCGCAGCGGTGAAGTAATGCATTAAAATTTTTATTAAGAAGAAAATTTAACCTTTTTAAACTGAGGGAAAATATGCCAATAATTACTTGTAAAGGATTTCTTTGTATACCATGTTGTCAGTTTGGCCCTCCGGTTGTAACATGACCAAGTTGTGCGCTGAGCTTACTCTTGAGCATGCAACTTACAGTTGGCCATGTGAACAGTAATCTTGTCTCAAATCTCACAGCTTGGATTGCTGCTGTCATAATCGGTTTGAGTTTCTTGGTTTGTTTCAATTATGACAGTATTTGCAGGACTTGTGTTGAAGTGACATTCGGCATCTGTCAAGCGTTGTAAGCACACAACCGGTTTCAGCGATAAAATCACACCCAGCTTTTGAGAGTTTAAACATTCATAAACATCAAAGTGTCCACTACTGAAATCGTCACCTGTGAATCTAAGACGTTTAAGAGGCATTGGCGGTTGTCAAAAGGTGTAAAATATTTGGCCATTTCGGTACACTTGAAAGCGACAACCGAACAATTCAGCGGCAGCCATCAACTCACATGCAGAACCATAGGTGAAGGGCTTAAGCATTTCACTCTTATAGTGCTCCTGTGTAGTATAATTATCTCCTGTACCGTCATCAGTCCACACCTTGAACCTGTCCCAGTCATTCAATACATAAGACACAATGTTCCGCCGGATATCAAGAGTGAGCCTGATATGGCCGTGCAATATGTAACAAAGAGAATGGAAAAGGTAGGTGGTATCCCCGGGCATGGAAACCACTCTGTAAGTGATAGTTCTTTGATTGATAGTGATCATCTCGATAGACATGGTAATGGGGGTTGGAATGATAAAGGAAATGGGTACCTGAGCAATGTAAAGTAAAGTAAGTGTAAAATACCTATACAATAACTGTAATTGTAATAAACAATAAAACAGCGGAGAAGCCGTGGATTAAACAAAAAGGCTGTAGTTATTAGTAGGGAGACGTGAATCCCGTGGCGAAGCAAGGAAGGGAATGTAGAGACTGGAGCGACGGACAGCCTTATATAGGCAGGCAGCCAACAACGTGGGAGGCGTTGGGATGGGGGACCCAACGCCGCCTCACACAGTGACCGAGCTGCAGGCTATGGACGTATATATGTATGTAAGTAGGATTCAGTTAGCATTGGGAACCCGTGTACCAAATTTCTTGAAGATGGGCCCATAAGTAACAAAGACTGTTGAAAAGTTCAATATGGCGGCCAACAGTGGCATCATACCATCGAAATAAGTACGTACATTGGTTTCGGTTAGTACAGGGAAGCCGCCTACCAAATTTCGAGAAGATGGGGCCATAAATAAGAAAGTTCAACATGGCGGACGTTGTTGACCGTTATGACCATTACGTGTAGAATTTCGAAATGAAACCTGCTTAATTGTTGTAAGTAAGCTGTAAGGAATGGGCCTGCCAAATTTCAGCTTTCTATCTACACAGGAAGTTGGAGAATTAGTGACGTTGGAAAGTTCAATATGGCGGCCGACAGTGGCATCATACCACCAAAATAAGTACCAAATTTCAGCCTTCTTCCTACACGGGAAGTTGGAGAATTAGTGACGTTGGAAAGTTCAATATGGCGGCTGACAGTGACTATATACCACTGAAATAAGTATGTACATTGGTTTCGGTTAACGCTGGGAAGCCGCCTACCAAATTTCATGAAGATAGGGCCATAAGTAACAAAGACTGTTGAAAAGTTCAATATGGCGGCCAACAATGGCATCATACCATCGAAATAAGTACGTACATTGGTTTCGGTTAGTACAGGGAAGCCGCCTACCAAATTTCGAGAAGATGGGGCCATAAATAAGAAAGTTCAATATGGCGGACGTTGTTGATCGTTATGACCGTTACGCGTAGAATTTCGAAATGAAACATGCTTAACTTTTGTAAGTAAGCTGTAAGGAATGGGCCTGCCAAATTTCAGCCTTCTACCTACACGGGAAGTTGGAGAATTAGTGACGTTTGGGAAATTCAATATGGCGGCCGACAGTGGCGTCATACCACCGAAATAAGTACGTACATCGGTTTTGGTTAGCGCGGGGAAGCCACCTACCAAGTTTCGTGAAGATGGGGCCATAAATAAAGTTCAACATGGCGGACGTTGTCGACCGTTATCAACCGTTACGTGTAGAATTTCAAAATGAAACCTGCTTAACTTTTGTAAATAAGCTGTAAGGAATAAGCCTGCCAAATTTCAGCTTTCTACCTACATGGGAAGTTGGAGAATTAGTGATGAGTCAGTCAGTCAGTGAGGGCTTTGCCTTTTATTATTATAGATATTATTGATTAGATCCTGCCAGGTTTTGAAAAAATTCTGTACCGATCCTCTAACTGACAATTTGATTTTTTCCAATTTCAAATAGTATAAAACATCGGTTTCCCACTGACTTAAAAGAGGAGAGTTACGATTCTTCTAGTTTAGCAAAATAAGTCTGTGTGCTAATAGTGTAGTGAATGCAATCACAGTTGTTTGTCCTTCTCCACTTTAAGCCCTTCTGGAAGATCACCAAACACAGCTGTTAACACTAGAATTACCAGAGCCTACGAAAAAACTCGTAATTCCGTCCCACCTTAAACTGCTTCTTAAATCCCTTCACACCTCTCTGCCAGCGTCCTTTGTTCTCTAAATGTGCTGATAAAGAGAAGCTAGGAGCAGCCGGCTATTCCATCCCCCACCAATTTAGAACGTGCACGAACTTCTCTCAGCTCATGCCTTGATTGAGTATCTGGGAGTGAAGTGGAGTTTTAGAGTGGAAATAATAGATCGTTGTTTGGAACACACGCATTTCATGTCTGTTCCGTTTCTACAGTAATCTGTGTCAACACATTGTTAAAACAGAAACTTTTTTTATATTCTAGTAGTAGATGACAAAATGTAGGCATAAACTATATAATGTATGAAGCCTGAAGTCCAAATAGCAAAGAAACATTTTCACAAGAAAAACACAATTGCACTTTTATTCAAACATATAACTGCAGAAACAAAAAGCCGCCTTAACATGCGACATTGACACCAGTCTACTGTAACTGACTCCGTGGTTCGATAGATTCAGCCCCCGCTTGCGAATCAAGGGGTGACGGGTTCGATCCTGGCCCCTCCATTTTGAGAAGTAAACTGCTCTTAGTCTTACTGTTTTAGAATAAAAGCATACATTTGATTTCAGTCTGTAACAGCCGGTGCAATTTATGATCTTTGTAAAGGTTAGCTTTTTTTTTTTTAATTCACTTTTCAATCTCTCAGTCGCGTTCATAATCAATCCATACAACCCCATCTGACACGGCTGTTTTCACTAAAGACGCGCCATAGCTCTGAAGTGTACCACGATGCATACTAACGCTACAACCCCCACGCTTCTGACACACAAACGCTGGCGAAGCTGCCTTCTTCGTGTCTCACCGTCACTTGCTTTTCTTTTTATTCAGTTTTATTGAGTGTTCCCTGCCAGTCCCCGCATGTTGCTGTATGCTTTTTCTTTTGTACTCCAGGACAGGCAGAGGAAAGAATGGTAAAGACCAGTAACTTCGGCGCTATATGCAATCATCAGACACTCCCCATCTGCCCGTGTCACTCAAACACAGTGACATATGTTGGTGTAAAAGTATAACAAAAGTGCACTTTTATTCAAGTGCACTTTTTCCATCGCCTTTTCCTGTAAGAAGCAGTGTACACACTTCTCTCTATGCCGTGGTTTCTATTACACACCTGAAAGAAAGAGACAATACATGTGAAAATATCCAGCATACAGCAACATGCGGGGACTGGCAGGAACACTCAATAAAACTGAATAAAAAGAAAATCAAGTGACGGTGAGATACGAAGAAGGCAGCTTCGCCAGCGTCTGTGTGTCAGAACCGGGTGGGGGGCGTTAGTATGCATCGTGGTACAGCACAGAGCTATAGCGCGTCTGTATTCTGTTTCTTTTGTACTCCAGGGCACGCAGAGGAGAGAATAGTAAAGAGCTGTAAATTCGGCGCTATATGCAATCATCAGACACTCCCCATCTGCCCGTTGTTTTGTTATACTTTTCAATACTTTTATACTGCTCAAACGGGCATGCTCAAAAATACACGTGTAATGCCACGAAAAGTGCACGGAGACACTTCATTTCGCAAACAAAACATGTGCACTTTTATTCAAAACTACCTGTATAACCGAATAAAAAAGAAAGCAAGTTACAGTAGGCGATTGATACGACATCTTGCATGGTGCAATGCTAAGAAGTGCAGATTTTCATTCCGTGCTATATAAAATCATCACATTCAAATAGTAACAGTTCCCACACACCCAAGGACCGTCCTTCCTACATTTACGACACGTGTACTTGTTGCCGTGTACACACCTCTCTGTGCTATGGTTTCTATTACACTGAATGAGCACCTGACACTGTACTTTCTTCCCTGGGGGAAGGTCCCGCATCAGAGAATTTCCAGTTCCTGCATAAATTCACACCCGATCTGACGCTGTTCGTTTTCAAATAATATTGCATTAGTGCGATTATATTTTCACATATATTGTCTCTTTCTTTCAGGTGTGTAATAGAAACCACAGCATAGAGAGAAGTGTGTACATTGCTTCTTACAGTAGAAGGCAATGGAAAAAGTGCACTTGAATAAAAGTGCACTTTTGTTATACTTTTACACCAATATATGTTCCTGTGTTTGAACGACACGGGCAGATGGGGAGTGTCTGATGATTGCATATAGCGCCGAAGTTACTGGTCTTTACTATTCTCTCCTCTGCGTGCCCTGGAGTACAAAAGAAACAGAATACAGACGCGCTATGCTATAGCTCTGCGTTGTACCACGATGCATACTAACGCACCCTTCCCCCCGGGTTCTGACACACAGACGCTGGCGAAGCTGCCTTCTTCGTATCTCACCGTCACTTGATTTTCTTTTTATTCCGTTTTATTGAGTGTTCCTGCCAGTCCCGCATGTTGCTGTATGCTGGATATTTTCACATGTATTGTCTCTTTCTTTCAGGTGTGTAATAGAAACCACAGCATAGAGAGAAGTGTGTACATTGCTTCTTACAGGAAAAGGCGATGGAAAAAGTGGACTTGAATAAAAGTGCACTTTTGTTATACTTTTACACCAATATATGTTCCTGTGTTTGAACGACACGGGCAGATGGGGAGTGTCTGATGATTGCATATAGCGCCGAAGTTACTGGTCTTTACCATTCTTTCCTCTGCCTGTCCTGGAGTACAAAAGAAAAAGCATACAGCAACATGCGGGGACTGGCAGGAACACTCAATAAAACTGAATAAAAAGAAAAGCAAGTGACGGTGAGACACGAAGAAGGCAGCTTCAGCCAGCGTTTGTGTGTCAGAACCGGGGAATGGGGTACCGTTAGTATGCATCGTGGTACACTGCAGAGCTATAAGCGCGTCTTTAGTGAAAACAGCCGTGTCAGATGGGGTTGTATGGATTGATTCTGAACGCGACTGAGAGAGTGAAAAGTGAATTAAAAAAAAAGCTAACTTTACAAAGATCATAAATTGCACGGCTGTTACAGACTGAAATCAAATGTATGCTTTTATTCTAAAACAGTAAGACTAAGAGCAGTTTACTTCTCAAAATGGAGGGGCGCAGGATCGAACCCGTCACCCCTTGATTCGCAAGCGGGGGCTGAATCTATCGAACCACGGAGTCAGTTACAGTAAACTGGTGTCAATGTCGCATGTTAAGGCGGCTTTTTGTTTCTGCAGTTATATGTTTGAATAAAAGTGCAATTGTGTTTTTCTTGTGAAAATGTTTCTTTGCTATTTGGACTTCAGGCTTCATACATTATATAGTTTATGCCTACATTTTGTCATCTACTACTAGAAAATAAAAAAGTTTCTGTTTTAACAATGTGTTGACACAGATTACTGTAGAAACGGAACAGACATGAAATGCGTGTGTTCCAAACAACGATCTATTATTTCACTCTAAAACTCCACTTCACTCCCAGATACTCAATCAAGGCATGAGCTGAGAGAAGTTCATGCACGTTCTAAATTGGTGGGGGGATGGAATAGCCGACTGCTCTTTATCAGCACATTTAGAAGACAAAGGGCGCTGGCGGAGAGGTGTGAAGGGATTTAAGAAGCAGTTTAAGGTGGGACGGAATTACGAGTTTTTTCGTAGGCTCTGGTAATTCTAGTGTTAACGGGCTAGAAGGAATTGTGACACCAAGGCTCTTAAAAATTTTGGTCCAAAATGATGTTAATTTGCTGCAGGCCCAAAACATGTGACCCAGTGAAGCTGGGACTTGATTGCAGCATTCGCAGGTTGGATCTTGACCTGGGTACATTTTGGACAGTTTTAAGCGAGACAGATGTGCTCGATATATAATTTTGAATTGAATAATTGTATGCTTTGTGCATATGGAGCTCGAGTGAATTCTCTGCATTGCTACCTTCCACTGTTTTTCTGATATATTGATTAAGAGATCTTTTTCCCATTGTCCTCTTGGATCTTTGAAAGGGGGGGACTGTAAAATAATCTTATATATTGCAGAGATGGTGTCTAAATTCTCGAAATTGAGCAATATTTTTTCCAGCCTGGAGGAGGGTGCACGATGAGGAAAATTAGGCAGGTTCTGTTTAACAAAGTTCCTAATTTGAAGATAGTGAAAGAAATGTGTAGCTGGAAAGTTAAATTTGGATTGTAATTGTTCATAGGATGCAAAGATGTTGTCTATATAAAGATCTCCCAAATCTTTTCCAGATATTAAAAACTGCATATGTTTGCGAGGGTTGAAAGAGGTGGTTCTCTTGCAGAGGTGCCACAGATAAAAGATTATCCATCCTAAAATGCTTTCTACATTGGTGCCATATTCTGAGTGAGTGCAACATTAATGGATTATTAGTAAAATGGCGATAACTTAACATTTGTTGGGACACAGAGCAGGGAATATAAAGAAGTACTGCAGGATTTTACTTCTATTGTGGACCAAGCCTATGTATGTTCATCTATGTGTGTCCAGGCTTTTATAGCTTGTATGTTTGCTGCCTAGTAATAAAACTGAAAGTTAGGTAGAGCCATGCCACCTTCTGCTTTAGGTCCTTGTAGGGTTGCTCTTTGGATACGTGGATGTTTTGAGTTCCAAATAAATGAGGTTACTGTTGAATCTAATTGCTTAAAAAATGATTTATTAATGTATACTGGAATGTTTTGAAATAAAAAAAGAAGCTTAGGAAGAATACTCATCTTAACAACGTTAATTCTTCCAGCTAGAGTGAGATGAAGGGTTGACCATCTATGCAAGTCTTGCTTAATTTTTTCCATACAGATGGCAAAATTTTGTTGATAAAGAGCTTTGTGTTTACTTGTGATGTTAAACCCTAGGTATTTAAACTGATCTGCAATGATAAAAGGTAGGGTGTCTATTCTAATAGAATATGTTTGAGAATTCACTGGAAAGAGTACACTTTTATTCAAATTAATTCTGAGACCAGAGATCTTTTGAAATTCTGTGAGTGCTGTTAAGACTGCAGGCACAGAATTTTGTGGGTCTGATATATACAGTACCATATTGTCTGCATATAGAGAAATTTTCTGTTCCAGTCCCTCTCTGATAATCCCCTTTATCTGATAAGCATTTCGAAAGTGAACCACCAGTGGTTCAATGGCGATTGCAAATAGCAGTGGTGACAAGGGGCATCCTTGTCTGGTACCACGTTCTAGTTTAAAGTAGTCTGAGCAAATGTTGTTAATACAGACTGAAGCTTCTGGATTGGTATACAGTAGTTTGATCCATGCACAAATGTTCGGGCCAAACCCAAATTTCTCTAATGTAGTGAAAAGGTATTTCCATTCAATCATGTCAAATGCTTTTTCTGCATCCAATGATATTATTATTTCTGGGGTGTTTGACTTTACTGGTGAGAATATTACATTAAACAGGCGTCGAAAATTTAAAGTGTCGACCCTTGATAAATCCAGTTTGATCTTGTGATATTATTGAAGGCAGCACTTTCTCCATCCTTCTAGCTATGATTTTTGAGAGTATTTTAACATTATTCAAAAGTGAAATTGGTCTGTATGATGCACATTGTAATAAGTCCTTATTTTGTTTAGGAAAGACGGTGATTAATGCTTGGCGAAAAGTTTGAGGTAAAATTTGATTGTCTCAGCTTCTGTAAATGTTGCTAATAAAAGGGGAGCTAGCTGAGTGGAGAATTTCTTATAAAATTCTACAGGGTAGCCATCAGGGCTTGCTGCTTTCCCGCCTTGAAGTGACTTTATAGCATCTAGTATTTCTGAAAGGCTTATCGAGTTCCTGCGCACTAAAAGTATCTATTTGTGGTGTCTGTAATGTATCCAGAAATGCATTAGATTGTGTGTTGTCTTCTTTAAATTCAGTAGAATATAAGGATTTATAGTAGTCTCTAAATGTGTACAAAATGTTTTTATGGTCAATGATTTCATCTCCGTTCGTGTTGGTGATTACTGGGATTGCATTGCGCACTTCTTGCTGATGGGTTTGTTGAGCTAAAAGTTTATTAGCTTTCTCTCCATGCTCATAGTAGTGATGTCTTGATTTATAAATTAGTTGTTTAGTTTCAGGAGTAGTTGTCAGGAGGTTGAGTTCTGAATGCAGAGACTGCCTTTTCCTATGTAGAGTCTCGCTTGGACACCTAGCATGTTCTTCATCTATTTTAGTAATTTCGCCTCTTAGCTCTAATACTTTCTTGGTTTCTAACTTATTCCTTCGCTTCCATTTTCGCTCCCATTTAAACTTTAAAGCTGAACAATATCTACATACCTCTGTCATATCACCTATGTCCATATATTCAATCTCTTTTCGCGGTTTCGTTATTTAACTGAGTAATAATTTCAGTTTGTTAGCGCTAATGCGATCTTTACTATCAATTTTTTGAGACTTTCGATTTTCAGTACTTTCATTATCTCTAACCTGCTCTGCTTGTGCATCACACCAACATTTTTGATCCTCTTTACGACATTCTACTTTGTCTTGTACTCTTTGACCTTTTGTTTCTGGCCATGGGCATGGTTAAATCTCTTGACACAAAGTCTCATCTCGCCGACTTGAAATTATCTCTCTAAAAAAGTCTTGTCTTGTCCCAAGATAAAAAGTCTCACCTCGTCCCAGGATTTATTTATATAATACAGAGATAAATATTTAATTAATCTAAATATTTAATTAGAGCAAGGAACACTATGAACAGCAACCTCTTATGATAAATTTGAGTTTTATATGCAAGTATAATTAAATTTATATGAAACAAAACTATTACACTGCCTTGAATAAAGCAGTATTTAAAGAAAAATATAAATGTTCAATTATTGAATTAATTTAGTTCTCAGAAAAAACTGTGGTAGGGGGAGGGATTAGCAAACTCTGAATAACCTGAATACTTAACAGCACACCTGTAAAGAAAACTCACCGTGATCGACTACGGTCTTTACTTCGGTCTCTGCTTCGTTCTTTATCGCGCTCCCTTTCTCGCTCCCTCTCCTTGTCCTTGGTTCTCTCTCGATCCCTCTCCCTTTCTCTCTCCCGCTCTTTCTCTCTCTCCTTCTCTCTTTCCCGTTCCCGTTCCTTTTCCCTTTCACGGTCACGTCGTTCTCTCTCTCTCTCTCGTTCTTTCTCCCTCTCCCGCCTTTCCCGCTCAATTTCTTGACGCTCTTTTTCTTTTTTGCCTTTTTCTTCCTCCAGTTTCTACAAGCCGGTAAAAAAGGAAAAAATACCCTGTTAGTATTATCAATATGGTAAACAAGACATTCAAATAAATCATAAGTAAATGACAAAATGTATTGTTCTGCTAAATGCATAAATCTGTATTTCAAGTAGCTTACAGCCTCTCTTCATATTTATGACACCGATCTAAAATTTAGAAATAAGGTCTTAAATTTTACAACTTATCAATATACTTAAAAATAATGTTTAATTTAGAATCTGCCTCGTTTCTGTTGTGAGTAATAAGGCAAATTGACAACTGTGGATAAATGCAGTTGGAAATATTAACAAGAATGAAAGAAACTTTTAAGGAAAAGGCAGTTATTCTTTTGCTTTTCTTAAGATTAGTTAAAACCTTATTTCTACGGCAATAGAATTAGGCACTATTAAAAAAAAACAATGCTTCAAAAGTCATTTATACTGCTTCTGCAGTTAACATACAGTTCCAGAAGGCAGCAGGTGGAAATTAATGAATGCTGAGGGGAAATAAATAAATAATGTTAAATATGAATAGCAAAGCTTCAACTTTAACTGTTCAGTACGCAGTAGTTTTCTCACAGAAAATGCAATCAGAGTTTAGGAGATGTGGAAAAAAATAGATTACTCCAACATAAACAAACAAGAATCCTAACAGATATTGTGATATTTTTATTATTAACTCAAACATAATGGGATTACAAAGACATAAGAAAAATAAGGGAGTTGTCTCCATAAAATTTTTCAAATAAACTATAATTATACAATATGATTAAACTACAGTTGCTTTTATTTCTTTTTTCTTAGGTTTTTTAGTAAATTGCTTTACTTTTTCCCTGTCATGCACCTACTTCTCTTTTATTTAACAGAATTCTAGTATTTCTATTAAAAATCTAGCTAACAAAAGAGCACTTTCTATTAGCACAAAGTTCCACAGGCATAACATCTCAAAGTCTACTGGAAGAGTTTAGCATCACACCAAGTTCAGTGATTATTTTAACATCATAAATGCCTGGGTGCATGTAAGGCTTTCCATTTTTGTGTGCATTTGCAGAGCTGTGCAAGTTGCTAAACGTTTCATATATTGGAAACCGTTCATGAATTCATAAAACAGTGACACCCAAAATGTACTTAAATTCCACAAAATTATGTTTCAGGTCTGGACACAGGGGAAAAAACCCACATATTTACTGCAATTTAAATGGCAAAAAGATTCATAAAAATATTTAAGGATGTTGCTTAAACAACTTTTACGTTTTAAGCCCTGCAATGCACTGGCATCCTGTCCAGGGCAGTTTCCTGCCTTTCATCCAGTGTTTCCAGGATAGGATAGAGTCTCTGTCCCTGTGGGTGACTCTGATTTGGATTAAGTGGGTTTGCGAATGGAGCAAGATGAGAGGAGCTTGAACAATTGTCACTGTATAAACACATTTAAAAATAACATTAGCAGGCATACTGTGAGGCTGTAAACTACTGAATATCAAGGAGACATATATTCACTCTACACTGAGATATGAATCATAAATACTACAAAACACCTTTAAAAAGGTATATTAACATATACATATATATATATATATATATACACACATATATATATATATATATATATATACACACACATATATATACAGTATAGTATACAGCTTCATCAATGAATTCCTTTAAAAAGTTAATGAATAAAGCAGTTTTTGGTATTTAAATTATATTTACATATCCATCCTCTGAAGGAAGTATACTTGGTGGAGACTTACAGGCGATGTGCTATGGTTTTCATCAGCAGCACTGCGAAAACAGTGTCTAACAGCTAGGACTGGGAGGAGAAGCAGGTAAAAGTGGTTCACAGTCAACAGACATAATCCCTTCTGTCCAAGAATCTCTGAACAGTGTGCAATGATCTTCCAAAAAATATATTTGCACAAGTGCACATATCAACCACTCACAGTAAACAATCATTTTAAGCAAAAAAAAAAAAGAAAAAAAACATTACTTGAAAATAAAATTAAATCATAAAAGCAAGCTTACCCAAGTTGTGGTGACTCTTCAACTTTCCATCAGTTCGAGTTCTGGCCAGTACACAATGACAAAAAACAGAAAACCTATATACCCAACTTTTGCTCAAGTAACTCAGACGTTTAAAAAATGAAACAGAAAAATTTGCTGCTAATGCACTGGAACGACTAAAAGGAAGCCAATGACAGAATTGATAATTTAACCAAAATGCTTTAAGGATTTACAATAAAGCATTATTAAAGGGAAATGCAACATATTCAATTGCATTTAAGACAAAATTATTAGTAAGAATGTGCCCTGAAAACATTAAACGGTGCGGTATGTTAAGCACGTCTATTCAGACTTTGCATCTGTGATATTCATTCGCACAAGGGCCTAAGCTTCACATAGCAAAAACATTCTCGTCTTAAGGGCCATATTTCAATATTGTTGGGTTATTCCTATACTATGAAAAAAGAACATAACTGAAGCATCTGATTAATGCAATTGGGTATATGGATTTTAAAGACAAGCTACGGACAGCAGATGTAAAAAGATTACAGGACAGGAAATCAGGACAGCAGACAATTACATAAACAAAACAGCTGTAGATCTTAAAAAAAAAAAAAAAAAACCAACACAACAAAGGCTTACGTTTTCTGAACTAAGAACTACTACTACACTTCTCCAAGGAAGGTAATTTTTCAAGGATGCCCCGTGTTTTAACGTACACTTACCTCTTTGAATCTGACAATCTCGACTGATGTTTACTCAAGTGTACATGTATAGAGTGTGTAGGGAAGACTTGCAATTTACAAAACATCGCACAGATGCACAGTATGTATTTGTAATGAGGGCATGGGGGCCAGTGGAGTGCAGTGTGTGTATGTGTGTGTCTGTCTAAATGCCAACTTGAAATGCATATTTTAGGAATAAATTACCACCAGCAAACTTTTAAGCCTTCAAAATCAAGTCAGTGGAAAGTACAAACTGAAGAAGTACAGTCTAATGTGTCATAAAATGTGCAGAGGAAAAGGGGTTCTTCAAAACAGAAGAATGCAGACATGTTTTAACTTGACAAATTAAGCAAAAAGAGAGCTGTTACTCTTCAGATAAATATATTAACTAACCTACTCACACCTTCAAAAAAAGAAAATCTATCAGCTCATTTCATCAGTCACGTGGCATTTAAATGACAGTTTCCCAGACAGTAATAAGCTAAATATGCCCTTATTGTCAGTGACATTCAAATTTGGTCACTCAAATTAAAGGACTAGTTTTACTCAATACATTAATGAAGAAAAATGAAAATTCACAAATGTATCAAAATGCAGGTTTAAATGTGTTGTAATTAACACTTCTATTTAAGCAGTTTATGAATAATGTGAACTAAAGTCTGTATTAAATCAACATATTTGCAATTATAAGTAATTCCTATTAAACATTTTTCAGTCAACTTTTACATTTTTAAGAAAAGGTAGTATTATGTAATATTCTAAAAGTGTTACTGAATATTTTGTTTAGGGTGGTACAGATTTTTTGAATACTATACAGATACAAAAGTGAAACTTCATCTACTATAGTGGTCTCACCACAGAAATACTGCATAAACCCAAAAAAACTTAACTACTGCATTAAGCCTCAAAACTAATCAATAATGGACAATTATGATACTTCCATTAACATATCTATCAAAAAAATAACAGAAAAAGCATACAATCTAAGAATATTTTATATCAATTATGCATACTTTTCAAAACAAAAGGTTTTTTGTTTATTCCCATTACACATAAAAAATAAATAAAGAGTTATTCAAGTACAGTAAGCGAGAGCAACAAACCTATAGGATTTGTGACAGACTCTGGAAACACAGATATTTTGCTAATGAGTACAACTAAATTGAAAACAAAGTACTCAAGGACAAGTATAAAGTGCACAACATTCGCAATGTGCACTTCTTCATGTAAAGGGATGAGGGGATCTCTACTAGACTACTACATCTTGCATGAAAATCAATAACCTTCATGACTTAAAAAAATATTTTCATCAGATGTTTAGTGAACTTCCTCTTTCTTAAATAACCAAAAGTGAAGGACCAAATGGCAACCTCCTGTTTTTAAGATTTCAAATGCTGTAATTCTAACATGTTTCTTAGGCAACATTGATGACTTGAATTATTAACGTATAGAAGCAATAGTAAAGTTTCAGAAAACCACTACATGGTCTCTATTTCCTAATTACGTACTCGGGAATCTGCATTTGCACATCAAACACAACTTGGGAAATTCTGACTACTGCATAACTCCAGAATAAAATACATTTTCATAAGCTATAATGACTAAACCTACATTTGAAATTGAAATTAAAGGAATATACAAAAACCTAGCTACAAACACACATACCAATTCATTCAAAATTAACAATTGCATTAAAACTACCAACCTTGGATAAACATTTGGCCAATTGTCAGGAAATGTAATAAAAGGATGCAAGAAAACCTTCAAATAAAATCAAGCGTCACTATAAAGCACTTTTCTGCAGTCACTTATAATACTTGCTCAGCTGATTCAAGGACCCAGTATAATACAAAAAAATGGAGTTGCAAGGCCACACAACCCATTGTAAGGTGAACAGGGTGAGCCCAAGGGTTTACAAAGCCCCTGAAGCCGCAGATTATGTGGCTAATGGAGTTAATGTAGGTGACATACAAGCACGGTGGCAACCTGCACACACTCTAGCTCAAACCTATTTTTATTTACCCTATTTATTTACAAAGAAAATTAAATATATCTGAATCAATACAAAATGTTAAGGACATGTGAAAATGTTAAAGACATTTGTTGTTTGACATTTTTATGAAAGCTCCATATTACAACTTGAGAAAATACACCAAAACAACTAGATCAACTTCCCTAATCTGAAGCAATAAAGAAATAAAACCTAGTGGACAGTAAACAAGCCATTAGTATTAGTCTAGACCTTCAACATAAAAAACTAAAGATGACAAGAGTTGTAAGATAAAAACAAAATCACTAAACATGTCAAATAGTGTTGTACACCTTACTAAGACTTAAGGATCATGTAGCAATAACAGTCTGGAAGAATTAACAGATCCTTGGCTAAAAAATATTCCACCTCGCAGGTACGAGAATAACTTGTGAGGCTCGTTTTTTATTACCACCAACAAAGCAAGAATTATTCATTATTCTTTATATACATCATAATAAGAAATTTCATTTAGGACACTAAAAAGCCACAAGTAGCAAAGAAAAAGTGAAAAGCAGGAAAGGAAAAAAAGAAATAAAAGGGAAAGTGACATGAACAAACAAAAAGCCAAACACAAAACACTGACATCTTACCTGAGATCTATCTTCAGAGACCTCCTTGCTGTAAATGAACGCCCCCTTGCTATCTGGGCTGTCTGCTTAGTCTGAATGACTGCACAGGTTATTTTTCTTTTTCACTTTTAATAACATTAAAGAGAGACATGCAAAGGTTCACTGTGCTACCAGCTCTGAGAAAAATAAACTTGTAACTGTGATGTACATGCTAAGGTGGAGAGTGACGAAAATCAACCTAAATACATTTTATTAATTAAAAATAACATCACTAATAGGTTGAATTGGAGTCTATCACACACAACAGACCCTAACAAAATACTTCCCCTATTAATTGATAATTTAGAAATTCCTACGAAGCACTACTGTTTACTGATCAAAGCAGACAGAAGCCAGTTACACCTTTGCAAATCTACTCAAAGGGGGCGTCCAAGATATGTAAAATAGAAGTAAAAGCTCATACTTACATCCTATCCATGTACCTTTTTCCAAAGCTCTGAGATTCATCTTGCTTTAGTCACCATATGATCTCTATCATAATGGTGGGGTTTAATGAATAGATTAGCTTTAAGGGAATTTTACAGCATGTCCATGCATTTACGTGTTGGCAATGATCCCTGCCCTGATCCAAATTCCTGGGTAGACACCAAGCAACAGATGTCTACTGCCTTACTTATGCCTGCTCTAAAATATGTTGAAATTTATTCATTTAAGAGAATCTCAGTGTTTAAGTGTTCAGGTTATTTATTAACAACTGGGATTTTAGCAGAGTTCCTAAACACATAGTACATTAGAAACACTAAACATCTGCTAAGAATTTATTCCATAAAAAAAAACAAAAAAAAAAAACTAAAATTAGTGAAGGTATCATTTTGGAAACTACAGGGCAGGAATTCCTAGTATCCCAACTATTACAGTTTGCCTAAAAGGTTATGAGTAGTATATTTAAAGTTGTGAAATAGAAATGTAAGCTAGTAATTAAAACTGACAGAATAAAGTTGCTACAAATGTGTTGATTTGTATGGTGGCAGTATAAAGTCTCTATTATGTTATACCCTGCACTAATGTTTAACTAGATGGAACATTTAACAAGTATTTAACTACTATTGACATGTCAAAAAGTGTGTTTTTCTAAAGATTACATAATTTAAAAAAAAAAAAAAAGATTACTACCTTGTGAGTATCTCTGAATTTACTGATCTCCCGAGAAATTAAGTCTCTCTTGTCTTCTTCCATTTCAATTGCATTTATGTCTTCCTTTGGAGAGAAGAGACAGATAAAGCTAGACAACTATTCATATACATTTTAGTGATCTATTCCCAATAACAAGTAATCTTAACATTGCATTTCTATATATTTAATTCAATACTATAAAAAAAAAATTATATAGTCGGCCTTCCTTATCCACAGGGATTAGTTCCAGGGACCCCAGCGGATATAAAAATAAATCCACAGCTGCTCAAGTCCCTTATATAAAATAGAGTACTATATGAATATAATCTACGCACATCCTCCCGTATACTTTAAATCGTTACTTAAAATAACTAATACAATGTAAATGCTATGTGAATAATGGTTATATAGTATTGTTTAGAACACGACTTTGGCAAGCGACATGACATTTTACAAAAGGAATGCTTTGACCACTTAATTGCTATTTAGTAGCCATGTTTTCACAGAAATAAACACACAATGTGAAGCCAAGCTCCTATCAGCACCTCAGTCAGGATTGCTGAGTGAATGGCTTTTGTTTTAAGAAATGCGGGGTAGTGCTGTTCATTCATGTTTCCCTGTCAATAATAATGATTTTGTCAATTGAAACTGTAATTTGATTTACAATGTACCAATTATCTACAGGCAGTCTATATGTGTCTAAGCCACTTCCAGTGCGCACAATTATAGAATGTGCGTGTGTAAAGATAACACCTAGCCAGTGCCTTAGCCTGGTGTCTAAGGGTTGATGCGAGGACTCACTTTGATAGGCTGGGTTTCAATTGTTTAAGGGAGTCTAATTTCATTTTAATCTTTTGGTTAGTGATTGTTTGGTCCTTGAGTATCATTAGGTTATAAAATCTGTGTACATCATTTGTACCACGGGAATTGTAAAGATGGAAACTGCTTCGCACCATGGCAAATGGTAGTGCTCAGAAGCCAAGATAGGACAGGTGAGCGAGATAGAGCTTTCCTTTATAAAGGAAGTGATTGCCAGAGAATAAGGTTGATTAATGTACAGTATAGAGCACTGGTGCTTTGTGTGAGCAGAGCTACCCAACTGAAAAACAGTAGGGTGGCTCAGCAATTGGCTGCCATATAGCAGCTGTAAGTTTACTCCTGTGAGAAACTTTACTCAACTCATATGGCCAGAAGTAAAATAATGGTATGCTTACAGATTCCTTCAGGTGGATTCAGATTATTGCTCAACGCAGAGCAAATAAAATTTTTTTTTTGTAACTTTAGCATTTTTTTTTTTTTTTTAAATATTTTCACTATTTGGTTGAACTCACAGGTACAACGGGCAGCTGAACAAAAGACTTAAGTAAAACAATAATTTAGCCAGAAGGAATGCTTTAATAAACATTAAAAGTAAAGGCTAATAAATGCCATAATTTATTTACCAATTTTACAAAACCTACATCTTCTTTTTTTTCCTTTTTCTTCTTTCTGTGATGGGTGTCAGCCTCCTGGGAGGGAGCATTAAGCTCATTTGAGTATTCACGAATAAGTCCTTCAATTGCACCCTTCACAATCTGGTCACGCTGTTTACTCTCTTCATCCAACTCCTCCTCTTCATCTGCATTTGAGTCAGACTGAGAATTCTAAATGTAAAAACAAGCTATCAATTGTTAAAAATTACATTAATTCTAATAACTTTACAATAAACCTCTTTTTAACTGGATATTTACAAGGAGGAGCTTGTATATACTCATGGGTGGGAGTGGATCACACCACACTCATACAACTTAACAAAACATCAATCACAGAACAGCTTAACAGTAACAAAATCTAAATATGTAAGCTGAAGTAATTTTTATTAAAACTAATTATTTCACAAGTGTCAAGCAGCACAAACCGACACTTTCCTAGTCTGTGGAATGGGTTATTAAGTTAAGGAGGAAGTAATAAATGCTCAAAAAAAAAAAAAAAACCAAAAAAAAACACATATTTACAATCTATTTGATATATAGTCATGTTAAAAAGTAAGTACACTCCATAGAAAATGTTGCATTTTACTTAGTTGAAATTGAAAATTTCAATGGGTTTCAAAACCAGGACTTTACTTAGGCCAGCCCATACCCTTTATTTTTATTTTGTTTTAATTTTCAGCAGATCAGTGTGGTGTAGTGGTTAAGGCTTTGGACTTCAAAACCTGAGGTTGTGGGTTTAAACCCCACTACTGACACTGTGAGACCAGGAGCAAGTCACTTGACCTGCCTCTGCTCCAACTGGAAAAGCAAAATTAATGTAACCAATTCTATCAAATCTTTCTTTAAGTCACCCTGGATAGAGGCGTCAGCCAAATAAGTAAACCTAAATGAGCCATTTCTTGGTGGATTTGCTAGTGTGTTTTTAATCATTATCGAGTTAAAATGTCCATTTGCTATTCAACTGGAACCTATGGACAGATGGTCTCACATTCTCCTCAAGCACACCATGATATGATGCATAATTCAAAGTTGGCTTGATGACTGCCTTGTGGCAGCAAAGTAACCCCAAAACATAATATTTCCATCACCAATGTGTATGAGATTCTTCTCCTGAAATGCTGTCAAATATGCCTGCTGTTGCCATGGCCAAACAACTTTATCTTTGTTTCATATGTCCAGAGTAAAGTGTTCTGGAAGGCCTGGCCTTTGCCTAGATGATAAATAGCAAACAGTCGTGTTGCTCTAATGTTCTTTTTGGACACCAAAATCTTTTACCTTGCAAAACTCACTTGAAGGTCATATTTGTACAATTCCATTCTCAGTGCAAACGCATACACTTTGATACCAACTGTTGCAAGAGTTACCTGCAAATCCCACAATGATATTCTGGGATTCTTGGAGACTAATTTTAGCTTCAAATGGTCAGCTCTTGGGATGAATATGCTGGGTAGGCCAATCCTGAACAAATTAGCATTCATATGAAATCAATGCTACTTGTAATCTGATGTTTTCAAATTCCTTGCCAGACTCCTAAGCATCCACAAATTTCTTTCTGAAGGCCTTTGAGAGCTCTTTTGATCTTGGCATGATGCCACCCACACATGTCAATAGCAAGGAGAACACCAGACCCTCAATATCTTCGGTTTAAATAAGAAATGCATATTCCCTAAAAAGGTTCAAAAACACTGACACGTAATATGGAACACCCAATTTTAATATGATGGAATTGAAGTGGTGACAGAGGGTAGACTTCACTTTTTCCATGCATGTTTTTGTTAATTTAGATTAGGAGAATGAATATATCCTGGCTACTGTGTTTTTAGATCATGTTAACAACCAGAAGTAGCAAAATAGGCAAAGACGGTGCAACCAAACTAACACTGTATGAATGGCAAATAAGCAGATGTGTGAGTAAATTGCCAGAAACACCTCAATTAGAAATTATCACAATCATTGGGTCAAAGAATAGCAATAGAATGTCTATTACTGTAGTCTGTACTAGCTGAAGCCTGCCATAGCATACGGCGGTATAAGAATAGGAACGGAAAACAGTGAGAAAGGAATTCAGTATAACAAAGGCTTAGGAAACCACCGTCGCAGTATAACGAAAATAGCAAGGTGTGAAACCAATGCCAATGGTCGAGAGAGTACCTTCCTGTAGCAGGCTACGGAAAACATAGACATATATAGATAGACGCTGCATTCACTGTGTGGCCCATCCAACATGATAAGTCAGCGTGTCCGCCCTATTGCGAGTGGTAAAAGTGCCATTTAAACTAATACAGGTAGACATGGAAACCGGGTTTTCTGATGAAAAAACAATAACGTTTTAAACAGTAAGTAGATAGATAGATTAGATAGATTAGATAGATACTTTATTAATCCCAAGGGGAAATTCACATAATCCAGCAGCAGTATACTGATACAAAGAAACAATATTAAATAGTAATAAAAATGATCGTTTACATACAACAGATTTTGGCGAATCGTTTACATGCAATTACTTATATCCATTTATACACTAAATGCGTGCGTATCCCATGGTCTCAGAGTTGGGGGGTGGGGCTCTGTGAGTTGGCGGGCATGGCTCTCTGTCTTGCTAGTCCTTAGTTAAAGTTGGTGGGCAGGGCTCTGTGAGTTTGCGATCGTGGCTCTCTGTCTTGCGTGCAGTGTAAAGTCAACGTGGCTCAGAGGTGCATGTGCACTTTTGCACAGACGAAAGTGACCAAGGCTGTGTTTGGTGAGTTGTTGCGTGCCTCGAGAGGGACGCTGGACTCGGGAGGATGGTTAAAGTTGGCGTGCGTGCCTCTGTCGTGCGTATCCCATGGCGCGGTAGGAGGGTTAGAGTTGACGGGCGGGGCTCTGTCTTGCGTGTCCTCAGTGTCTTGCGTGCCCTTAGTGAATTATATATATCTAGATTTTAGTTTCTGAGATATACCGCTATTTATTATACCCCCGTTTTTAACTGAATTGACATAAAGGTTGATCTCTCCCCATTGATTAAAAACGCATTTATTTGTTACATGTAATAGAAAAAATATCCTTGAGTATATTCATCTTATTTACTTTTTATATTATACATGGTATTTAATTACCCCAAACACTCTACAGATAACCTGAAAATAATTCCTGTAAATCTCATTCACAATATTTCAATCTACCAACTTGCATTGTCATATAATGCCTTATGATTTGTTAAATGAGTACTTAATTTTTACGGCATAACACACAAATTCAATGTTTCATATTAATACATTTGCTCTAAAATTATGAAATCAAATGCTGAATTTAAACTCAAATTGAACAATCTCAATTGAAATATTTGCAGTTAACACTAGAATCCCTGAAGCCTTCAAAAAGTGTTGTAATCCCAGGCCACTTTAAATTCCTTTGCATCTCTGGGAGTGAGGAATACACACATTTCATGTGTGTTCCGTGTCTACAACGATCTGTGTAAATGTAGGGTAGGAAATGTGAGGCAAGAAATGCTTAACAAATAACTAGAACAGAAACTTTTTTCATGTTATGGGGGATGGAACAGCAGGGGTCTTCCTGCCAGTGCTGATCAACACATTTGGAAAACAAAAGATGCTGATGGAAAGGTGCGAAGGAATTTAAGGTGGCGCGGGATAAGGAATTTTTTCATAGGCTTCAGGGATTTTAGTCTTAAGGTAAAATTAACTATCAGAATTAATCAACTTTTAACCAAACATAAGACTGCTTATAAGCTTTTAGCATCATGAAACGAGTGAAGCCAGAATCAATGTACAATCATCTAGCAAATGGGGTCTTTTAAAGCAACAGTACATATTTAACTATCGGTAAATATGGAGAGTGTATCACCAGCTTCACCTTCTAAAATACACACCGATGTTTATACCTTGAGACACGCAATACTGCTATGAGAAAAGCATTACATTGCTCTGTTTTATTCATCTACAATGGACAAAGAGCACAACACATTCTCAGTAATTAACTGTCAGCAGAAATATCACATTCTCAATATTAGGAAAAGAGAAATTAATTTGAAAGACCCAGTTCTCCTTGAATTCTGTTCTCTTTGTTATGCTCACAAAGGAAAATATTTTTTTCTTTTGGTCAAAAATCTCCATTTCACTTTCTGGTATTGTCTAAAGGTCACAATCCATGTTGATGTGGAATAAACTGACATTAATGTCAATAGTTAAACTCTTGAAGGTTTTCATTAAATGCTCGCCTGGCTATGAATAACTGTCATCTTGTGTGAGGTGTTTCACAACCAACAAGTTGCATAAATCAAATAACCATTTACACATCCCAACCCACACACACATCACTAGCAGAAAAAAACAAACACACTGAATCTACTGTATATGACCTGGAAATACTCAAGTTCCTCATATCTGTGGAACTCCTTCTTTCCTGTTTCCAGTTACAAAGGAGAACTTTCGGCTACTCTCATTAATGACCAATCTGTTTACTGGACACCTCTGTAAATGTTGAGACCAAAACAAACACCATCCTAACTTTAATAAAGGTGTTATCAAATGGTTAGTGCAATTTAGTTCCCTAAGGAATATCTACAGACTAAGAGGCTCATTAGAAAAGTCCTGTATAAACATACTTACATTTTAACAGTAAATTTCCAGCTAGCAAATTGATGAAGGTTAGTGTTTAGTAGTAAAAGCATCATGACTTTCCCAGGCCTTACCTAAAGTGGTCTGACATTTAAGTGGAAGGAGGACTCTAATTCTACTTATAGTAAATCACACACTCCAAAAGATAAATTTCAGCTTCACATTAGCTTTTCTACAGCAGACATGCACATCTTAATTATGTAGGAGTACTTCATTGAATAATATCTGGAATATTCCACTAATCATAGCTACTCCTAGAACACTGTATGGTGACCACTTAATTGGACAAAATGTGACACTCACCCCATTAGCAGTTCTCCTTTTGGCCTTCCATTCATCTAGCTGAGCTTTGGTTTTGGCATCCACTTTTACCAAAAGCTTTTTATCACCGATCTGCAGCTCATGAAGTAATCGCAATGCCCTTAATGTCGATTCCGGCTCCTTGTATTCACAGAAACCAAAAGCTGTTTAAATAAGAGGACATAATGAGGTAAT